>NC_135897.1:9474682-9892182 GCF_964194155.1 Cetorhinus maximus
CCACCAAGTTCCAGTGTTTCAAAAGACAGTGTCTGACCCACCGTCCCACCCAGCCTCAGAGTGTGAAAAGACAGTGTCTGACCCACCGTCCCACCCAGTCTCACAGTGTGAAAGGACAGTGTCTGACCCACTGTATCACCCAGTCCCAGAGTGTGAAAGGACAGTGTCTGACCCAATGTATCACCCAGTCCCAGAGCGTGAAAGGACAGGGTCTGACCCACTGTATCACCCAGTCCCAGAGTATGAAAGGACAGTTTCTGACCCACTGTCCCACCCAGTCCCACATTGTTAAAGGACAGTGCCTGAGCCAAAGTATCACCCAGTCCCAGAGTGTTAAATGACATTGTCTGACCCATTGTATCCCCCTGTACCAGAGTGTGAAATGACAGTGCCTGACCCACTATCCCACCCGGTCTCAGAGTCTGAATGGACAGTGTCTGACCGACTGTCCCACCCATTCTCAGAGTGTGAAAGGACAGTGTCTGACCTACTGTTCCACCCAATCCCAGAGTGTGAAAGGACAGTGTCTGACCCACTGTTCCACCCATTTCCAGATTGTGAGATGACATTGTCTGACCCACTGTCCCACCCAGAGCCAGATTTTGAAAGGACAGCGTCTGACCCACTGTCTGACCCAGTGCCAGTGTTTGAAAGGATTGTATCTGACCCACTGTATCACCCAGTCCCACAGTGTGAAAGTACATTGTCTGATCCACTGTCTGACCCAGTGCCACGGTTTGAAAGGACAGTATCTGACCCACTGTATCACCCAGTCCCAGAGTATGAAATGACAGTGTCTGACCCACTGTCTGACCCAGTGCCAGGGTTTGAAAGGACAATATTTGACCCACTGTCCCATCCAGTCCCAGAATGTGAAAGGACAGTGACTGACCCACTGACACACCCAGTCCTACACTGTGAAAGTACAGTGTCTGACCCACTGTTCCACCACGTTCCAGTATTTCAAAAGACAGTGTCTGACCCACTGTCCCATCCAGAATCAGAGTGTGAAAGGACAGTGTCTGACCCACTGTATCACCTAGTCTCAGAATGTGAAAGGACAGTGTCTGCCCCACAGTCGCATCCAGTCTCAGAATATTAAAGGACAGTGTCTGATCCACTGGATGTCCCAGTCCCAGAGTGTGAAAGGACAGTGTCTGACCCACTGTATCTCACAGTCCCAAAGTGTGAAATGCCTGAGTGTGAAAGGACAATGTCTGACCCACCGTCACACCCAGTCTCACAGTGTGAAAGTTCATTGTCTGACCCACTGTCCCACCCAGTGCCAGAGTGTGAATGGACAATGCCTGACCCACTGTCCCACCCAGTGCCAGAGTCTGAAAGGACAGTGTCTGAATCACTGTACCACCCAGTCCCAGAGTGTGAAAGGACAATGTCTGCCCATGATCCCTCTCAGTCCCAGAGTGTGATAGGACAGTGTCTGACCCACTGTCCCACCGAGTCCCAGAGTGTGAAAGGACAGTATCTGACCCACTGTATCACCCAGTTCCAGAGTTTGAAAGGACAGTGTCAGACCCACTGTCCCACCCAGTCCAAAAGTGTGAAAGGACAGTTTCTGACCCACTGTCCCACCCAATCCCAGAGTGTGAAAGGACTGTGTCTGACCCACTGTCCCACCCAGTCCCAGAGTGTGAAAGTACAATTTCTGACCCGCTGTTCCACCCAGTCCCAGAGTGTGAAAGGACAGTGTCTGACCCACTGTCCCACTCAGTCTCAGAGTGTTAAAGGACCGTGACTGACCCACCGTCCCACCCAGTCTCAGACTGTTAAAGGACAGTGTCTGCCCCACTGTATCGCCCAGACCCAGAGTGTGAACGGGCCGTGTCTGACCCACTGTCTCATCCAGTCCCAGAATGTGAAAGGTCAGTGTTCGACCCACTGTCCCACCTTGTCCTGAGTGTGAAATATCAGTGTTTGACCCACCGTCCCATCCAGTCCCAGAGTGTGAAATGTCAGTGTTTGACCCTCTGTCCCACCCAGTCCCAGAGTGTGAAAGGACAGTGTCTGACCCACTGTCCCGCCCAGTCGCAGAGTTTCAAAGGACAGTGTCTGACCCAATATATCACCCAGTCCCAGAGTGTGAAACGCCATTGTCTGACCCACTGTTCGACCCAATCCCAGAGTGTGAAAGGGCAGTGTCTGACCCACTGTCCCACCCAGTGCCAGAGTGTGAATGGACAATGTCTGACCCACTGTCCCACCCAGTGCCAGAGTCTGAAAGGACAGTGTCTGACCCACGATCCCTCTCAGTCCCAGAGTGTGATAGGACAGTGTCTGACCCACTGTCCCAGCGAGTCCCACAGTGTGAAAGTACGTTGTCTGACCCACTGTTCCACACAGTCCCAGAGTGTGAAAGGACAGTGTCTGACCCACTGTCCCAACCCGTCCTAGAGTGTGAAATCACAGTATCTGACCCACTGTCCCACCCAGTCCCAGAGTGTGAATGGACAATGTCTGACCCACTGTCCCACCCAGTGCCAGAGTCTGAAAGGACAGTGTCTGACCCACTGACCGACTTAATCCCAGAGTGTGAAAGGACTGTGTCTGGCACACTGTCCCACCCAGTTCCAGAGTGTGAAATGACAGTGTCTGACCCACTGTCCCACCAAGATCCAGTGTTTGAAAGGACAGTGTCAGACCCACTGTCCCACCCAGTCCCAAAGTGCGAAAGGACAGTGTCTGACCCACTGTATCACCCAGTCCCAGAATGTGAAAGTACAGTGTCTGACCCACTGTATCACCCAGTCCCAGAATGTGAAAGGACAGTGTCTGACCCACTGTATCACCCAGTCCCAGAATGTGAAAGGACAGTGTCTGACCCACTGTCCCGCACAGTCACAGAGTTTCAAAGGACAGTGTCTGACCCAATATATCACCCAATCCCAGAGGGTGGAATGCCATTGTCTGACCCACTGTATCCCCCAGTCCCACAGTGGGAAAAGACAGTGTCTGACCCACTATCCCTCCCGGTCCCAGAGTGTGAAAGGACAGTGTCTGATCCAATGTATCACCCAGTCCCAGAGTGTGAAAGGACAGTGTCTGACCCACTGTCCCACCCATTTCCAGATTGTGAGATGACATTATCTGACCCACTGTCCAACCCAGAGCCAGATTTGAAAGGACAGTGTCTGACCCACTGTCTGACCCAGTGCCAGGGGTTGAAAGGACAGTATCTGACCCACTGTATCACCCAATCCCACAGTGTGTAAGTACATTGTCTGACCCACTGTCTGACCCATTGCCAGGGTTTGAGAGGATCGTATCTGACCCACTGTATCACCCAGTCCCAGAGTATGAAATGACAGTGTCTTACGCACTGTCTGACACAGTGCCAGGGTTTGAAAGGACAGTATTTGACCCACTGTCCCACCCAGTCCCAGAATGTGAAAGGACAGTGACTGACCCACTGACACACCCAGTCCCACACTGTGAAAGTACATTGTCTGACCCACTGTTCCACCAAGTTCCAGTGTTTCAAAAGACAGTGTCTGACCCACCGTCCCACCCAGCCTCAGAGTGTGAAAAGACAGTGTCTGACCCACCGTCCCACCCAGTCTCACAGTGTGAAAGGACAGTGTCTGACCCACTGTATCACCCAGTCCCAGAGTGTGAAAGGACAGTGTCTGACCCAATGTATCACCCAGTCCCAGAGCGTGAAAGGACAGGGTCTGACCCACTGTATCACCCAGTCCCAGAGTATGAAAGGACAGTTTCTGACCCACTGTCCCACCCAGTCCCACATTGTTAAAGGACAGTGCCTGAGCCAAAGTATCACCCAGTCCCAGAGTGTTAAATGACATTGTCTGACCCATTGTATCCCCCTGTACCAGAGTGTGAAATGACAGTTCCTGACCCACTATCCCACCCGGTCTCAGAGTCTGAATGGACAGTGTCTGACCGACTGTCCCACCCATTCTCAGAGTGTGAAAGGACAGTGTCTGACCTACTGTTCCACCCAATCCCAGAGTGTGAAAGGACAGTGTCTGACCCACTGTTCCACCCATTTCCAGATTGTGAGATGACATTGTCTGACCCACTGTCCCACCCAGAGCCAGATTTTGAAAGGACAGCGTCTGACCCACTGTCTGACCCAGTGCCAGTGTTTGAAAGGATTGTATCTGACCCACTGTATCACCCAGTCCCACAGTGTGAAAGTACATTGTCTGATCCACTGTCTGACCCAGTGCCACGGTTTGAAAGGACAGTATCTGACCCACTGTATCACCCAGTCCCAGAGTATGAAATGACAGTGTCTGACCCACTGTCTGACCCAGTGCCAGGGTTTGAAAGGACAATATTTGACCCACTGTCCCATCCAGTCCCAGAATGTGAAAGGACAGTGACTGACCCACTGACACACCCAGTCCTACACTGTGAAAGTACAGTGTCTGACCCACTGTTCCACCACGTTCCAGTATTTCAAAAGACAGTGTCTGACCCACTGTCCCATCCAGAATCAGAGTGTGAAAGGACAGTGTCTGACCCACTGTATCACCTAGTCTCAGAATGTGAAAGGACAGTGTCTGCCCCACAGTCGCATCCAGTCTCAGAATATTAAAGGACAGTGTCTGATCCACTGGATGTCCCAGTCCCAGAGTGTGAAAGGACAGTGTCTGACCCACTGTATCTCACAGTCCCAAAGTGTGAAATGCCTGAGTGTGAAAGGACAATGTCTGACCCACCGTCACACCCAGTCTCACAGTGTGAAAGTTCATTGTCTGACCCACTGTCCCACCCAGTGCCAGAGTGTGAATGGACAATGCCTGACCCACTGTCCCACCCAGTGCCAGAGTCTGAAAGGACAGTGTCTGAATCACTGTACCACCCAGTCCCAGAGTGTGAAAGGACAATGTCTGCCCATGATCCCTCTCAGTCCCAGAGTGTGATAGGACAGTGTCTGACCCACTGTCCCACCGAGTCCCAGAGTGTGAAAGGACAGTATCTGACCCACTGTATCACCCAGTTCCAGAGTTTGAAAGGACAGTGTCAGACCCACTGTCCCACCCAGTCCAAAAGTGTGAAAGGACAGTTTCTGACCCACTGTCCCACCCAATCCCAGAGTGTGAAAGGACTGTGTCTGACCCACTGTCCCACCCAGTCCCAGAGTGTGAAAGTACAATTTCTGACCCGCTGTTCCACCCAGTCCCAGAGTGTGAAAGGACAGTGTCTGACCCACTGTCCCACTCAGTCTCAGAGTGTTAAAGGACCGTGACTGACCCACCGTCCCACCCAGTCTCAGACTGTTAAAGGACAGTGTCTGCCCCACTGTATCGCCCAGACCCAGAGTGTGAACGGGCCGTGTCTGACCCACTGTCTCATCCAGTCCCAGAATGTGAAAGGTCAGTGTTTGACCCACTGTCCCACCTTGTCCTGAGTGTGAAATATCAGTGTTTGACCCACCGTCCCATCCAGTCCCAGAGTGTGAAATGTCACTGTTTGACCCTCTGTCCCACCCAGTCCCAGAGTGTGAAAGGACAGTGTCTGACCCACTGTCCCGCCCAGTCGCAGAGTTTCAAAGGACAGTGTCTGACCCAATATATCACCCAGTCCCAGAGTGTGAAATGCCATTGTCTGACCCACTGTTCGACCCAATCCCAGAGTGTGAAAGGGCAGTGTCTGACCCACTGTATCGCCCTGTCCCAGTATGTGAAAGGACAGTGTCAGACCCACTGTCCCACCCAATCCCAAAGTGTGAAAGGACAGTGTCTGACGCACTGTCTCATCCAGTCCCAGAATGTGAAAGGTCAGTGTTTGACCCACTGACCCACCCAGTCCCAGAGTGTGAAAGGACAGTGTTTGACCCTCTGTCTCATCCAGTCCCAGAATGTGAAAGGTCAGTGTTTGACCCACTGACCCACCCAGTCCTAGAGTGTGAAAGGACAGTGTTTGACCCTCTGTCCCACCCAGTCCCAGAGTTTGAAAGGACAGTGTCTGACCTACTGTCCCGCCCAGTCGCAGAGTTTCAAAGGACAGTGTCTGACCCAATATATCACCCAGTCCCAGTGTGAAATGCCATTGTCTGACCCACTGTATCCCCCAGTCCCAGAGTGTGAGAGGACAGTGTCTGACCCACTGTTCGACCCAATCCCAGAGTGTGAAAGGACAGTGTCTGACCCACTGTCCCACCCAGTCCCAATGTGACAAAGGACCATGTTTGATCCACTGTCCCACCCAGTCCCAGAGTGTGAATGGACAATGTCTGACCCACTGTCCCACCCAGTGCCAGAGTGTGAAAGGACAGTGTCTGACCCACTATCTGACCCAGTGCCAGGGTTTGAAAGGACTGTATCTGACCCACTGTATCACCCAGTCCCAGAGTTTGAAAGGACAGTGTCAGACCCACTGTCCCACCCAGTCCCAAAGTGTGAAAGGACAGTGTATGTCCCACTGTCCCACCGAGTCCTAGAGTGTGAAAGGACAGTGTCTGACCCACTGTCTGACCCAGTGCCAGGGTTTGAAAGCACAGTAGCTGACCCACTGTATCACCCAGTCCCAGAGTTTGAAAGGACAGTGTCAGACCCACTGTCCCACCCAGTCCCAAAGTGTGAAAGGACAGTGTCTGACCCACTGCCCCACCCAATCCCAGAGTGTGAATGTACAGTGTCTGACCCACTGTATTAACCAGTCCCAGAGTGTGAAATGACATTGTCTGATGCACTGTCCCACCCATTTGCAGATTGTGAAAGGACAGTGTCTGCCCCACTGTACCGCCCAGTCCCAGAGTGTGAAATGCCATTGTCTGACCCACTGCATCCCCCACTCCCAGAGTGTGAAAGGACAGTGTCTGACCCACTGCCCCACCCAATCCCAGAGTGTGAAAGGACTGTGTCTGGCACACTGTCCCACCCAGTCCCAGAGTGTGAAAGGACAGTGTCTGACCCACCGTCCCACTCAGTCTCAGAGTGTTAATGGACCGTGTCTGACCCACCGTCCCACCCAGTCTCAGAGTGTGATAGGACAGTGTCTGACCCACTGTATCACCCAGTCCCAAAATGTGAAAGGACAGTGTCAGACCCACTGTCCCACCCAGTCCCAAATTGTGAAAGGACAGTGTCTGACTCACTGCCCCACCCAATCCCAGAGTGTGAATGGACAGTGTTTGACCCACTGTATTAACCAGTCTCAGAGTGTGAAATGACAGTGTCTGACCCACTGTATCACCCAGTCCCAGAGTATGAAAGGACAGTGTTCTACCCACTGACACACCCAGTCCCAGAATGCGAAAGGACAGTGTTTGACCCACTGTCCCACCCAGTCCCTAAGTGTGAAAGGACAGTGTCTGACCCACTGTATTAACCAGTCTCAGAGTGTGAAATGACATTGTCTGACGCACTGTCCCACCCATTTCCAGATTGTGAAAGGACAGTGTCTGACCCACTGTCTCACCCAGTCCCAAAATGTGAAAGGTCAGTGTTTGACCCACTGTCCCATCCAGTCCCAGAGTGTGAAATGTCAGTGTTTGACCCTCTGTCCCACCCAGTCCCAGAGTGTGAAAGGACAGTGTCTGACCTACTGTCCCGCCCAGTCGCAGAGTTTCAAAGGACAGTGTCTGACCCAATATATCACACAGTCCCAGAGTGTGAAATGCCATTGTCTGACCCACTGTTCGACCCAATCCCAGAGTGTGAAAGTTCATTGTCTGACCCACTGTCCCACCCAGTGCCAGAGTGTGAAAGGACAGTGCATGACCCACTGTCCCACCCAGTCCCAATGTGACAAAGGACCATGTTTGATCCACTGTCCCTCCCAGTCCCAGAGTGTGAATGGACAATGTCTGACCCACTGTCCCACCCAGTGCCAGAGTCTGAAAGGACAGTGTCTGAATCACTGTACCACCCAGTCCCAGAGCGTGAATGGACAGTGTCTGACCCACTGTCCCACCGTTTCCCAGAGTCTGAAAGGACAGTGTCTGACCCACTGTCCCACCCAGTGCCAGTATTTGAAGGACAGTGTCTGACGCACCATCCCACCTAGTCCCAGAGTGTGAAAGGCCAGTTCCTGACCCACTATCCCACCCGGTCCCAGAGTGTGAAAGTTCATTCTCTTTCCCACTGTATCACCCTGTGCCAGAGTGTGAAAGGACTCTGTCCGACCCACTGTCCCAACGAATCCCAGAGTGTGAAAGTACAATTTCTGACCCGCTGTTCCACCCAGTCCCAGAGTTTGAAAGGACAGTGTCTGACTCACTGTCCCACCCATTCCCAGAGTGTGAAATGACAGTGTCTGACCCACTGTCCCACCCAGTGCCAGTGTTTGAAAGGACAGTGTCTGACCCACTGTATCACCCAGTCCCAGAATGTGAAAGGACAGTGTCAGACCCACTGTCCCATCCAGTCCCTAAGTGTGAAAGGACAGTGTCTGACCCACTGTCCCACCCGGTCCCAGAGTGTGAAAGGACAGTCTCGGACCCAATGTATCACCCAGTCCCAGAGCGTGAAAGGACAGTGTCTGACCCACTGTATCACCCAGTCCCAAAGTATAAAAGGACAGTTTCTGACCCACTATTGCACCCGGTCCCAGAGTGTGAAAGGACAGTGACTGACCCACTGTCCCACCCAGTCCCACATTGTTAAAGGACAGTGCCTGAGCCAAAGTATCACCCAGTCCCAGAGTGTTAAATGACATTGTCTGACCCATTGTATCCCCCTGTACCAGAGTGTGAAATGACAGTGCCTGACCCACTATCCCACCCGGTCTCAGAGTCTGAATGGACAGTGTCTGACCCACTGTCTCACCCATTCTCAGAGTGTGAGAGGACAGTGTCTGACCCACTGTTCCACCCAATCCCAGAGTGTGAAAGGACAGTGTCTGACCCACTGTTCCACCCATTTCCAGATTGTGAGATGACATTGTCTGACCCACTGTCCCACCCAGAGCCAGATTTTGAAAGGACAGTGTCTGACCCACTGTCTGACCCCGTCTCAGAGTGTGAAAGTTCATTGTCTGACCCACTGTCCCACCCAGTCCCAATGTGACAAAGGACCATGTTTGATCCACTGTTCCACCCAGTCCCAGAGTGTGAATGGACAATGTCTGACCCACTGTCCCACCCAGTCTCACAGTGTGAAAGTTCATTGTCTGACCCACTGTCCCACCCAGTGCCAGAGTCTGAAAGGACAGTGTCTGAATCACTGTACCGCCCAGTCCCAGAGCGTGAAAGGACAATGCCTGCCCACGATCCCTCTCAGTCCCAGTGTGTGAAAGGACAGTGTCTGACCCACTGTATCACCCATTCCCAGAGTGTGAACTGACAGTGTCTGACCCACTGTCCCACCCAGTCCCAGAGTTTGAAAGGACAGTGTCTGACCCACTGTCCCACCCAGTCCCAGATTGTGAAAGGATAGTGTCTGATCTACTCTACCATGCTGTCTCATAGTGTAAACGGCCTCCAAGTCCATGTTTTATTCATAAAATACCCCCCTCAGCTTGTTCAGTGGGTAAATGGCTCACTTGATCCAGAAGAACCATATTTATGACCTGTTCTGAAATGCTGAGTTGCCTTTTCTCTCTCAGTGTGACAATTGTTGGGGAGGGGCGGTGCGGGTGGTGGACATAATGGCAATGAAAGTTATTGGCTCCCATGAGCTGTCCCACAGCAAAAGTTAACACCCTCAGGGGAGGGGGACAAAAACTAGAATTTAAAAAAATCAAGTCTCACCACGTGCAAAAGCCAACAGTTACCTCCACAATGGTGCCAATCACTCGCTAATGTAAGCCCAGTTCAATAATATTTTGAATCCAGAATGGGTCGAATTTAAGATGGATTGGTTTAAAAGGTTGATTTTGTCAACAAAACTTGCGCTGGAGATCTGAAACTTCACATCCAACATCTCCTCCATGTGGAGGCTGATGCAGCCCTTTCATCTCTTGATTACCAAATGAATAAAAGTTTCAGAAAATATTCCTAACCTCTTAGGTCGCCCTACGGCATTGTAAAGTTGATCTTCTATTGGTGAGATAAAGTTCTGTGTGGGGTTGGAACGGAAATGTTTTTCTGCTGGTAATAATGGTTTGGTTTGTCAGAGTGATGTTGATGCAATCACGCTCGTTGGAATAGTGGGCTTTTTAATTTCTTTCAGAGGTTGTGAAAGTTTTATGTGGAGATAGAATCAATTCTGCTGAAGTGAAAAGAAACTGCAAAAAGTAAGCACTTCAACTGCTGCTCAGCTTTTTGTCAGCATTTAAACCATGTGTCTCACAAAGGTAACGTTTAAGACAGAAGTGTCCCTGGTTGCCATATTCATCTAAGAACAGAGGGTCAGCATCATGAAGCCCCACTGCCTGCAGAGACTATCACCAGAAGAACAAGCTTCAAACTGAGGCTCACACTTTCTGGAGTTAGATCGCAACTTTAAAAGATATACAAGTCTCGTTCGCCCATCATTTGTACGCTCATTAACCTAGATTGGCTTCCAGTCCCCAAAAGCCTTGATTTTAAAATTCTCTTCCTCATGTTAGGAAGGAACTTACGATAAACCCGCCTATAAAAAAACCAAGGAAGATACAATGAACCTGCAAGGAAACCTGGTTCGAGCTCAGCTGGAGTCCTGCGACCAGTTCTGGGCACCACGCTTTAGAAAGGATAAAAAGGCGTTAGAGAGGGTGCAGGAAAGATTCATGAGAATGGTTCCAGGAATGAGGGACTTCAGTTATGTGGATAGATTGGAGAAGCTGGGGCTGTTTTCCTTGGAGAAGAGAAGATTGAGAGGAGTTTTCATAGTGTTGTTCAAAATCGTGAGGGGTCAGAACAGAGCAGATATGGAGAAACTGTTCCCATTGGTGGCGGGATTGAGGACCAGAGGACTCCAATGTAAGGTCATAGACAAAAGAAGGAATGGAGGATAAGGAAAACATTTTCACACAGCGAGTGGTTAGGATCTGGAATGTGCTGCCTGAAAGAGTGATGGAGGCAGGGTCAATCGAGGCTTTCAAAAGGGAATTGGATCATTATCTGAAGAGATATAAATTTGCAGGGCTACAAGAAAAGGTGGGTAAGCGGAACGAGCTGTGTTGCTCTTGCCGAGATCCAGCATGGACACAATAGGCTGAGTGACCTCATACTCAAATCCCTCTCTGGCCTTGCTGCTCCATATCCCTATAACCTCCTCCAGCCCTGCAGCTCTCTGAGAATTGTGCATCCTGGCCTGCCTTCCAGCCCTCACTCCCTTCACCCCACTGGTGTCAGCTGTGCTTTCAGCCATTTAGACTCTATTTCTAGAATTCCTTTAAGCTTCTCCATTGCTCCTTCT
Organism: Cetorhinus maximus; assembly: GCF_964194155.1. NCBI lineage: Eukaryota > Metazoa > Chordata > Chondrichthyes > Lamniformes > Cetorhinidae > Cetorhinus > Cetorhinus maximus. The sequence goes on from NC_135897.1 coordinate 9,485,953, forward strand.
CGTTCTCCCCCCTCATTGAAAACTCTACTTGAAACCTACATCTTTCACCAAGACTTTGATCTCCTGCCTAATGTCTCCTTCTTGGGTTTTCTTCCAACACTTCTCCCTGTTTCATAGTAAAAAACGCAGTTTGCATAACGAGGGAATGCATCTCCTGCGAGTTGAAGCCTGCAACCTTATACATCCCATGGCCAGAATTTAATGCCCTCCCTGTGGTGAGCTTGGTGGTGGTGGCGACATTTAATCAGAAGGGAGGGTGGCGGTGAGGATACCATTGTCTTCCTGCCTCTGCCTCGATTAAGTCAATGGTAGGAAGGCCCATGGATGGCCTTCCTGCCCTGCCACCCATTGAGGCCCTTAAGTGGGCAATTGATGCCCATTTAAGGACTTCATGCCACTGCTAGTGGCATTAACCAGCAGCGGGCAGGGGACTTGCCATGTGGGAAGCCCGAAAAGCAAATCCTGGTGTGTTGGCTTGCGGGCTTCCAGGGGAGGTCCCTCATTCAAAGGCACTCAGTGCCTGATAAAGGGGCCCAGCTTCGGGAAGGGGGAGCCTACTGAGAGCCACACCCCTGCCCTTCCTACCAAAGGCTCTCCCCCACTATCTCGCGCCCCCCCCCCCCCCCTTTCACTCACCTGTGGCCTGGATCGCTCAGTCATCCTGAGCATCGGGTGGGCGTAATACCAGCAGAAGTCCCCCGCCTCCCTGGTGGCGCTGCCAAGCAATGAAGAGCTCCCGGCCTCTGATTGGCCAGCAGCTCCCGGCGGGTGTGACTTCTGTCGCTGGGGGACCTTGATCCCAGGGAAGGCCAGCCGCTGCCCGGTTAAATGCTTGATGGATACGTCGTGCAGTGTGACCTCCCGATAAGAGGCCCCGCTGGGCGCTCGGGTGTGGCCTCAGTTGCCTGCATTAAATTCCAGATTCTGCCCATGTGTGGGGAGGATCACCCAGCAGCATCAATTATTCTTTAACGTATTCATATATAAAACACTGGAAATTGCGTGGAATTCCCAACACATTCTCTTGTCGAGCTTGAAAAGGTGGCAAACGGCGCATTGTCAAAACAATAGAGGAGATCTTGGGGTTAGGTGAAGTAAAATGGGAACGTGCTTTATGTGGATTAGAAACAGCACAATAGGCTTTACGGGCAATTCACCTGTTTTTGACCTGCAAATGCTTATGTAATGTGTGCAAGCTAAAATAAATGGATTTATTTACTGACTGAATAATGCATGCATTGCACCTGGGGATCTAAAGTGTTCTTTTTAGTTTCTTACACAGTTTGATGTGCAAAAGGACCTGTGGATGAAATAGTTTTTCAGAGACCTTCAAGATAAAATGATGAACAAGGTTGATACACATTGAATCCAGAGATCCCCAGTCAGAACTGAAGACCTTTAACAACTTAAGCTGTGATTAATGCAATGGAAATTCTTGCATAGTAAAGCCATTGATTTGAAAGTCAAGAAGCAAAATGGGAAGCTGTCAAATTTTCTGAGCTGATTGATCATGTTTATAGCTGTGCCCATTTTCTTCCAAAAATCCGTTTGATAACTCAACAATCAGAGAAATTAAACGAACCCATTCTATGGTCTGTCAATCTGCATAGTCATCACTTTAAGTTACTTGTTTTCTGATGTTTGATGGCCATCTTCACCGGAGTTAAATTATCTAAGTGAATATTTCAAGCCTTTCATCAGAACTTTGTTAGCTGTTTCTCTCTCCATAGCTGGTGTTGAGAATTTACTGCATCTGCTGTTTTCATTTCAGATTTCCAGCATCTGCAGTATTATGTTTTGTGCTGAACTATGCGTTGTCTGTCAAAGAAGCAATTACACTGTAACTTCGTCAGTAGAGAAATCTATTGTACAGGAACACCAGTTGTCCGGAAATGTTTTGAGCAGACCCGAGCAATTCACACAATTATTTCAGTCCAGAACCCTAAGAACAGGAGCATGGAGGATACAATATTTGGTGAAGTAAAATAATTTTCATTACTGCTTTATCATGATTTCTCACTGTTTAATGTTTCGACACGGGGAGATGGTGATCTAGTGGTAATGACATCGGACCAGCAATCCCAGAGACCTAATCTATGGCAGCTGGTGGAATTTAAATTCAAAATAATAAAATCTGGAACTGAAAGCTAGTTTAAGTAATGGTGACCATGAAACCATTAAAATAAAAACCCGTCTGGTTCACTAATATCCCTCAAGGGATGAAACCAGCCATCCTTACCTGGTCTGGCCTACATGTGACTCCAGACCCACAGCCATGTGCTTGACTCTGAACTGCCCTCTGGAATAGCCGAGCAAGCCATTCAGTACGAGGGCAATTAGGGATGGGCAACAAATCCTGGCCTCGCCAGCCACACAAATATCCCGTGAAAGAATGAGTTAAATAAATAAATAAATAAATATTGATGTCCCTGCCATTTTCTGGTTCATACACCTTTGGTTAGGTCCACGATCCAGAGAATTCTGAAATCCAGAAATGACTTGGTCCCGAGCATTCTGGACAAGAGAGGCTCCAGTGTGGTATTATTTTATTTGGAATCAAAGGCCACTCAGTTTCAATCCAGACACCCCGACTGGGATTGTCCACTCTCAGAGAATGCTGGTATAGCTTTGACCTCTGACCCTTGGACAGATGTTCCCTGACCCCAGCTGAAATTCTTTGTTCCAGCTCATTCGCATTTTGAGGCCAACTCTACAGTCACTTTCAGGGTGTAAGGGGTGGGGTGCAGTGAAGGAAGGTCTGAGATTGGCTGTGTCAGCCTTTATGGGCCTCTGCAGTGCAGTGCAGCCAGTGATCTCTGGAGCTGCCAATAAAGGGGCTGATATTTTTTAAAGATATTTTCAAAGCATTGGACCGTAGAGTTGAATTGCTCTACGATGGTCAATGACCTAAAATTTAATTCCTTAGCCTGCACCATCCAGTAGCAATACTGCATACAAGGAATCAATAGGCATCCCTTATCAAGGGTGCTAACAGGAAAAATATTAAATGAGAGATACATATAGTTATAATACTTGCACCGGTATATAATTCGCCCAATGCCACTTTCGGCAGATGATGCCAGAAATGGTGCAGATGATGAGGGAGCAAGCAGAGTGAGTTCTGAAGGAGCTTGTATCACCAAACCGCTCAAATTACACCAGGGCCCCGGTGTGACCCTCACAATGAATCCCGAATGGGTGGGAAAGTGGAACTGTGGCCCAAGATCAGCCATGATCATATTGAATGGCCAAGCAGGCTTGATGGGCCATATGGTCTACTCCTGCTCCTATTTCTGATGTTCTCATGCTTTTATCCTGTCTTCTTCCACATCTCGTGGTGGTTCAGTGCAAGTAGCGCTTTAGGATATCTGATGCTTGTATGTCTATGTTGTGCCTCATTAGCACTACGCTGCCTCTCAACATGAGAGCCGGTAACTGTGATGGTTAGTAGTGCGCCCCAACACTTCCTCCATTGCACTGTCAATCCTCTTCATCACACTCTTTTCTTTTATTGACAGGCCTCCTGCTGCTTCCCACTTAAAACCTTGCAATCTCTACAACATCCTCCCTTCTGCACCTGTATCAACTCTGCAGACTTCAATTTAATTGTATTGTAGTCACAACTCTCCAAAACCTCTGTTATTTCCATTTTACGGGAATGTTATTTATGCCATTCAGTCTCGATATGAATTTTCCCTAGTGGGACCAGGATACTCTGGGTCAGAAAGCTATCCTGGAGCAATATTGCGTAACTGGCCACCTGCCTTGTGGTTCAACTGCAGTGAACACTGAAGTATCTCCAAGAATGCTCTCTGCTGTACGTACCACTGAGGCCCATTGCTTTTCGATAATGCTCCAATAGCTATGGTGCATCATGATGTTCTAGAACTGCCATGGGTATGCTTAGCTCTTCCTGTGCTTCATCACAGAAGTCACAGTTAGCGATTGTCTGCATTGGCCTAAGTGAACGTGGAGCTGTAGGCTGCAGTGTGGCCTGCATACCTGCAAGTATGTGGGCCAGGAATATTTCTCGAATGGAAATATTGCGCAGCACTTGTGAGTACTCGTGACACAGATTCTTCATGCTGTTAAAAGTGGTCCTCAGATTCCCACCCCGAAAACTTCTAAATTTAATGGATGACCCTCTGCCATTTACACCAACTCTACCAAAACACATCTTCCATTTCCTTTTCAGCCAAAGGGACAAATCCCCCCACAATACCCTTTCCCACCCCTCAATCATCCCCATAACCCCCTCCCTTTCCTACAGCATCTTTCTGGGCCAACACAGGAGATACAACAGCTGCCCTTTGACCTCCTGCATCCTCACCGTCTTAGGCCCCAAACACTCCTTCCGGGTGAAACCACTGTTTACTTGTACTTCTTTCAATTTAGTGTATCGTTTTCAGTGTTCACAATTCAATCCCCCTGCACTGGGGAGACCAAACAGACTGGGTGACCACTTGTCGAAACACCTCTGTTCAATCTGCAACTGTGATCCTGAGCCTTCGGTCAGCTGCTATTTTAATTCTCCGTCCCACTCCCACTCTAGCCTCTTGGTCCTCAGCCTGTTCCAATGAAGCTCAACAGAAGCTGAGGAACAGCAGCCCACCCCCACCTTTCGATTAGGCACTTTACAGCCTTCTGGACTCAACATGGAGTTCAACAATTTCCAATTATAGCCACTGACCTATTTTCACCTTTATTGTGGTTTTTTTCAGATGCTAATTCTTGGTAATAATTCTGTTTTCCCACTTATATTTTCTCCAGAGCCATCCTTTTCCTTTTTTATTGTTTCATTACCATAACCATCTTGCACCATCATCCCTCTTTGTATTTAATTTCATCTGCCTTCTCTTTTGTTCTTCCCCTCTCCCTTTCCTTTGGATGGAATATACATGAGGGTGGACGCCCCACACCCCAGCGTGAATTGTCGGGGGCAGAGCCTGCCTCCAGTTGGCCAACTCACCCCACTTTAATTTTTTTGGCTGATAGGCCTTTAATTAACATGAGGCGAGACTTCCCTCCCTCTCCAGGAGGAGGTCCCGCCTCACAGAGCTGCTGGCAGCAATGAAGTACAGCCAGCACAGCCAGCTGGCCACTGCTGGTACTGCAGCGAGGCCAAGGAGGAGGCATTCAGCAATGGGCTTGGACCATCCAGTGAGTTCGGGATATCGCTGGGGCCAGGCTGGCAGACCCTATGCGAGGGGTTTGAGGGGGCTTGGGGCGCATGTTAGACAGGGCGCGGGTTGAGGGTGGATGTGGGGAGGTAAAACTGTGGTGGTGGGGGGAACTCTGATTAGCACCATAAGGCTGGAAAGGAAGCATCCCCCCCCCTTCCACTGGTCAGCAGCCCACAGGGACAAACCTGCCTGGCCACACTTTGGGCCCTCTCCCACTTCCCATTAAACCTGAGCAGCAGCACGTTGAGGCCCCTAATTGTTCGCTTAAGGGCCTCAATTGAGCCAAGGGTGGGCAGCCAGCCCACCCAACGCCACCCCACCGCTCGTAAAATCGCAGAGGGTGCGGAGGCAGGCGTGCCAACAGTGAGCACACTACCGATGGCACACTGTCCTCTTTTATGGGTTGACACGCCCGCTTTTCTGCCATGGGTGACCCATAAAATCCAGCCTCTGTCCTTGCTTAAAACCTGTTCAATTGCTAACAATTTCCAGTTCTGACGATTGGCCCTCGACCTGAAAGGTTAAATCCATTTCCCTCTCCGCAGATGTTGCCAGATCTGATGAGTATTTCCAGTGTTTTCTGCTTTTATTCCAAACGAGGGCAGTGGTCGCCATCGTTTCTCGCTCCAGGTGAATGACGCACCCCACCCCCCCACAGTCGCATTCCCCTTGTTCTTCCAACACCAGGTAAGGCTGTCAGCCAGAAGTCACTGGCTGCTGTGTAAGTGGGTCAGGGTTTACAGACCTGTGAGCATAGTGATTCTGTAATAGGGAAGGGCAGTCACTGTAAAATATCTAACTCCTTTGCAGGCATAGCAGCACTTGGCTAGACTGGCACTCCGCTTTTGGTTGCATTAACAACCATGGCAATTGCTGAATTCCACTCCGCAGGGTGGCATGAATGAGTGACAAACGCGAACCAAGCTCCCTCGGTGCTGCGAGCAAGGAACGAAGACCTGGGTGAAGTCTTCATCTGGAGTTTGAGGGAGGTAGATAATTGGACCTGAGCAGAAGCAGGCACGAGTCAGTCCCCGTGTGACAATCATGGGAGTGGATTTTGACTGTGTGGCATTGCAAATATAATGGGCGATGGTGAGAAAAAAAAGGAAGATTTGCATTTGCATAGCACCTTTCATAACCTGAGGGTGTCTCAAAGTGCTTTGCAGCCAATGAAGTTTTAAAGTGTAGTCGCCGTTGTAATGTAGGGAATGCAGCAGCCAATAAGCGCACAGCAGGATCCCACAAGCCACAACATTTAAAAAAATCAGGGGGCATGTAAAACAGGTTGCTGATTTGTTAGCCCCATTTTAATGGGGAGATGGTGGTGTAGTGGCCATGTCACTGGGCTAGTAATTCAGCAACCTAAGCTGGGGTTATGGGTTCAAACCTCATCATGGTAACTGGTGGGATTTCAATTCAAATTAATTTTAAAAATCTGGAATTGAAAGTTTAAGACCATGAAACTATCCTTGATTGTTGTAAAAACCTATCTGGTTCACTAATGCCCTTTAGGGAAGGAAATCTACTGTCCTTACCTAGTCTGGCCTGCATGTAATTCTACATCCACAGCAATGTGGTTGACTCTTAAATGTCCTCTGGCCTTGCAAGCCATTGAGATTAAAGGCAATTAGGGATAGGTGACATATGCTGGTACTCACATCCCATGAATGGGTGATGAATCTTTGGAATTCTCTACCCAGAGAGATGTGGAAGCTCCATCACAGAGCATGTTCAAAGCAGAAATTGATAGACTTCTGGAGACTAATGGCTTCAAGGAATATGGAGATAGTGCGGGAAAGTGGCATTAAGATAGATGATCAGGAGTGATCTAATTGAATGGTGGAGCAGGCTTGATGGGCTGAATGGCCTACTCCTGTTCCTATCTTCCTATGAAAGAATAAAGAAAAAAAACAACCTTCTGTGCTAAATTTTACACAATATTTTGACTTAATATTAGTTACAGTTAATATCATAACTCACAATGACTTGGGAAGTAGATGTGGAGCTGCTGGGAGCACTGGAGTTGTTCTGGGACACAGGCTGAAGAGCTGAGAGGCGGGAAGTTGAGGCATCACGGCACCACCACTGGCAGCTGTACATAAGGACAGAGCTTCAAGTTTACAGAGACAGTTCCCATTCTCGCTGCGCTTGGGAGCCTATAATGGAAAAAATTGACACAAATGCCTGAGCATGTGTTAGATTTTTGATAGACTACTGATTTAGTTCATATCAAGGGCCTAGGTATGCACTTAATAAGTCATTACTGTAATAAATTTACATATTACGGGAGCCAGACTGCAGAGAAATGAACAGTAGAATATTTGTCTGCTATGCCCCATTTACAGTGTTAGCGTTGGGCAGGTTCTGTTTCACATCCAGGACATGCTTGCCAGCTGAACGCTTCTGACTGTAACATAGGGTATCAGCTAACTCTCAGTGACAGGAATTACACAGGGTTACAGAAAACAAGCAGGGACAGAAACTTACATTTCTACAAGCAGCGATAGCTGCCAGTAATTGACTTGCACGGTGTATTAGAATGCACACAGCAGGGTTCATCGTGACTTTGTGGCACGATGACAAATGGGTGATAGTGAATTGGTAGTTTGTTTTACATCTAATTTCTATTGATTTCATTGGAAGTAGATGAGGAGAGATGGATTCGTCATCATCCACATTACACACTGTTGCTGATCCTGTAGGTCAATAGCATATAATGGACAACTAGCAGAGTTACAGTGTGGATAAAAATCAGCTGGCAGTGACAAACAGTGAAAAATGAACAGTTTGTAGTGTGATACAGTGAATAATAAACAGCCACTAATATGTTACAGTGAATAATAAACATCTGGTAGAATAATAAACAGCTGGCAGTGGGATAGAGTGAATAATAAACAACTTTTAGTGTGTAATAAACACTGTATATCACTACCAGCTGTATAGTATTCAGAGCCAGCAGTATGTTACAGCGAATAATAAACAGCTTGTGCCATGTTACAGTGAATGATAAACACCTCGATGGGAGTATCTGTGAATAATAAACAGCTGACGTAGAAAGAGTGAATAATAATCAGCTCGTAGTAAGTTACAGAGTGAATACTATACAGCTGGTAGTAATATACAGTGTGAATAGAGAACAGCTGACAGTGAATTACAGAGCAATAAATAAACAGCTGGCAGTGAGTTACAGTGAATAAGAAACAGCTGACAGTGAATTACAGACCAAACACTGAAGCAGTCTGTGTCCATATGCAACAAGACATTCAGGACAGCATTCAGGCTTGGGCTGATAAGTGGCAAGTAACATTCATGCCACATAAGTGCCAGGCAATGACCATTTCAACAGGAGAGAATCTAACCATTGCCCCTTGACATTCACTGAATCCCCCACTATCAACATCCTGGGGGTTACCATTGACCAGGAACTGAAATAGGTTGGCCAAATAAATACCGTGGCTACAAGAGCAGGTCAGAGGCTAGGAATCCTGCGAAGGGTAACTCGCCTCCTGACCCCACCCCAAAGCCTGTCCACCATCTAAGAGGCAGAAGTTATGAGTATGATGGAATATTCTCCACTTGCCTGAATGAGTGCAGCTCCAACAACACTCAAGAAGCTCGACATCAGCCAGGATATAGCAGCCCACTTGATTAGTACCCCATACACCACTTTAAACATTCACTCCCTCCACCACCGATGCACAGTGTCAGCAGTGTGTACCATATACAAGATGTACTCACCAAGGCTCTTTCAGCAGCATCCTCAAAACCCATGACCTCTACCACCAAGAAAGACAAGGGTAGCAGACACATGGAAACACCACCGCCCGCAAGTTGCCCTCCAAACTGCACATCATCCTGACTTGGAAATATATCGCCGTTCCTTCACTGTCACTGGGTCAAAATCCTGGAACACCCTCCCTAACAGCACTGTGGGTGTACCTACACCACAGGGACTGCAGGCGATCAACCACAACCTTCTCCAGGGCAACTAGGGATAGGCAATAAGTGTTAGCCTAGCCAGTGACAGCAACATCCTGTGAGCAAATAAATAAAAGGAAAACAATAAACAGCTGGCATCGAGCTGCAAAGCAAACAATAAACAGTTGGCAGTGAGTCATAAAGTGAATAATAAATGGTTGGCAGTGACACCCATTGTGCATAATAAGCAGCAGACAATGAGTTCCAGAGGGAATGCTGCATGTCTGGCAGTGCGTCATCGAGAGGACAATAACCAGCAGCCAGTGAGCTATAGGATGACCAATAAACAGTTGGCAGTGATTAACAGTGAATAAGGAACAGCAGGCAATGAATTACAGACAATAATAAACCACTAGAAGTGTGTTACAGTGAATGGGGAGATGCTGGCAGTGAGTTACAGATTGAATTATAAACAGCTCGCTGTGAGTCACAGAGCAGGCAATTCGTTTCAGGGAAAAATAAATAGCTGCCGGTGATTTACAGTGTGAAAAATATTCAGCAGGCCGTGAGTTTCAGTGTGAATAACCGGCAGACAGTGAGTTGCAGAGTGAATAATATAATGATAATGTGCTCCAGTGGAAATTAAGCAACTGACAGTGAATCAGAGCTTGAATAGTAGTCAGGAGGCTATGTGTTTCAGTGTGAATAATAAAGAACTGTCTGGAAGAAGACGGCTCAGTAAAGTCATCGCAGTCCGCCATTTTGAGGAACAGCAAATCCTTTTATGCCGGATTGTATGACGTGAAGCCCACAGACAGCACGGCCTCCCAGTCTTTCCTGTCCTCTATCACGGAGGTCTTAGACGACAGTACACGGGAGAGCCTGGACAAACCGCTAACTCCTGACGAACTGATTAAGGCCCTTGAGTCCTTCGAGGAGAGTAAAACTCCCGGAAGCGACGGCTTGCCGGCGGAGTTGTATTCGGCTCTGTGGGACTGGATGGGCCCAGACCTGCTAGAAGGGTACGAGAGTATGCTTCTGGCCGGCAGCATGTCAGAATCCATAAGGAAAGGCATCACCATCCTCATCTACAAGCACAAGGGGGAAAGGGAGGAAATTAGAAATTGGCGACCCATTTCACTGTTGAATGTGGACTAGAAAATTCTGTCCAAGGTCAACGTCAATCGGGTCAAATCCGCTCTGGAATTGGTGATCCACCCTGACCAGACCTGCGCTGTGCCGGGCAGGAAGATCTCTGACAGCCTCGCGCTGCTCAGGGATACGATTGCCTATGTGCAGGACAGGGGTGTGGATACCTACCTCATCAGCTTGGATCAGGAGAAGGCCTTTGACAGAATATCTCACACCTACATGGTGGATGTGCTCTCCAAAATGGGGTTTGGGGAGGGAATTCGCAGTTGGATCCAACTGCTCTACACTAACATCAGTAGCGCAGTCTCGATCAATGGGTGGGAAACAGATAGCTTTCCGATTAAATCTGGAGTCAGGCAGGGCTACCCTCTCTCCCCTGTCCTGTTTGTATGTTGCATAGAACCTTTTGCTGAGTCTATCAGGAAGGACCTGGGCATAAGAGGAGTGACGATACCAGACAGTGGAGGCACTCAGGTCAAAGCCTCCCTGTACATGGACAATGTCGCCGTCTTCTGCTCGGATCCGCTGTCGGTGCGCAGACTGATCCACATCTGCGACCAGCTCGAACTGGCCTCGGGAGCCAAGGTAAATCGTGGGAAGAGCGAGGCCATGTTCTTTGGGAACTGGACTGACCGATCCTTTGTCCCCTTCACTGTCAGGGCTGACAGCCTGAAGGTGCTGGGGATATGGTTCGGAGGGACCGGAGCATGCGTTAGAAACTGGAAGGAGCGAGTGGCTATGGTGGAAAGAAAACTGGGCATGTGGGAGCAACGCTCCCTCTCCATTGCAGGTAAGAACCTGGTCATCAGATGTGAGGCACTCTCGCTGTTGCTGTACGTGGCGCAGGTCTGGCCCATTCCACACTCCTGCGTGGTGGCGATTACCCGAGCCATCTTCCGCTTTATCTGGAGGTCGAAAATGGATCGTGTCCGCAGGGACGTGATGTACAAGCCTCTAGATAAAGGGGAAAAAAACGTGCCCGACATCGCCCTCATCCTGATGGCCACCTTTGTGTGTGGCTGCATCAAACTGTGCGTAGACCCTCGGTATGCAAACACCAAGTGTCACTACGTGCTGAGGTTCTACCTGTCCCCGGTGTTGTGAAGGATGGGTCTGGCCACGCTGCCGCGGAACGCTCCAAGTAGTTGGACCACCTGTCCCTCGTGGGAAAATTTATGCAGAGAAACACCTTTGACCACAAGTCCATCAGGCAGTAGTCAGCACATAACGTCCTAGAGGCCCTGAGGGAAAAGGAGATGGTGGATCCTGTCGGATGGTTCCCCGAGCAGACTGTCAAAGTCATTTGGCAGAATGCCTCATCACCAGAACTTTCCAACAAGCACCAAGACGTAGCTTGGCTGGTGGTGAGAAAGGCCCTCCCCGTCAGATCCTTCCTACACGTCAGGAGTCTCACCCCCTCGGCACGTTGCCCTCGAGGTGGCTGTGGTGGCGAAGAGACCATTGTTCACCTCCTTGTGGAATGTGCCTTTGCAAAGAAGGTCTGGAGAGAGATGCAATGGTTTCTGTCGAGGTTCATCCCGAGCAGTTCTGTGACACAGGACTCTGTGCTCTACGGGCTGTTCCCAGGGACACACACCGAGACAAACATCAACTGCAGCTGGAGGATCATCAACTCGGTGAAAGACGCTCTTTGGTCTGCCCGAAACTTGTTGGTCTTCCAGCGCAAAGTGCTGTCCCCGACCAAGTGTTGCAGACTGGCACATTCCAAGGTCCAGGACTACACGCTGAGGGATGCACTAAAGTTTGGGGCAGCCCTGCAAAGGCACAATGGGAAAAGGTCGCTGTCTAAGACCTTTCTGCCACAGTGCACCGAGCGGCTGGGAATTGTATCGACCCCTCGGGCTGTACGACTCACAATGAATTTATGCATTGAATACTAAATGTATTATAATTGTATTGGAGCACCTCAGAGTGCAACGTGATGTATGCTGATAACTCCAATCCCATTGCACTGTCTGACTGTCTGTAATGACCATATTGAAATGATTGTAATATTCATTAATTGTATTGAAGCACCTCGTGATCCACGTGTAAAAGTTGAATCTGATTGTACTTTTTGTGATGGTGATTTTGAAATGTCTTGTAATGTTCTTCCAGATATTTTATGAATAAAGTATATTTTTCAAAAAAAAAAAGAACTGTCTGTGAATTACGGAATGAATAATACCCAGCTGGCAGTGAGTTACAGTAAATAGTAACCAACAAGCAGTGAGTTTCAGCTTGAGTATACCCAGCGGGCGGTGAGTTACAAAGTGAATAATGAACAGCTGATAGTGAATTAAGAACATAAAAACATGAAAGCATAAGAAAGAGGAGCTGGAGAAGACCCATCGAGCCTCCTCCACCATTCAATATGATCATGGCTGATCTTGGGCTTCAACTCCACTTTCCCGCTTAGTTCCCATTCACTGAGAGGTCAAAGATCTGTCTACCCCAGTCTTAGATATATTTAAGCGGAGATATACACAACCCAATTCCAAAAATTCACAACCGTTTGAGTGAAGAAATTTCTGCTCATCTCAGTCCTAAATGACTGGCCCCTTATCCTGAAACTGTGCTCCCTTGTTCTAGATTCCCCAGCCAGAGGAGTATATCTCCCTATAGTATTAGGGTTTGTAAGGGTTAATGTGGGGCCAATCTCCCTGTAGTATTAGGGTTTGTAAGGGTTAATGTGTGGGACTGTGTAAATAGCAGCTCCCGTAATGATGGTGTAAGGGAACACTTGACGAGGAGTCAAAGGTGAGAATGTTCATGGCTTTAGCAGTGTAACACCTAGTCCTGGATAGCTGTAGATAGTTTAGTTATATATAAAAACCAAGTCATTGTTTGAACACATCAATGTCTCAGCAATCATTCCTCATCTAGACAAATTAACATAGGACATGGTGGCAGCAGTAATGGACCCTAAAACATTGACAATTCAATTTTAAAGAGATTAAAGGTCAGACCTGTAAAGGTGGTGCCAAAATGGCAGAATCCCTTAAGGCACGGTTGAAGAACTCCAAAGCTGGTCTGTAGATGAAGTGGAGGCGGGAAGAGTCCGCAAATCAACGTCTAAAGTCACTCAGGACTGCACCACAGCATGTGGTGGTCTGGGAAGTAAATCCTGATCCAGCGAGCATAGGCTTTGAGTCACAAAACCCAGCAAAGATCATGGAACTGATGGGCAACCCTTAAAAGGGGTTTAAAAAGAATCAATTTTAATGGCGCACTGGGCAGGCAGCAGTGGGAAAACCAGATTCCTAGCAAGGGTGGGTTTCAGGAAAACCTGCAGTTTGGGTTCGAGGTCAGTGCCATTATACATAGCGACCGCGAGGCAGTGCAAGAGAGGGAAAAAAAGCAACTGCAAACACTTGATCCTCCAGGGGAAGAGAACGAAGAGATTATTGAAATAACCTAAAGCAAAGCAGTTATTAAGAGCTTTGCAGCGTTTCAAGGAATAAATTCCAAGTCTAGCTGAAAGATCCCCCGGATGAGAGAAAGTGACTGCAGCAGGTCTCAGTGAAAGGCTGAACAGCCCAGGAAAGCTTCAAAAACTGGAAGGAAAATTTAAAACTTTGGGTAAACCATCTATAAGTTTATAAAAGCCGTGGATCCTGAATTTATGCTACACATAAAATTGGACACACGGAGACCAAATCAAACTGGAAACTAGGCACTTCGGAGAAGATGATTCTTGAGGTTCCAAATTGCTTCAGGATTGGACAGTAAGTCAGAAGCAGATCAGGTCAACAGGTTACTTTGCTCCATAGGAACAGTAGTAGAGGATGTTATTGCAGGACAGGGCATCAATGAGACCTCTGATAAATTTGAGGAAGCCTTAAAGCCTTCAATAACTATTTCAACCTGTGGAGCAATAAGATTCTGGAAAGGGCTAAATTCAACCAAGGGGTCCAGAAAGCAGGTGATCCAGTAGATGCTTTATTATTGACCTTTACAGGCTGGCTGAGGGATATGAGTATGGAGGCCTAAAAACAGAATGAATACGAGACTGCATTGTAGCCGGTGGTATCAATAAACCCCTATCAGACTCACTGCAATCTAAGGAAGACCTCACCTTAGAAAAAGCAATACAGCTGGTGAGACCAACAGAACAGGAAAATACTGAGAGGTGAAGAAAGACCTTGGCTCAGGACCATACAGTTCCTTAAGCCCAGAGGCGTACAAGACGCTTCAGAGAAAAAGGGACAATTTGGAGGGAAAGTACAAGATGCCATAAAAACCTGATATATAAACAGAAAATGCTGCAAAAACTCAGCAGCTCTGGCAGCATCTGAGGAAAGAGAAACAGAGTTAACGTTTCGAGTCCATATGACCCTTCCCTCAGCTCTGAAGAAGCTTCATGCATAAGGCTATTAACGAGGTTGAAGGATTTCCACCCGAAGAGAAACAAAATTGTTTCCTGAGTGAGTTCAGTGACCCCGATCACGCACTCTGGAACACAGATATATATGTCAACAGGCGTATCACCAACTTTAAACTAGTTACTGGAGTGAGTGTAGTGGTTTTATCAGACAACGAACCATGGTTACTAACGCATTGCCTGCAACCAACTGAAACCCAGCTAAACAGCCCAGGAGGCATTGAACTAAAAGTCAAGAGTAACTTACAGGCAACACTCCAGTAAAATGGAAAGCAGATATTGGAAGCTTTGTATGTCCTACAGAGTCAGGAATTCTCTCTTTTAAGCAGAAGCACTTGTACAGACCTCAACTTATCAGACAAATGAAAGAAGTCAATCAGCAAGAATCCAAGGGTAACTTCAGAAATGAACCCCTGGAACTATCCAACTGCAATGAAGATCTGGATTGCAACTTCAGTGCTGACTTTTTTGAGACTCTTCACAGAGACTGATAGTCCAGCCATTTTGCAGGAGGACGTCCAGGAGGGGAGAAGTCCACTCACTCACATCGAATGCACAGTTAAAACATTAGACCAGAAAAAGCACAAGAATGAGGGTGATCTCTCATCTCTCTGTAGTGTTGCTTCGAAAGTGGAAGATGAAAATGAATATAGACCCAATTTACTCAGCCTCTCATCACAGGACATCTCTCCCATCATGCGGACCAATGTAGTGAACCCTTGTTGTACTGCCACCAACACAAGTAGATCCTTCCTTGAATAAAGGGACCAAAACTGCACACATCCACAAGTTTCACACTGTTAAAAAAATGTTTTTTTTATTCTTATGACCAAAGTAAATAACCTCACACTTCCTCACATTATTCTCCATCTGCCACCTTGTTGCCCACTCACTTAACCTGTCTATATCTCTTTGCAGACCCTTTGTGTCCTCCTCACAGCTTACAGTCCCACCTAACTTTGTATCATCAGAAAACTTGGGTGCATTACTCTTGGTCTTTTTGTCTAATTCATTCATATAGATTGTAAATAGTTGAGGGTCCAGCACTGATCCTTGCTACACTCTGTGACCCACAACCTGATAAGTTGAAAATGTCCCATTTATCCCGACTCTCTGCTTCCTGTCTGTTAACTAATCCTCTACCGATGCTATTATATCACCCCTAACTCTATGAGACTTTACCTTGCCTCTTAACCTTTTGTGCAGTGCCCTATCGAATGCCTTTTGGAAATCCAATTATACTACACCTACTGGTTCCACTTTACCTACCCTACTAGTTGCATCCTCATAAAACTCTAATAAATTTGTCAAACAGGATTTCTCTTTCATACAACCAAGTTTTTTTTTATTCTTTCATGGGATGTGGGTGTCGCTGGCTAGGCCAGCATTTATTGCCCATCCTTAATTGCCCTTGAGAAGATGGTGGTGAGCTGCAGTCCATGTGGTGTAGGTACGCCCACAGCGCTTTTAGGGAAGGAGTTCCATGATTTTCATCCAGCAACAGTGAAGGAATGGTGATGTATTTCCAAGTCAGGATGATTAGTGGCTTGGAGGGGAACTTGCAGGTGGTGGTGTTCCCATGGATCTGCTGCCTTTGTTCTTCTAGGTGGTAGAGGTCATGGGTTTGGAAGGTGCTGTTAAAGGACACTTGGTGAGTTGCTGCAGTGCATCTAGTAGGTGGCACACACTGTTGCCACCGTGCATCGGTGGTCGAAGGAGTGAATGTTTAAGGTGATGGATGGGGTGCCAAGCAAGCAAGCTGCTTTGTCCTAGATGATGTCAAGCTTCTTGAGTGTTGTGGGAGCTGCACTCTTCCAGGAATGTGGATAGTATTCCATCACACTCCTGACTGTGCCTTGTAGATGGTGGACAGACTTTGGAGAGTCAGGAGGTGAGTTACTCGGCACAGAATTCCCAGCCTCTGACATGCTCTTGTTGCCACAGTATTTATATGGCTGGTCCAGTTCAGTTTCTGGTCACTGAAAACCCCCAGGAAGTTGATAGTGGGGGATTCAGTGATGGTAATGCCATTGAACATCAAGGGGTGATGGTTAGATTCTCTTTTGTTGAAGATGGACATTGCCTGGCGCTTGCTGTCCAGATCTTGCTGTGTATGGACGTGGACTGCTTCACTAGCTGAGGAGTCATGAATGGTGCTGAACATTGTGCAATCACCAGTGAACTTCCACACTTCTGACCTTGTGATGGAAGGAATGTCCTTGATGAAACAGCTGAAGCTGGTTGGGCCTAAGACAGTACCTTGAGCAACTCCTGCAACAATGTCCCGGGGCTGAGATGATTGACCTCCAAGAACCACAACCATTCTTCCTTTGCGCTAGATATGACTCCAACTATTGAGGAATTTTTTCCCCTGATTCCCATTGACTCCAGTTTTGCTGGGGCTCCTTGATGACTCACTCAGTCAAATATGGCCTTAATGTCATGGGCAGTCACTCTCACCTTACCTCGAGAGTTCAACTCTTTTGTCCATGTTTGAACCAAGGCTGTAATGAGGTCAGAAGCTGAGTAACCCTGTAAGAACCAAAACTGAACAGCAGTGAGCAGGTTATTGCTAAGCAAGTGCCACTTGATAGCACTGTTGATGACCCCTTCCATTACTTTACTGATGATTGAGAGTAGACTGGTGGAGCAGTAATTGGCCAGGTTGGATTTGTCCTGCGTTTTGCGTACAGGACATACCTGGGCAATTTTCCACATAGCCGGGTAGATGTACTGGAACAGCTTGGCTAGGGGCTCAGCAAGTGTTGGAGTCTTCAGTACTATTGTCAGAATATTGTCAGGGCCCATAGCCTTTGCAGTATCCAATGCTTTCAGCCTTCTCGTAATATCACATGGAGTGAATCAAATTGGCTGAAGACTGGCATTTATGATGCTGAGGAGCTCAGAAAGAGACCGAGATGGATCATCCACTCAGCATTTCTGGCTGAAGATGGTTTTGGTTGTCGGGTTAACTGGCCCACAGTTCACTGCTTTCTCCCTCCCTCCTTTCTTGAGTAATGGTGTTATATTTTCCAGCTCCCAATGTGCAGGGACCATTCCAGAATCTTGAAGTACCGTAGTCAGCACATCCATTATTTGTGCAGCGATCCCTTTTAGAAACCTAGGCTGTGGGCCATCTGGTCCTGGGGATTTACTGGATTTTAGTCACTTCAGTTTCCCCAATGCTTTTTCTTTGCTGTTATTAATTACCTTAATTCTTCATTCTTATCAGCCCCTAGGTTACCCTCTATTTCTGGTATGTAACTTGTGTCTTCTACTGTGAAAATATTTGTTCAATATCTCCACCATTTTCTCATTTCCCTTTACTTTAGCTTCTCTCTTCCTTCTTAAATGCTTGTAAAAGCTCTTGCAATATGTTTTTATATTCCTTTTTATCAACCTTTTCGTAGCCTTTGCTGGTTTCTAGAACACTCCCAATGCTCAGGCTTACCCCCAGGGCGGGATTTTCCCCTCAAGGGCGCGAAGTGCGGTGGCGGGAGTAAAAATTGGCGTTTTACCCGTCGGCCACAATGGCGGGTTTTTGTGCCGTATTGTCCGCTTCCCGCCTCATTGAACATGCTCGCGTGGGAAACATGCCGGATAGCTGGCGGGTGGCCTCTGATTCACCTGCCCCGCCACAAGCTCCCCGCTTCTTCACTAGGGCACCATGTTTAAAGTGCAGCTGCACGCACACAGTCCTCAGTGTCTGCAACCAGGGACTGTTTCACTCGAGGCATGATCCCAAAAGCCAAGGATCCAAGAAAACAGAGCCGATCACTGTTGCTCTGCAGGTCGGGAAACCTTTGATTATGGAAGTAGGTACTGGCTCATCAACCATCGTAGTGGGGGAGCACACATTCAAATATTTAAATAAGGGTACTCAACAATTGAATATGGAGCCAAATTGAAAGCGTATACTGGTGAAGCCCTACAAGTGAAAGGTATTACCACTGTACCAGTTTATTACAAGCACCAGACAGCACAGCTCCCCATGATTGTAGTGGAAGGTGAAGGATCAAGCCTTCTAGGTCGTGATTGATTAAAAGAAATTAAACTAAATTGATCTGAAATTTCCCGACTGAGAGTTGAAGGACTGCCAGAGCTGCTAAAGAAATATGGCAAGGTCTTTCCAGAGGAAGTAGGAAAAATCACGGGCCTGCAGGCTAAGATCAATGTTGACTCTGAAGCAATGCCTCATTGTTTTAAAGCCAGGCCTGTGCCTTATGCCCGGAGAGAGAATGTTGACACCGAATTAAACTGTTTAGAGAAGCTGGGTTCAATTTTTGGAATGGTCAGCACCCATAATCCCTGTCTTGAAACCGGATCAGACCATCCATATTTGTGAGGACTGCAAGTTAACAGTAAACAAGGCTGCCAAGTACCCTATCCCCAGGATCGGGAATCTGTATGCCAAATTAGCAGGAGGGAGAACTCACACTAATTTAGATATGATTCACACATATCAGCAGCTGGAACTGGATGATGCAGCCACAGGATTTGAAACCATAAATACACACAAAGGGTTGTATCAATATACGCACCTGCCTTTTGGTGCTTCTTCGGCCTGTGCGATTTTCCAGAGGAGAGCTTGCTGCAAGGATTACCTCAAGCTATGTCTACCTGGACAACATCCTAATTACTGGGTTAACAAAGCAGAACACTTGGCTAACTTGGAAGAAGCCGTAAAATGATTCTCGGAAGCAGGGGTGTGCTTGAAAAAGGAAAAGTGAAGTAATTTACCTGGGCCGCCAGATAGATGCCCAAGGGTTACACCTGGTAAAAGATAAAGTTAAAGCCATTAAGGAGGCACCCTCGCCTACAAATGTCTCAGAGCTCAAGTCATTCTTGTGTACAGTAAATTATTATTTTTGATTCCCACCCAACTTATCAATGATCCTTATCCCTCTACACTCGTTATTAAAAAGAAACCAACGTGGGCCTTGGAAGTCACCTCAAGAAGAAGCCTTCACGTAAGTTAAACAGCTCTTGCACCCATCGAACTTGTTAGTGCACTACGACCCAACAAAATAACTGGTGCTAACTTGCAATATGTCACCCTATGGCATGGGAATGTTACTATCTCACAAGATGGACGATGATTCAAAAAGGCCCAATAGACTATGTATCCAGAACACTCTCTATGGCTGAGATGGGTTATTCAGGAATTGAGAAAGAAGGGTTATCAATAATTCTGGAGTTAAAAAATTCCATTGTACGCACATGGCCGACACTTTACCATAATACCTGATCACAAACTGCTCTTGAGCTTGTTTAGCAAAGAGAAAGCTATCCCTCCCATAGCTTCCGCAAGAATTTAAAGATGGTCATTGATTTTATCAGCATATGAATATACTTTTATGCACTGACCAGGGATGCAAATAGCCAATGCAGATGCCCTAAGTCGCCTTCCTTTGCATGAGAGCATTAAACATGCTCCAACTCCCCAAGAGATCATATTAGTGATGATTTTCCTGGATACTTCACCATTCTGGGCAAGACAAATAAGAAACTGGACAAACTGTGATCCAGTCTTGTATAGAGTGCAGGACCAAGTATTGGAAGGATGGTCCCAGGAAACAGTCCCCGAAGAATTGAAGCCATTCTTCACTCGAAGGAATGAATGGAGTAGTCAGGGTGGTATCCTATTATGGCATGCACAAGTCATCATTCCATCACAAGGAAGGGAACTGCTCTTAACTGAGTTGCATAGTGCACATCCTGGAACTTCCAAAATGAAATGCTTGCAAGGAGCTATATCTGGTGGCCTTGTACAAACAGTTGGATAGAGAAGAAATGGTTAAACACTGTCCCCAGTGCCAGCAACAGCAGAAGTTGCCTGTTGCAGCCCCACTGCACCCGTGGGAGTGGCCTGGTTGACCCTGGGCGAAACTGCATATCGATTATGTAGGTCCATTTCTAGGCACCATGTTTCTTCTAATAATTGATTCACGTTCCAAATGGTTAGATGTGTAAGAAGTTAGACTGCCAAAGTCAGGTGCAACTATAGAAAGGTTACGCTAAAGTTTTTCTACACACAGATTGCCAGAAATCATTGTCTCAGACGATGGTACTGCATTTACTAGTGCTGAATTTCAAAGATTTGTGAGCCTAAATGGTATCAAACACATAAAGACAGCACTGTATCACCCATCGTCTAATGGATTGGCTGAGAGAGCAGCACAAATTTTAAAAGTTGGGTGAAAAAGTATTTCCTGTTTCACTATAGAACTACTATAGAACCCCACACTACTACAGGTTCAACACCTTCAGAGTTACTTATGAAGCACCACCATCATACGAGATTAAGCCTGGTACTTCCCAATTTGGAGGGGAAGGTAAAGAACAGTCAAGGGAATCAAAAAGTGACTCATGATTTACATAGGGTGAGAATTTACTGTCAGTGAAACAGTATTTGTATGAAACGTCAGTGGTGCCTTGAGTTGGGTACTTGGTGAAATAGTTTCTGTGACCGGAACTTTGTTGTTCCACAAAGAAGTGGAGGGGTGGATCACCTGTTAACACGAGGATCATTTGAGAAGAAGGGAGATACCCCAACAAACCAACGTTCCACCTGTAACCATTATAGAACCCGTGTGCAACATTGTGATTGATCAACCAAGGATAGACATACCAGATGTCTCTGTCGGAGTGGATAACAATGAACTACCTGTGCCCAAGGAGGTACCTGATGTCGTAGTGGTTCCAGAAAATTAAGATTCAGTAAGGGATTCTAAAGTCGTGGAACTATGACATTCCACTGGGATCAGGAAACCACATGAGAGACTGAACAAATAAGTTCATGACCTGTGTATACATTTGTAATGTCATGAATGTTGTTGTTCAATACAAATTGCAAAAATAAAAATAAAAGGGTAAAAATGTACTAACAGTAGCTTTAAGGAATATGGTGACTGTAGTGCTAAGACATATTGAACTGTGCAGCATCACCCGAAGGTGAATGAATAAGCCAGAAGTGCAAGGAAACTTAGGGGTGGAGTTCTGTGTCTATTTGTGGATCTTCATAAAAGCATGTAACTGCTGCTGAAACCCTGTAAATAAAGTTAACTGTTTCCTACGAGAATGCTGAATGCAAAATCAAGTCAATGTCACAGTGTGATACATATTGAAAAATAAACCGCTCATTCTGTTGTGAATAATAAACAGTGAATAATAAACAGCTCACAGTGTGTCACAGAGTGAATAATAAACAAATCACAATGTGTTACAGAGTGAATGATAAAGAACACACAGTGTGTACCAGAGTGAATGATAAACAGCTCACAGTGTGTTACAGAGTGAATGATAAACAGCTCACAGTGTGTTACAGAGTGAATAATAAACAGCTCACAGTGTGTTACAGAGAAGAGTAAAAAGCTCACAATGTGGCACAGAGTGAACAATAAACAGCTCACAGTGCATTACACAGTGAATATTAAACTGCTCACAGTCAGTTCAAAAGATAACAAACAGCTCACAGTGTGTTACAGAATAAATAATAAACAGCTCACAGTCTGTTACAGAGGGAATAATAAACAGCTCAGAGTGTGTTACAGAGGGAATAATAAACAGCTCCCAGTGTGTTACAGAGTGAATAATAAACAGCTCACAGTGTGTTATAGAGTGAATAATAAACAGATCACAGTGTGTTACAGAGTGGATAATAAACAGCTCACAGTGTGTTACAGAGTGAATAATAAACAGCTCACAGTGTGTTACAGAGTGAATAATAAACAGCTCACAGTGTGTAACAGAGTGAATAATAAACAGCTCACAGTGTGTTACAGAGTGAATAATAAACAGCTCACAGTGTGTTACAGAGTGAATAATAAACAGCTCACAGTGTGTTACAGAGTGAATAATAAACTGCTCCCAGTGTGTTACCCAGTGAATAATAAACAGCTCACAGTGTGTTACAGAGTGAATAATAAACAGCTCCCAGTGTGTTACCCAGTGAATAATAAACAGCTCACAGTGTGTTACAGAGTGAATAATAAACAGCTCACAGTCTGTTACAGAGGGAATAATAAACAGCTCAGAGTGTGTTACAGAGGGAATAATAAACAGCTCCCAGTGTGTTACAGAGTGAATAATAAACAGCTCACAGTGTGTTATAGAGTGAATAATAAACAGATCACAGTGTGTTACAGAGTGGATAATAAACAGCTCACAGTGTGTTACAGAGTGAATAATAAACAGCTCACAGTGTGTTACAGAGTGAATAATAAACAGCTCACAGTGTGTAACAGAGTGAATAATAAACAGCTCACAGTGTGTTACAGAGTGAATAATAAACAGCTCACAGTGTGTTACAGAGTGAATAATAAACAGCTCACAGTGTGTTACAGAGTGAATAATAAACTGCTCCCAGTGTGTTACCCAGTGAATAATAAACAGCTCACAGTGTGTTACAGAGTGAATAATAAACAGCTCCCAGTGTGTTACCCAGTGAATAATAAACAGCTCACAGTGTGTTACAGAGTGAATAATAAACAGCTCACAGTGTGTTACAGAGTGAATAATAAACAGCTCACAGTGTGTTACAGAGTGAATAATAAACAGCTCACAGTGTGTTACAGAGTGAATAATAAACAGCTCACAGTGTGTTACAGAGTGAATAATAAGCAGCTCACAGTGTGTTACAGAGTGAATAATAAACAGCTCACAGTGTGTTACAGAGTGAATAATAAACAGCTCACAGTGTGTTACAGAGTGAATAATAAACAGCTCACAGTGTGTTACAGAGTGAATAATAAATAGCACACAGTGTGTTACAGAGTGAATGATAAACAGCTCACTGTGTGTTAGAGAGTGAATAACAAACAGCTCACGGTGTGTTACAGAGTGAATAATAAACAGCTCACAGTGTGTTACAGAGTGAATAATAAACAGCTCACAGTGTGTTACAGAGTGAATAATAAACAGCTCACAGTGTAACACAGAGTGAATGATAAACAGCTCACTGTGTAATACAGGGAGAATAATAAACAGCTCACCTTGTGTTACAGAGTGAATCATAAACAACTCACCTTGAGTTACAGAGTGAGTGATAAACAGCTCGCAGCCTGTTACAGAGTGAATAATAGAAACCTCACAGGTGCTACAGGCTGAATGATAAACAGGTCACAATATGTTACAGAATGAACAATAAACAGCTCGCAGTGTGTTACAGAGTGAATAATCAACAGTTAACTGTGTGTTACAGAGTGTAGAATAAGCAGCTCACAGTGTGATACAGAGTGAACAATAAACAGCCGACAGTGCGTTACACAGTGGATATTAAATAGCTCACAGTCAGTTAAAAAGATAATAAACAGCTCACAGTGTGTTACAGAGTGAATAACAAACATATCACATTGTGTTACAGAGTGAATAATAAGCAGCTGACAGTGTGATACAGACCGAAAAATAATTAGCTCACAGGGTGCTGCAGGTAAATAGTAAACAGATCACAATGTGTTACAAAGTCAATAACAAACAGCTCACATAATGTTAGAGAGTGATTAATAAACAGCTCACAGTGTGTTACAGTGTGAATAACGAACAGCTCACAGTGTGTTACAGAATGAATAACAAACAGCTCACAGTGTGTTACAGGGTGAATAATAAACAGCTCACAGTGTGTTACAGAGTGAATAATAAACAGCTCACAGTGTGTTACAGAGTGAATAATAAACTGCTCCCAGTGTGTTACCCAGTGAATAATAAACAGCTCACAGTGTGTTACAGAGTGAATAATAAACAGCTCCCAGTGTCTTACCCAGTGAATAATAAACAGCTCACAGTGTGTTACAGAGTGAATAATAAACAGCTCACAGTGTGTTACAGTGTGAATAATAAACAGCTCACAGTGTGTTACAGAGTGAATAATAAACAGCTCACAGTGTGTTACAGAGTGAATAATAAACAGCTCACAGTGTGTTACAGAGTGAATAATAAATAGCACACAGTGTGTTACAGAGTGAATGATAAACAGCTCACTGTGTGTTAGAGAGTGAATAACAAACAGCTCACGGTGTGTTACAGAGTGAATAATAAACAGCTCACAGTGTGTTACAGAGTGAATAATAAACAGCTCACAGTGTGTTACAGAGTGAATAATAAACAGCTCACAGTGTAACACAGAGTGAATGATAAACAGCTCACTGTGTAATACAGGGAGAATAATAAACAGCTCACCTTGTGTTACAGAGTGAATCATAAACAACTCACCTTGAGTTACAGAGTGAGTGATAAACAGCTCGCAGCCTGTTACAGAGTGAATAATAGAAACCTCACAGGTGCTACAGGCTGAATGATAAACAGGTCACAATATGTTACAGAATGAACAATAAACAGCTCGCAGTGTGTTACAGAGTGAATAATCAAGAGTTAACTGTGTGTTACAGAGTGTAGAATAAGCAGCTCACAGTGTGATACAGAGTGAACAATAAACAGCTGACAGTGCGTTACACAGTGGATATTAAACAGCTCACAGTCAGTTAAAAAGATAATAAACAGCTCACAGTGTGTTACAGAGTGAATAACAAACATATCACATTGTGTTACAGAGTGAATAATAAGCAGCTGACAGTGTGATACAGACCGAAAAATAATTAGCTCACAGGGTGCTGCAGGTAAATAGTAAACAGATCACAATGTGTTACAAAGTCAATAACAAACAGCTCACATAATGTTAGAGAGTGAATAATAAACAGCTCACAGTGTGTTACAGTGTGAATAACGAACAGCTCACAGTGTGTTACAGAATGAATAACAAACAGCTCACAGTGTGTTACAGGGTGAATAATAAACAGCTCACAGTGTGTTAAAGTGTAAATAATAAACTGCTCACAGTGTGTTACACAGTGAATAATAAACAGCTCACAGTGTGTTACAGTGTAAATAATAAAATGCTCACAGTGTGTTCCAGAGTGAATAATGAACAGCTCACAGTGTGTTACAGAGTGAATAATCAACAGATCACAGTCTGTTACAGAATGGATAATAAACAGATCACAGTGTGTTACAGAGTGAATAATAAACAGCTCACAGTGTGTTACAGAGTGAATAATAAAGAGATCACAGAGTGTTACAGAGTGAATAATACACAGCTCACAGTGTGTTACAGGGTGAATAATGAACAGCTAACAGTGTGTTACAGAGTGAATAATAAAGAGATCACAGTGTGTTACAGAGTGAATAATACACAGATCACAGTGTGTTACAGGGTGAATAATAAAGAGCACACATTCTGTGACAGAGTGAATAATAAACAGCTCACAGTGTGTTACTGAGTGAATAATAAACAGATCATAGTGTGTTACATGGTGAATAATAAACAGTTTACATTGTGTTACAGAGTGAATAATGATGAGCTCACAATGTGTTACAGAGTGAATAATAAACAGCTCACAGTGTGTTACAGAGTGAATAATAAACAGCTCACAGTGTGTTACAGAGTGAATAATAAACAGCTCACAGTGTGTTACCCAGTGAATAATAAACAGCTCACAGTGTGTTACAGAGTGAATAATAAACAGCTCACAGTGTGTTACAGAGTGAATAATAAACAGCTCACAGTGTGTTACAGAGTGAATAATAAACAGCTCACAGTGTGTTACAGAGTGAATAATAAACAGCTCACAGTGTGTTACAGAGTGAATAATAAACAGCTCACAGTGTGTTACAGAGTGAATAATACACAGATCACAGTGTGTTACAGGGTGAATAATAAAGAGCACACATTCTGTGACAGAGTGAATAATAAACAGCTCACAGTGTGTTACTGAGTGAATAATAAACAGATCATAGTGTGTTACATGGTGAATAATAAACAGTTTACATTGTGTTACAGAGTGAATAATGATGAGCTCACAATGTGTTACAGAGTGAATAATAAACAGCTCACAGTGTGTTACAGAGTGAATAATAAACAGCTCACAGTGTGTTACAGAGTGAATAATAAACAGCTCCCAGTGTGTTACCCAGTGAATAATAAACAGCTCACAGTGTGTTACAGAGTGAATAATAAACAGCTCACAGTGTGTTACAGAGTGAATAATAAACAGCTCACAGTGTGTTACAGAGTGAATAATAAACAGCTCACAGTGTGTTACAGAGTGAATAATAAACAGCTCACAGTGTGTTACAGAGTGAATAATAAGCAGCTCACAGTGTGTTACAGAGTGAATAATAAACAGCTCACAGTGTGTTACAGAGTGAATAATAAACAGCTCACAGTGTGTTACAGAGTGAATAATAAACAGCTCACAGTGTGTTACAGAGTGAATAATAAATAGCACACAGTGTGTTACAGAGTGAATGATAAACAGCTCACTGTGTGTTAGAGAGTGAATAACAAACAGCTCACGGTGTGTTACAGAGTGAATAATAAACAGCTCACAGTGTGTTACAGAGTGAATAATAAACAGCTCACAGTGTGTTACAGAGTGAATAATAAACAGCTCACAGTGTAACACAGAGTGAATGATAAACAGCTCACTGTGTAATACAGGGAGAATAATAAACAGCTCACCTTGTGTTACAGAGTGAATCATAAACAACTCACCTTGAGTTACAGAGTGAGTGATAAACAGCTCGCAGCCTGTTACAGAGTGAATAATAGAAACCTCACAGGTGCTACAGGCTGAATGATAAACAGGTCACAATATGTTACAGAATGAACAATAAACAGCTCGCAGTGTGTTACAGAGTGAATAATCAACAGTTAACTGTGTGTTACAGAGTGTAGAATAAGCAGCTCACAGTGTGATACAGAGTGAACAATAAACAGCCGACAGTGCGTTACACAGTGGATATTAAATAGCTCACAGTCAGTTAAAAAGATAATAAACAGCTCACAGTGTGTTACAGAGTGAATAACAAACATATCACATTGTGTTACAGAGTGAATAATAAGCAGCTGACAGTGTGATACAGACCGAAAAATAATTAGCTCACAGGGTGCTGCAGGTAAATAGTAAACAGATCACAATGTGTTACAAAGTCAATAACAAACAGCTCACATAATGTTAGAGAGTGATTAATAAACAGCTCACAGTGTGTTACAGTGTGAATAACGAACAGCTCACAGTGTGTTACAGGGTGAATAACAAACAGCTCACAGTGTGTTACAGGGTGAATAATAAACAGCTCACAGTGTGTTACAGAGTGAATAATAAACAGCTCACAGTGTGTTACAGAGTGAATAATAAACTGCTCCCAGTGTGTTACCCAGTGAATAATAAACAGCTCACAGTGTGTTACAGAGTGAATAATAAACAGCTCCCAGTGTCTTACCCAGTGAATAATAAACAGCTCACAGTGTGTTACAGAGTGAATAATAAACAGCTCACAGTGTGTTACAGTGTGAATAATAAACAGCTCACAGTGTGTTACAGAGTGAATAATAAACAGCTCACAGTGTGTTACAGAGTGAATAATAAACAGCTCACAGTGTGTTACAGAGTGAATAATAAATAGCACACAGTGTGTTACAGAGTGAATGATAAACAGCTCACTGTGTGTTAGAGAGTGAATAACAAACAGCTCACGGTGTGTTACAGAGTGAATAATAAACAGCTCACAGTGTGTTACAGAGTGAATAATAAACAGCTCACAGTGTGTTACAGAGTGAATAATAAACAGCTCACAGTGTAACACAGAGTGAATGATAAACAGCTCACTGTGTAATACAGGGAGAATAATAAACAGCTCACCTTGTGTTACAGAGTGAATCATAAACAACTCACCTTGAGTTACAGAGTGAGTGATAAACAGCTCGCAGCCTGTTACAGAGTGAATAATAGAAACCTCACAGGTGCTACAGGCTGAATGATAAACAGGTCACAATATGTTACAGAATGAACAATAAACAGCTCGCAGTGTGTTACAGAGTGAATAATCAAGAGTTAACTGTGTGTTACAGAGTGTAGAATAAGCAGCTCACAGTGTGATACAGAGTGAACAATAAACAGCTGACAGTGCGTTACACAGTGGATATTAAACAGCTCACAGTCAGTTAAAAAGATAATAAACAGCTCACAGTGTGTTACAGAGTGAATAACAAACATATCACATTGTGTTACAGAGTGAATAATAAGCAGCTGACAGTGTGATACAGACCGAAAAATAATTAGCTCACAGGGTGCTGCAGGTAAATAGTAAACAGATCACAATGTGTTACAAAGTCAATAACAAACAGCTCACATAATGTTAGAGAGTGAATAATAAACAGCTCACAGTGTGTTACAGGGTGAATAATAAACAGCTCACAGTGTGTTAAAGTGTAAATAATAAACTGCTCACAGTGTGTTACACAGTGAATAATAAACAGCTCACAGTGTGTTACAGTGTAAATAATAAAATGCTCACAGTGTGTTCCAGAGTGAATAATGAACAGCTCACAGTGTGTTACAGAGTGAATAATCAACAGATCACAGTCTGTTACAGAATGGATAATAAACAGATCACAGTGTGTTACAGAGTGAATAATAAACAGCTCACAGTGTGTTACAGAGTGAATAATAAAGAGATCACAGAGTGTTACAGAGTGAATAATACACAGCTCACAGTGTGTTACAGGGTGAATAATGAACAGCTAACAGTGTGTTACAGAGTGAATAATAAAGAGATCACAGTGTGTTACAGAGTGAATAATACACAGATCACAGTGTGTTACAGGGTGAATAATAAAGAGCACACATTCTGTGACAGAGTGAATAATAAACAGCTCACAGTGTGTTACTGAGTGAATAATAAACAGATCATAGTGTGTTACATGGTGAATAATAAACAGTTTACATTGTGTTACAGAGTGAATAATGATGAGCTCACAATGTGTTACAGAGTGAATAATAAACAGCTCACAGTGTGTTACAGAGTGAATAATAAACAGCTCACAGTGTGTTACAGAGTGAATAATAAACAACTCACAGTGTGTTACAGAGTGAATAATAAACAGCTCACAGTGTGTTACAGAGTGAATAATAAACAGCTCACAGTGTGTTACAGAGTGAATAATAAACAGCTCACAGTGTGTTACAGAGTGAATAATGAACAGCTCACAGTGTGTTAGAGAGTGAATAATAAACAGCTCACAGAGTGTTACAGAGTGAATAATAACCAGATCACAGTGTGTTACAGAGTGAATAATAAACAGATCACAGTGTGTTACAGTGTGAATAATAAACAGCTCACAGTGTGTTACAGAGTGAATAATAAACAGCTCACAGTGTGTAACTGAGTAAATAATAAACAGATCACAGTGTGTTACAGAGTGAATAATAAACAGCTCACAGTGTGTTACAGAGTGAATAATAAACGGCTTACAGTTTGTTACTGGGTAACTAATAAACAGATCACAGTGTGTTACAGAGTGAATAATAAACAGCTCACAGTGTGTTACAGAGTGAACAATAAACAGCTCACAGTGTGTTACAGAGTGAATAATAAACAGCTCACAGTGTGTTACCAGGTGAATAATGAACAGCTCACAGTGTGTTGCAGAGTGAATAATAAACAGATCACAGTGTGTTACAGCGTGATTAATAAACAGATCACAGTCTGTTACAGGGTGTATAATAAACAGATCACAATGTGTTTCAGAGTAAACAATAAACAGCACTCAGTGTGTTGCAGTGTGAATAATAAACTGCTCACAATGTGTTACAGAGTGAATAATAAACAGCTCACAGTGTGTTACAGAGTGAATAATAAACAGATCACAATGTGTTTCATGGTGAACAATAAACAGCTCTCAGTGTGTTGCAGTGTGAATAATAAACTGCTCACAATGTGTTACAGAGTGAATAATAAACAGCTCACAGTGTGTTACCAGGTGAATAATGAACAGCTCACAGTGTGTTGCAGAGTGAATAATAAACAGATCACAGTGTGTTACAGCGTGATTAATAAACAGATCACAGTGTGTTACTGAGTGAATAATAAACAGATCAAAGTGTGTTACAGAGTGAATAATGAACAGATCACAGTGTGTTACATGGTGAATAATAAGCAGATCACTGTGTGCTACAGTATGAATAATAAACAGATCACAGTGTGTTACAGAGTGATTAATAAACAGCTCACAGTGTGCTACAGAGTGAATAATAAACAGCTCACAGTGTGTTATAGAGTGAATAATAAACAGATCACAGTGTGTTACAGAGTGGATAATAAACAGCTCACAGTGTGTTACAGAGTGAATAATAAACAGCTCACAGTGTGTTACAGAGTGAATAATAAACAGCTCACAGTGTGTTACAGAGTGAATAATAAACAGCTCACAGTGTGTTACAGAGTGAATAATAAAGAGCTCACAGTGTGTTACAGAGTGAATAATAAACAGCTCACAGTGTGTTACAGAGTGAATAATAAACAGCTCACAGTGTGTTACAGAGTGAATAATAAACAGCTCCCAGTGTGTTACCCAGTGAATAATAAACAGCTCACAGTGTGTTACAGAGTGAATAATAAACAGCTCCCAGTGTGTTACCCAGTGAATAATAAACAGCTCACAGTGTGTTACAGAGTGAATAATAAACAGCTCACAGTGTGTTACAGTGTGAATAATAAACAGCTCACAGTGTGTTACAGAGTGAATAATAAACAGCTCACAGTGTGTTACAGAGTCAATAATAAACAGCTCACAGTGTGTTACAGAGTGAATAATAAACAGCTCACAGTGTGTTACAGAGTGAATACTAAACAGCTCACAGTGTGTTACAGAGTGAATAATAAACAGCTCACAGTGTGTTACAGAGTGAATAATAAACAGCTCACAGTGTGTTACAGAGTGAATAATAAATAGCACACAGTGTGTTACAGAGTGAATAATAAACAGCTCACAGTGTGTTACAGAGTGAATAATACACAGCTCACAGTGTGTTACAGGGTGAATAATGAACAGCTAACAGTGTGTTACAGAGTGAATAATAAAGAGATCACAGTGTGTTACAGAGTGAATAATACACAGATCACAGTGTGTTACAGGGTGAATAATAAAGAGCACACATTCTGTGACAGAGTGAATAATAAACAGCTCACAGTGTGTTACTGAGTGAATAATAAACAGATCATAGTGTGTTACATGGTGAATAATAAACAGTTTACATTGTGTTACAGAGTGAATAATGATGAGCTCACAATGTGTTACAGAGTGAATAATAAACAGCTCACAGTGTGTTACAGAGTGAATAATAAACAGCTCACAGTGTGTTACAGAGTGAATAATAAACAACTCACAGTGTGTTACAGAGTGAATAATAAACAGCTCACAGTGTGTTACAGAGTGAATAATAAACAGCTCACAGTGTGTTACAGAGTGAATAATAAACAGCTCACAGTGTGTTACAGAGTGAATAATGAACAGCTCACAGTGTGTTAGAGAGTGAATAATAAACAGCTCACAGAGTGTTACAGAGTGAATAATAACCAGATCACAGTGTGTTACAGAGTGAATAATAAACAGATCACAGTGTGTTACAGTGTGAATAATAAACAGCTCACAGTGTGTTACAGAGTGAATAATAAACAGCTCACAGTGTGTAACTGAGTAAATAATAAACAGATCACAGTGTGTTACAGAGTGAATAATAAACAGCTCACAGTGTGTTACAGAGTGAATAATAAACGGCTTACAGTTTGTTACTGGGTAACTAATAAACAGATCACAGTGTGTTACAGAGTGAATAATAAACAGCTCACAGTGTGTTACAGAGTGAACAATAAACAGCTCACAGTGTGTTACAGAGTGAATAATAAACAGCTCACAGTGTGTTACCAGGTGAATAATGAACAGCTCACAGTGTGTTGCAGAGTGAATAATAAACAGATCACAGTGTGTTACAGCGTGATTAATAAACAGATCACAGTCTGTTACAGGGTGTATAATAAACAGATCACAATGTGTTTCAGAGTAAACAATAAACAGCACTCAGTGTGTTGCAGTGTGAATAATAAACTGCTCACAATGTGTTACAGAGTGAATAATAAACAGCTCACAGTGTGTTACAGAGTGAATAATAAACAGATCACAATGTGTTTCATGGTGAACAATAAACAGCTCTCAGTGTGTTGCAGTGTGAATAATAAACTGCTCACAATGTGTTACAGAGTGAATAATAAACAGCTCACAGTGTGTTACCAGGTGAATAATGAACAGCTCACAGTGTGTTGCAGAGTGAATAATAAACAGATCACAGTGTGTTACAGCGTGATTAATAAACAGATCACAGTGTGTTACTGAGTGAATAATAAACAGATCAAAGTGTGTTACAGAGTGAATAATGAACAGATCACAGTGTGTTACATGGTGAATAATAAGCAGATCACTGTGTGCTACAGTATGAATAATAAACAGATCACAGTGTGTTACAGAGTGATTAATAAACAGCTCACAGTGTGCTACAGAGTGAATAATAAACAGCTCACAGTGTGTTATAGAGTGAATAATAAACAGATCACAGTGTGTTACAGAGTGGATAATAAACAGCTCACAGTGTGTTACAGAGTGAATAATAAACAGCTCACAGTGTGTTACAGAGTGAATAATAAACAGCTCACAGTGTGTTACAGAGTGAATAATAAACAGCTCACAGTGTGTTACAGAGTGAATAATAAAGAGCTCACAGTGTGTTACAGAGTGAATAATAAACAGCTCACAGTGTGTTACAGAGTGAATAATAAACAGCTCACAGTGTGTTACAGAGTGAATAATAAACAGCTCCCAGTGTGTTACCCAGTGAATAATAAACAGCTCACAGTGTGTTACAGAGTGAATAATAAACAGCTCCCAGTGTGTTACCCAGTGAATAATAAACAGCTCACAGTGTGTTACAGAGTGAATAATAAACAGCTCACAGTGTGTTACAGTGTGAATAATAAACAGCTCACAGTGTGTTACAGAGTGAATAATAAACAGCTCACAGTGTGTTACAGAGTCAATAATAAACAGCTCACAGTGTGTTACAGAGTGAATAATAAACAGCTCACAGTGTGTTACAGAGTGAATACTAAACAGCTCACAGTGTGTTACAGAGTGAATAATAAACAGCTCACAGTGTGTTACAGAGTGAATAATAAACAGCTCACAGTGTGTTACAGAGTGAATAATAAATAGCACACAGTGTGTTACAGAGTGAATGATAAACAGCTCACTGTGTGTTAGAGAGTGAATAACAAACAGCTCACGGTGTGTTACAGAGTGAATAATAAACAGCTCACAGTGTGTTACAGAGTGAATAATAAACAGCTCACAGTGTGTTACAGAGTGAATAATAAACAGCTCACATTGTAACACAGAGTGAATGATAAACAGCTCACTGTGTAATACAGGGAGAATAATAAACAGCTCACCTTGTGTTACAGAGTGAATCATGAACAACTCACCTTGAGTTACAGAGTGAGTGATAAACAGCTCGCAGCCTGTTACAGAGTGAATAATAGAAACCTCACAGGTGCTACAGGCTGAATGATAAACAGGTCACAATATGTTACAGAATGAACAATAAACAGCTCGCAGTCTGTTACAGAGTGAATAATCAAGAGTTAACTGTGTGTTACAGAGTTTAGAATAAGCAGCTCACAGTGTGATACAGAGTGAACAATAAACAGCTGACAGTGCGTTACACAGTGGATATTAAACAGCTCACAGTCAGTTAAAAAGATAATAAACAGCTCACAGTGTGTTACAGAGTGAATAACAAACATATCACATTGTGTTACAGAGTGAATAATAAGCAGCTGACAGTGTGATACAGACCGAAAAATAATTAGCTCACAGGGTGCTGCAGGTAAATAGTAAACAGATCACAATGTGTTACAAAGTCAATAACAAACAGCTCACATAATGTTAGAGAGTGAATAATAAACAGCTCACAGTGTGTTACAGTGTGAATAACGAACAGCTCACAGTGTGTTACAGAATGAATAACAAACAGCTCACAGTGTGTTACAGGGTGAATAATAAACAGCTCACAGTGTGTTACAGTGTGAATAACGAACAGCTCACAGTACGTTACAGAATGAATAACAAACAGCTCACATTGTGTTACAGGGTGAAGAATAAACAGCTCACAGTGTGTTACAGAGTGAATAATAAACAGCTCACAGTGTGTTACAGTGTGAATAACGAACAGCTCACAGTGTGTTACAGAATGAATAACAAACAGCTCACAGTGTGTTACAGGGTGAATAATAAACAGCTTGCAGTGTCTTACAGGGTTAATAATACACTTCTCACAGTGCGTTACACAGAAGAGTTAAAAGCTCTCGATGCGGTGCAAAGTGAACAATAAACAGTTCAAAGTGTATTACACAGTCAATGTGCAACAGGTCAGAGTCAGTTAAAAAGATAGCAAGCAGCTCACAGTGCGCTACCGTGTGAATAATAAACAGCTTACAGTATGTTACAGAGTGAATAATAAACAGCTCACAGTGTGTTACAGAGTGAATAATAAACAGCTCACAGGGTGTTACCATGTGAATAATAAACAGCCCACAGTGTGTTACATGGTGAATAATGAACAGCTCACAGTGGGTTACAGAGTGAATAAGAAACAGCTCACAGTGTGTTACCATGTGAATAATAAACAGCCCACAGTGTGTTACATGGTGAATAATGAACAACTCACAGTGCATAAAAGAAAAATTAATAAACAACTCAGCGCGGTACAGATAAACAACTAACAGTTTGTTATTGAGTGAATGACAAGCAGCAAGAGTGCGTTACAGCGTTAATTCTAAACAGCTCACAGAGAACTACAGAGTGAATAGTAAACTGCTCAGTGTGTTACAGAGTGAATTAGAAACAGTTCACCGTGTATTTCACAGAGAATAATAAACAGCTGTAATATGGGGCAGAAACCTGCCATGGGTGTGTGGGGGCATGCACAAAAGGGTAAGTCCTGATTCTAACTACAATGGTGGCAGTGTGAAGAATAAACAGCTCATAGTGTGTTACAAATGAAAAATAAACAGCTCACAGTGTGTTAGAGAGTGAATAATAAACAGCTCACAGTGTGTTACAGAGTGAATAATGAACAGCTTACATTGTGTTACAGAGTGAATACTGAACAGGTCACAGTGTGTTACAGAGTGAATAATAAACAGCTCACAGAGTCTTACAGAGTGAACAATAAACAGCTCAAAGTGTCTTACAGAGTGAATAATGAACAGGTCACAGTGTGTTACAAAGTACATAATAAACAGCTCAAAGTGTTTTACCATGTGAATAATAAACAGCTCACGGTGTGTTTCAGAGTGAATAATAAACAGCTCACAGTGTGTTAAAGTGTAAATAATAAACTGCTCACAGTGTGTTACACAGTGAATAATAAACAGCTCACAGTGTGTTACAGTGTAAATAATAAAATGCTCACAGTGTGTTCCAGAGTGAATAATAAACAGCTCACAGTGTGTTACAGAGTGAAAAATCAACAGATCACAGTCTGTTACAGAATGGATAATAAACAGATCACAGTGTGTTACAGAGTGAATAATAAACAGATCACAGTGTGTTACAGAGTGAATAATAAAGAGATCACAGAGTGTTACAGAGTGAATAATACACAGCTCACAGTGTGTTACAGGGTGAATAATGAACAGCTAACAGTGTGTTACAGAGTGAATAATAAAGAGATCACAAAGTGTTACAGAGTGAATAATACACAGATCACAGTGTGTTACAGGGTGAATAATAAACAGCACACATTCTGTGACAGAGTGAATAATAAACAGCTCACAGTGTGTTACTGAGTGAATAATAAACAGATCATAGTGTGTTACATGGTGAATAATAAACAGTTTACATTGTGTTACAGAGTGAATAATGAACAGCTCACAGTGTGTTACAGAGTGAATAATAAACAGCTCACAGAGTGTTACAGAGTGAATAATAACCAGATCACAGTGTGTTACAGAGTGAATAATAAACAGATCACAGTGTGTTACAGTGTGAATAATAAACAGCTCACAGTGTGTTACAGAGTGAATAATAAACAGCTCACAGTGTGTAACTGAGTAAATAATAAACAGATCACATTGTGTTACAGAGTGAATAATAAACAGCTCACAGTGTTTTACAGAGTGAATAATAAACGGCTCACAGTTTGTTACTGAGTAACTAATAAACAGATCACAGTGTGTTACAGAGTGAATAATAAACAGCTCACAGTGTGTTACAGAGTGAATAATAAACAGCTCACAGTGTGTTACAGAGTGAATAATAAACAGCTCACAGTGTGTTACAGGGTGAATAATGAACAGCTCACAGTCTGTTACAGGGTGTATAATAAACAGATCACAATGTGTTTCAGAGTAAACAATAAACAGCACTCAGTGTGTTGCAGTGTGAATAATAAACTGCTCACAATGTGTTACAGAGTGAATAATAAACAGCTCACAGTGTGTTACAGAGTGAATAATAAACAGATCACAGTGTGTTTCATGGTGAACAATAAACAGCTCTCAGTGTGTTGCAGTGTGAATAATAAACTGCTCACAATGTGTTACAGAGTGAATAATAAACAGCTCACAGTGTGTTACCAGGTGAATAATGAACAGCTCACAGTGTGTTGCAGAGTGAATAATAAACAGATCACAGTGTGTTACAGCGTGAATAATAAACAGATCACAGTGTGTTACTGAGTCAATAATAAACAGCTCTCAGTGTGTTACAGAGTGAATAATGAACAGATCACAGTGTGCTACATGGTGAATAATAAGCAGATCATTGTGTGCTACAGTATGAATAATAAACAGATCACAGTGTGTTACAGAGTGATTAATAAACAGCTCACAGTGTGCTACAGAGTGAATAATAAACAGATCACAGTGTGTTACTAAGTAAATAATAAACAGATCACAGTGTGTTACAGAGTGAATAATAAACAGCTTACAGTGAGTTACAGAGTGAATAATAAACAAATCAGAGTGTGTTACTGAGTAAATAATAAACAGATCACAGTGAGTTACAGAGTGAATAATAAACAGCTCACATTGTGTAAGAGAGCGAATAATAAACAGCTCACAGTGTGTTACAGAGTGAATAATGAACAGCTCACATTCTGTGACAGAGTGAATAATAAACAGCTCACAGTGTGTCACTGAGTGATTAATAAACAGCTCACAGTGTGTTACTGAGTGAATAATGAACAGCTCAAATTCTGTGACAGAGTGAATAATAATAAGCTCACAGTGTGTTACTGAGTAAATAATAAACAGATCACAGTGTGTTACAGAGTGAATAATAAACGGCTCACAGTTTGTTACTGAGTAACTAATAAACAGATCACAGTGTGTTACAGAGTGAATAATAAACAGCTCACAGTGTGTTACAGAGTGAATAATAAACAGATCACAGTGTGTTACAGAGTGAATAATAAACAGCTCACAGTGTATTACAGAGTGTATAATAAACAGATCACAATGTGTTTCAGAGTGAACAATAAACAGCACTCAGTGTGTTGCAGTGTGAATAATAAACTGCTCACAATGTGTTTCAGAGTGAATAATAAACAGCTCACAGTGTGTTACCAGGTGAATAATGAACAGCTCACAGTCTGTTGCAGAGTGAATAATAAACAGATCACAGTGTGTTACAGAGTGAATAATAAACAGGTCACATTGTGTTACAGAGTGAATAATAAACAGATCACAATGTGTTTCAGAGTGAACAATAAACAGCTCTCAGTGTGTTGCAGAGTGAATAATAAACTGCTCACAATGTGTTACAGAGTGAATAATAAACAGCTCACAGTGTGTTACCAGGTGAATAATGAACAGCTCACAGTGTGTTACAGAGTGAATAATTAGCAGATCACAGTGTGTTACCGAGTGAATAATAAACAGCTCACAGTGTGTTACAGAGTGAATAATAAACAGATCACAGTGTGTTACAGAGTGAATAATACAAAGCTCTCAGTGTGTTACAGGGTGAATATTGAACAGCTCACAGTGTGTTACAGGGTGAATAATGAACAGCTCACAGTGTGTTACACAGTGAATAATGAACAGCTCACAGTGTGTTACACAGTGAATAATAAACAGCTCACAGTGTGTTACAGAATGAATAACAAACAGCTCACAGTATGTTACAGGGTGAATAATAAACAGATCACAATGTGTTACAGAGTGAATAATAAACAGCGCACAGTGTGTTACAGAGTGAATAATAAACAGATCACAGTGTGTTACAGAGTGAATAATAAACAGATCGCAGTGTGTTACAGAGTGAATAATAAACAGCTTACAGTGTGTTTCATGGTGAATAATAAACAGCTCACAGAGTGTTACAGAGTGAATAATAACCAGATCACAGTGTGTTACAGAGTGAATAATAAACAGATCACAGTGTGTTACAGTGTGAATAATAAACAGCTCACAGTGTGTTACAGAGTGAATAATAAACAGCTCACAGTGTGTTACCAGGTGAATAATGAACAGCTCACAGTGTGTTGCAGAGTGAATAATAAACAGATCACAGTGTGTTACAGCGTGAATAATAAACAGATCACAGTGTGTTACTGAGTCAATAATAAACAGCTCTCAGTGTGTTACAGAGTGAATAATGAACAGATCACAGTGTGCTACATGGTGAATAATAAGCAGATCATTGTGTGCTACAGTATGAATAATAAACAGATCACAGTGTGTTACAGAGTGATTAATAAACAGCTCACAGTGTGCTACAGAGTGAATAATAAACAGATCACAGTGTGTTACTAAGTAAATAATAAACAGATCACAGTGTGTTACAGAGTGAATAATAAACAGCTTACAGTGAGTTACAGAGTGAATAATAAACAAATCAGAGTGTGTTACTGAGTAAATAATAAACAGATCACAGTGAGTTACAGAGTGAATAATAAACAGCTCACATTGTGTAAGAGAGCGAATAATAAACAGCTCACAGTGTGTTACAGAGTGAATAATGAACAGCTCACAGTGTGTAACTGAGTAAATAATAAACAGATCACATTGTGTTACAGAGTGAATAATAAACAGCTCACAGTGTTTTACAGAGTGAATAATAAACGGCTCACAGTTTGTTACTGAGTAACTAATAAACAGATCACAGTGTGTTACAGAGTGAATAATAAACAGCTCACAGTGTGTTACAGAGTGAATAATAAACAGCTCACAGTGTGTTACAGAGTGAATAATAAACAGCTCACAGTGTGTTACAGGGTGAATAATGAACAGCTCACAGTCTGTTACAGGGTGTATAATAAACAGATCACAATGTGTTTCAGAGTAAACAATAAACAGCACTCAGTGTGTTGCAGTGTGAATAATAAACTGCTCACAATGTGTTACAGAGTGAATAATAAACAGCTCACAGTGTGTTACAGAGTGAATAATAAACAGATCACAGTGTGTTTCATGGTGAACAATAAACAGCTCTCAGTGTGTTGCAGTGTGAATAATAAACTGCTCACAATGTGTTACAGAGTGAATAATAAACAGCTCACAGTGTGTTACCAGGTGAATAATGAACAGCTCACAGTGTGTTGCAGAGTGAATAATAAACAGATCACAGTGTGTTACAGCGTGAATAATAAACAGATCACAGTGTGTTACTGAGTCAATAATAAACAGCTCTCAGTGTGTTACAGAGTGAATAATGAACAGATCACAGTGTGCTACATGGTGAATAATAAGCAGATCATTGTGTGCTACAGTATGAATAATAAACAGATCACAGTGTGTTACAGAGTGATTAATAAACAGCTCACAGTGTGCTACAGAGTGAATAATAAACAGATCACAGTGTGTTACTAAGTAAATAATAAACAGATCACAGTGTGTTACAGAGTGAATAATAAACAGCTTACAGTGAGTTACAGAGTGAATAATAAACAAATCAGAGTGTGTTACTGAGTAAATAATAAACAGATCACAGTGAGTTACAGAGTGAATAATAA
This sequence comes from Cetorhinus maximus, assembly GCF_964194155.1. Classification (NCBI taxonomy): domain Eukaryota; kingdom Metazoa; phylum Chordata; class Chondrichthyes; order Lamniformes; family Cetorhinidae; genus Cetorhinus; species Cetorhinus maximus. The sequence goes on from NC_135897.1 coordinate 9,526,494, forward strand.
ACAGCTCACATTGTGTAAGAGAGCGAATAATAAACAGCTCACAGTGTGTTACAGAGTGAATAATGAACAGCTCACATTCTGTGACAGAGTGAATAATAAACAGCTCACAGTGTGTCACTGAGTGATTAATAAACAGCTCACAGTGTGTTACTGAGTGAATAATGAACAGCTCAAATTCTGTGACAGAGTGAATAATAATAAGCTCACAGTGTGTTACTGAGTAAATAATAAACAGATCACAGTGTGTTACAGAGTGAATAATAAACGGCTCACAGTTTGTTACTGAGTAACTAATAAACAGATCACAGTGTGTTACAGAGTGAATAATAAACAGCTCACAGTGTGTTACAGAGTGAATAATAAACAGATCACAGTGTGTTACAGAGTGAATAATAAACAGCTCACAGTGTATTACAGAGTGTATAATAAACAGATCACAATGTGTTTCAGAGTGAACAATAAACAGCACTCAGTGTGTTGCAGTGTGAATAATAAACTGCTCACAATGTGTTTCAGAGTGAATAATAAACAGCTCACAGTGTGTTACCAGGTGAATAATGAACAGCTCACAGTCTGTTGCAGAGTGAATAATAAACAGATCACAGTGTGTTACAGAGTGAATAATAAACAGGTCACATTGTGTTACAGAGTGAATAATAAACAGATCACAATGTGTTTCAGAGTGAACAATAAACAGCTCTCAGTGTGTTGCAGAGTGAATAATAAACTGCTCACAATGTGTTACAGAGTGAATAATAAACAGCTCACAGTGTGTTACCAGGTGAATAATGAACAGCTCACAGTGTGTTACAGAGTGAATAATTAGCAGATCACAGTGTGTTACCGAGTGAATAATAAACAGCTCACAGTGTGTTACAGAGTGAATAATAAACAGATCACAGTGTGTTACAGAGTGAATAATACAAAGCTCTCAGTGTGTTACAGGGTGAATATTGAACAGCTCACAGTGTGTTACAGGGTGAATAATGAACAGCTCACAGTGTGTTACACAGTGAATAATGAACAGCTCACAGTGTGTTACACAGTGAATAATAAACAGCTCACAGTGTGTTACAGAATGAATAACAAACAGCTCACAGTATGTTACAGGGTGAATAATAAACAGATCACAATGTGTTACAGAGTGAATAATAAACAGCGCACAGTGTGTTACAGAGTGAATAATAAACAGATCACAGTGTGTTACAGAGTGAATAATAAACAGATCGCAGTGTGTTACAGAGTGAATAATAAACAGCTTACAGTGTGTTTCATGGTGAATAATAAACAGCTCACAGAGTGTTACAGAGTGAATAATAACCAGATCACAGTGTGTTACAGAGTGAATAATAAACAGATCACAGTGTGTTACAGTGTGAATAATAAACAGCTCACAGTGTGTTACAGAGTGAATAATAAACAGCTCACAGTGTGTTACCAGGTGAATAATGAACAGCTCACAGTGTGTTGCAGAGTGAATAATAAACAGATCACAGTGTGTTACAGCGTGAATAATAAACAGATCACAGTGTGTTACTGAGTCAATAATAAACAGCTCTCAGTGTGTTACAGAGTGAATAATGAACAGATCACAGTGTGCTACATGGTGAATAATAAGCAGATCATTGTGTGCTACAGTATGAATAATAAACAGATCACAGTGTGTTACAGAGTGATTAATAAACAGCTCACAGTGTGCTACAGAGTGAATAATAAACAGATCACAGTGTGTTACTAAGTAAATAATAAACAGATCACAGTGTGTTACAGAGTGAATAATAAACAGCTTACAGTGAGTTACAGAGTGAATAATAAACAAATCAGAGTGTGTTACTGAGTAAATAATAAACAGATCACAGTGAGTTACAGAGTGAATAATAAACAGCTCACATTGTGTAAGAGAGCGAATAATAAACAGCTCACAGTGTGTTACAGAGTGAATAATGAACAGCTCACATTCTGTGACAGAGTGAATAATAAACAGCTCACAGTGTGTCACTGAGTGATTAATAAACAGCTCACAGTGTGTTACTGAGTGAATAATGAACAGCTCAAATTCTGTGACAGAGTGAATAATAATAAGCTCACAGTGTGTTACTGAGTAAATAATAAACAGATCACAGTGTGTTACAGAGTGAATAATAAACGGCTCACAGTTTGTTACTGAGTAACTAATAAACAGATCACAGTGTGTTACAGAGTGAATAATAAACAGCTCACAGTGTGTTACAGAGTGAATAATAAACAGATCACAGTGTGTTACAGAGTGAATAATAAACAGCTCACAGTGTATTACAGAGTGTATAATAAACAGATCACAATGTGTTTCAGAGTGAACAATAAACAGCACTCAGTGTGTTGCAGTGTGAATAATAAACTGCTCACAATGTGTTTCAGAGTGAATAATAAACAGCTCACAGTGTGTTACCAGGTGAATAATGAACAGCTCACAGTCTGTTGCAGAGTGAATAATAAACAGATCACAGTGTGTTACAGAGTGAATAATAAACAGGTCACATTGTGTTACAGAGTGAATAATAAACAGATCACAATGTGTTTCAGAGTGAACAATAAACAGCTCTCAGTGTGTTGCAGAGTGAATAATAAACTGCTCACAATGTGTTACAGAGTGAATAATAAACAGCTCACAGTGTGTTACCAGGTGAATAATGAACAGCTCACAGTGTGTTACAGAGTGAATAATTAGCAGATCACAGTGTGTTACCGAGTGAATAATAAACAGCTCACAGTGTGTTACAGAGTGAATAATAAACAGATCACAGTGTGTTACAGAGTGAATAATACAAAGCTCTCAGTGTGTTACAGGGTGAATATTGAACAGCTCACAGTGTGTTACAGGGTGAATAATGAACAGCTCACAGTGTGTTACACAGTGAATAATGAACAGCTCACAGTGTGTTACACAGTGAATAATAAACAGCTCACAGTGTGTTACAGAATGAATAACAAACAGCTCACAGTATGTTACAGGGTGAATAATAAACAGATCACAATGTGTTACAGAGTGAATAATAAACAGCGCACAGTGTGTTACAGAGTGAATAATAAACAGATCACAGTGTGTTACAGAGTGAATAATAAACAGATCGCAGTGTGTTACAGAGTGAATAATAAACAGCTTACAGTGTGTTTCATGGTGAATAATAAACAGCTCACAGTGTGTTACAGAGTGAATAATAAACAGATCACAGTGTGTTACAGAGTGAATAATAAACAGATCACAGTGTGTTACAGAGTGAATAATAAACAGCTTACAGTGTGTTACATGGTGAATAATAAACAGCTCACAGTGTGTTAGTGAATCATTAATAAACAAATCACAGTGTTGAAAACAACTAAAAATTTGTTACTGATTGAATGACAAGCAGCTGGAGTGTGTTACAGAGTTAATTCTAAACAGTTCACAGTGTGTTACAGAGTGAATTATAAACAGTTCACAGTGTGTTACAGAGTGAATTATAAACAGTTCACAGTGTGTTACAGAGTGAATTATAAAAAAGTTCACAGTGTGTTACAGAGTGAATAATAAACAGTTCACTGTGTTGTAGAGAGTGAATTATAAACAGTTCACTGTGTATTTCACAGTGAATAATAAACAGCTGTTATATGGGGCAGAATATTGCCATTGGTGTGTGGGGGCATGCACAAAAGAGTGAGTCCCAATTCTAATTTACCTCTTGCCAGCACAGGTAGCTCTTAGCGCTGCAGAATGCATATTAGTCTGGGTGGGTCTCTGTTGCCACACAAACGTAAAATGGCAGCATGCAGCCGATCGTGGATGGAGATCAGATCCAAGCCCGCTTCAGCCCAATCCCACCCAGCCTGCTTGACATGGCTATCATTCAGACATTGGTTGCAATGTGAAGAATAAACAGCTCACAGCGCTTTACAAAGTGACAAATAAACAGCTCTCAGTGTGTTACAGAGAGAATAATAAACTGCTCCCTTTGTGTTACAGAGTGAATAATAAACAGCCCACAGTGTGTTACAGCGGGAATAATAAACAGGTTACAGAGTAACAGAGTTAATAATAAACAGGTCACAGTGTTTTACAGATTGAATAATAAACAGCTTACAGTGTGTTACAGAGTGAATAATGATGAGCTCACAATGGGTTACAGAGTGAATAACAAACAGCTCACAGTGTGTTACAGAGTCAATAATAAACTGCTTACAGTGTGTTACAGAGTGAATAATGATGAGCTCACAATGAGTTACAGAGTGAATAACAAACAGCTCACAGTGTGTTACAGAGTGAATAATAAACAGATTACAGTGTGTTACAGAGTGAATAACAAACAGCTCACAGGGTGTTACAGAGTCAATAATAAACTGCTTACACTGTGTTACAGAGTGAATAATGATGAGCTCACAATGGGATACAGAGTGAATAACAAACAGCTCACAGTGTGTTACAGAGTGAATAATAAACAGCTCACAATGTGTTACAGAGTGAATAATAAACAGCTCACAGTGTGTTACAGAGTGAATAATAAACAGATCACAGTGTGTTACAGAGTGAATAATAAACAGCTCACAGTGTGTTAGAAAATAATTAATATACAAATCACAGTGTGGTAAACAACTAACACTTCGTTACTGAGTGAATGACAAGCAGCTAGAGTGTGTTACAGAGTGAATTATAAACAGTTCACTGTGTATTTCACAGTGAATAATAATTAGCAGTTATATGGGGCAGAATATTGCCATTGGTGTTTGGGCATATGCACACAAGGGTGAGTCACAATTCAAATTTACCCCTTGCCAGCACAGGCAGCTCTTAGCGCTGCAGAATGCATATTACGTTGGGTGGGTCTCTGTTGTCACACCCACGTAAAATTGCAACATGCAGCCGATCATGGATGTAGATCAGATCCCAGCCCGCTTCTGCCCAATCCCACCCAGCCTGCTTGACATGGCTATCATTCAGACAATAGTTGCAGAGTGAAGAATAAACAGCTCGTAGCGCTTTACAAAGTGACAAATAAACAGCTCTCAGTGTGTTACAGAGAGAATAATAAACAGCCCACAGTGTGTTACAGCGGGAATAATAAACAGCTCACAGTGTAACAGATTGAATAATAGACAGCTCTCAGTGTGTTGCAGATTGAATAATAAACAGCTTACAGTGTGTTACAGAGTGAATAATAAACAGCTCTCAGTGTGTTACAGAGTGAATAATAAACAGCTCACAATAGGTTACAGAGTGAATAACAAACAGCTTACAGTGTGTTACAGAATGAATAATAAACAGCTCTCAGTGTGTTACAGAGTGAAAAAAAAACAGCTCACAGTGTGTTACAGAGTGAAAAAAAAACAGCTCACAGTGTGTTACAGAGTGAATAATAAACGGCTCTCAGTGAGTTACAGTGTGAATAATAAACAGCTCACAGTGTGTTACAGAGTGAATAATAAACAGATCACAGTGTGTTACAGAGTGAATAATATACAGCTTACAGTGCGTTACAGAGTGAATAATAAACAGCTCACAGTGTGTTACAGAGTGAATAATAAACAGCTCACAGTGTGTGACAGAGTGAATAATAAACAGCTCACAGTGTGTTAGTGAATCATTAATAAACAAATCACAGTGTTGTAAACAACTAACACTTTGTTACTGATTGAATGACAAGCAGCTAGAGTGTGTTACAGAGTTAATTCTAAACAGTTCACAGTGTATTTCACAGTGAATAATAATTAGCTGTTATATGGGGCAGAATATTGCCATTGGTGTGTGGGGGCATGCACAAAAGGGTGAGTCCCAATTCTAATTTACCCCTTGCCAGCACAGGTAGCTCTTAGCGCTGCAGAATGCATATTACGTTGGGTGGGTCTCTGTTGCCACACCCACGTAAAATTGCAGCATGCAGCCGATCGTGGATGGAGATCAGATCCCAGCCCGCTTCAGCCCAATCCCACCCAGCCTGCTTGACATGGCTATCATTCAGACAATGGTTGCAGTGTGAAGAATAAACAGCTCACAGAGCATTACAAAGTGACAAATAAACAGCTCTCAGTGTGTTACAGAGAATAATAAACTGCTCCCAGTGTGTTACAGAGTGAATAATAAACAGCCCACAGTGTGTTACAGCGGGAATAATAAACAACTCTCAGTGTGTTACAGAGAGAATAATAAACGGCTCTCAGTGTGTTACAGAGTGAATAATTAACAGCACACAGTGTGTTACAAAGTGAATAATAACCAGCTTACAGTGTTACAGAGTTAATAATAAACAGCTCACAGTGTATTACAGGTTGAATAATAAACTGCTCACAGTGTGTTGCAGATTGAATAATGAACAGATCACAGTGTGTTACAGAGTGAATAATAAACAGCTTACAGTGTGTTACAAAGTGAACAATAAACAGCTCACAGTGTGTTACAGATTGTATAATACAAAGCTCTCAGTGTGTTACACGGTGAATATTGAACAGCTCACAGTGTGTTACAGGGTGATTAATGAACAGCTCACAGTGTGTTACACAGTGAATAATGAACAGCTCACAGTGTGTTACACAGTGAATAATAAACAGCTCACAGTGTGTTACAGAATGAATAATAAACAGCTCACAGTATGTTACAGGGTGAATAATGAACAGCTCACAGTGTGTTACAGAGTGAATAATAAACAGATCACATTTTGTTACAGAGTGATAATAAACAGCTCACAGTGTGTTACAGAGTGAATAATGATGAGCTCACAACGTGTTACAGAGTGAATAATAAAAAGCTCACAGTGTGTTACAGAGTGAATAATAAACAGCTCACAGTGTGTTAAAGAGTGAATAATAAACAGCTCACTGTGTGTTACAGTGTGAATAAGAAACAGCTCACAGTGTGTTACAGAGTGAATAATAAAAAGCTCACAGTGTGTTACAGAGTGAATAATAAACAGCTCACAGTGTGTTAGAGAGTGAATAATAAACAGCTCACAGTGTGTTACAGAGTGAATAATAAAAAGCTCACAGTGTGTTACAGAGTGAATAATAAACAGCTCACAGTGAGTTAGAGAGTGAATAATAAAGAGCTCACAGTGTGTTACAGAGTGAATAATAAACAGCTCGCAGTGTGTTACAGAGTCAATAATGAACAACTCACAGTGTGTTAAAGAATAATTAATAAACAAAACACTGCGCGGTAAAGGTAAAGAACTAACAGTTTGTTACTGAGTGAATGACAAGCAGCAAGAGTGCGTTACAGCGTTAATTCTAAACAGCTCACAGAGTGCTACAGAGTGAATAGTAAACTGCTCAGTGTGTTACAGAGTGAATTATAAACAGTTCGCCGTCTATTTCACAGTGAACAATAAACAGCTGTGATATGGGGAAGAATATTGCCATTGGTGTGTGGGGGCATGCACAAAAGGGTGAGTCCTGATTCTAACTACAATGGTTGCAGTGTGAAGAATAAACAGCTCATAGTGTGTTACAAATGAAATATAAATAGCTCACAGTGTGTTACAGAGTGAATAATAAACAGATCACAGTGTGTTGCAAATGAAATATAAACAGCTCACAATGTTTTACAGAGTGAATAATAAACAGATCACAGAGTGTTACAGAGTGAATAATAAACAGCTCTCAGTGTGTCACAGAGTGAATAATAAACAGATCACAGTGTGTTACAGAGTTAAAAATAAACAGATCACAGTGTGTTACAGAGTGAATAATAAACAGATCACAGTGTATTACTGAGTGAATAATAAAAAGCTCACAGTGTGTTCCTGAGTGAATAATAAACAGACCACAGTGTGTTACATGGTGAATAATAAACATATCACAGTGTGTTACAGTGTGAATAATAAACAGATCACAGTGTGTTACAGAGTTATTAATAAACAGCTCAGAGTGTGTAACAGAGTGAATAATAAACAGATCACAGTGTGTTACAGAGTTATTAATAAACAGACCACATTGTGTTACAGAGTGAATAATAAACACATCACGGTGAGTTACAGAGTGAATAATAAACAGCTTACAGTGTGTTACGTGGTGAATAATAAACAGCTCACAGTGTGTTAGAGAATAATTAATAAACAAATCATAGTGTGGTAAACAACTAACACTTTGTTACTGATTGAATGACAAGCAGCTAGAGTGTGTTACAAAGTTAATTCTAAACAGCTCACAGTGTGTTACAGAGTGAATTATAAACAGTTCACTGTGTTTTACAGAGTGAATTATAAACAGTTCACTGTGTATTTCACAGTGAATAATAAACAGCTGTTATATGGGGCAGAATATTGCCATTGGTGTGTGGGGGCATGCACAAAAGAGTGAGTCCCAATTCTAACTCCACCCCCTGCCAGCACAGGTAGCTCTTAGCGCTGCAGAATGCATATTACGATGGGTGGGTCTCTGTTGCCACACCCACGTAAAATGGCAGCACGCAGCCGATCGTGGATGGAGATCAGATCCCAGCCCGCTTCAGCCCAATCCCACCCAGCCTGCTTGACATGGCTATCATTCAGACAATGGTTGCAGTGTGAAGAATAAACAGCTCACAGCGCTTTACAAAGTGACAAATAAACAGCTCTCAGTGTGTTACAGAGAGAATAATAAACTGCTCCCAGTGTGTTACAGAGTGAATAATAAACAGCCCACAGTGTGTTACAGTGGGAATAATAAACAGCTCTCAGTGTGTTACAAAGTGAATAATAAACAGCTCACAGTGTGTTACAGATTGAATAATAAACAGCTCACAGTGTGTTGCAGAGTGAATAATAAACAGCTCACAGTGTGTTGCAGAGTGAATAATAAACAGCTTACAGTGTGTTACAGAGTAAATAATAAACAGATCACAGTGTGTTACAGAGTGAATAATAAACTGCTCCCAGTGTGTTACAGAGTGAATAATAAACAGCCCACAGTGTGTTACAGCGGGAATAATAAACAGATCACAGTGTGTTACAGAGTAAATAATGATGAGCTCACAATGGGTTACAGAGTGAATAACAAACAGCTCACAGTGTGTTACAGAGTCAATAACAAACAGCTCACAGTGTGTTACAGAGTGAATAATGATGAGCTCACAATGGGATACAGAGTCAATAACAAACAGCTCACAGTGTGTTACAGAGTCAATAATAAACTGCTTACAGTGTGTTACCAAGTGAATAATGATGAGCTCACAATGGGTTACAGAGTGAATAACAAACAGCTCACAGTGTGTTACAGAGTGAATAATAAACAGCTCACAGTGTGTTACAAATGAAATATAAACAGCTCACAGTGTGTTACAGAGTGAATAATAAACAGCTCACAGTGTGTTACAGAGTGAATAATAAACAGCTCACAGTGTGTTATAGAGTGAATAATAAACAGCTCTCAGTGTGTTACAGAGTGAATAATAAACAGCTCACAGTGTGTTACCATGTGAATAATAAGCAGCTCACGGTGTGTTACAGAGGGAATAATAAACAGATCACAGTTGTTTACACTGTGAATAATAAACAGCTCACAGTGTGTAACAAAGTGATTTATAAACAGCTCACTGTGTTACAGAGTGAATAATAAACAGCTCACAGTGTGTTACAGAGTGAATAATGATGAGCTCACAATGGGATACAGAGTCAATAACAAACAGCTCACAGTGTGTTACAGAGTCAATAATAAACTGCTTACAGTGTGTTACCAAGTGAATAATGATGAGCTCACAATGGGTTACAGAGTGAATAACAAACAGCTCACAGTGTGTTACAGAGTGAATAATAAACAGCTCACAGTGTGTTACAAATGAAATATAAACAGCTCACAATGTGTTATAGAGTGAATAATAAACAGCTCTCAGTGTGTTACAGAGTGAATAATAAACAGCTCACAGTGTGTTACCATGTGAATAATAAGCAGCTCACGGTGTGTTACAGAGGGAATAATAAACAGATCACAGTTGTTTACACTGTGAATAATAAACAGCTCACAGTGTGTAACAAAGTGATTTATAAACAGCTCACTGTGTTACAGAGTGAATAATAAACAGCTCAAAGTGTGTTACAGAGTGAATAATAAAAAGCACTCAGTGTGTTCCAGAGTGAATAATAAACAGTTCACAGTTTGTTACACAGTGAATAATAAACAGATCACAGTGATTTACAGAGTGAATAATAAACAGATCACAGAGTGTTACAGAGTGAATATTAAACTGCTCACAGTGTGTTACTGAGTGAATAATAAACAGCTCTCAGTGTGTCACAGAGTGAATATTAAATTGCTCACAGTGTGTTACAGAGTGAATAATAAAAAGTTCACAGTGTGTTACAGGGTAAATAATGAACAGCTCACAGTGTGTTACAGAGTGAAAAATAAACAGATCACAGTGTGTTACAGAGTGAATAATAAACAGATCACAGTGTGTAGCAGAGTGAACAATAAACAGCTCTCAGTGTGTTACAGAGTGTATAATACAAAGCTCTCAGTGTGTTACAGGGTGAATATTGAACAGCTCACAGTGTGTTACAGGGTGAATAATGAACAGCTCACAGTGTGTTACACAGTGAATAATGAACAGCTCACAGTGTGTTACACAGTGAATAATAAACAGCTCATAGTGTGTTACAGAATGAATAATAAACAGCTCACAGTATGTTACAGGGTGAATAATGAACAGCTCACAGTGTGTTACAGAGTGAATAATAAACAGATCACATTTTGTTACAGAGTGATAATAAACAGCTCACAGTGTGTTACAGAGTGAATAATGATGAGCTCACAACGTGTTACAGAGTGAATAATAAAAAGCTCACAGTGTGTTACAGTGTGAATAATAAACAGCTCACAGTGTGTTACAGAGTGAATAATAAAAAGCTCACAGTGTGTTACAGAGTGAATAATAAACAGCTCACAGTGTGTTACAGTGTGAATAATAAACAGCTCACAGTGTGTTACAGTGTGAATAATAAACAGCTCACAGTGTGTTACAGAGTGAATAATAAAAAGCTCACAGTGTGTTACAGAGTGAATAAAAAACAGCTCACAGTGTGTTACAGTGTGAATAATAAACAGCTCACAGTGTGTTACAGAGTGAATAATAAACAGCTCACAGTGTGTTACCATGTGAATAATAAGCAGCTCACGGTGTGTTACAGAGGGAATAATAAACAGATCACAGTTGTTTACACTGTGAATAATAAACAGCTCACAGTGTGTAACAAAGTGATTTATAAACAGCTCACTGTGTTACAGAGTGAATAATAAACAGCTCAAAGTGTGTTACAGAGTGAATAATAAAAAGCACTCAGTGTGTTCCAGAGTGAATAATAAACAGTTCACAGTTTGTTACACAGTGAATAATAAACAGATCACAGTGTTTTACAGAGTGAATAATAAACAGATCACAGAGTGTTACAGAGTGAATATTAAACTGCTCACAGTGTGTTACTGAGTGAATAATAAACAGCTCTCAGTGTGTCACAGAGTGAATATTAAATTGCTCACAGTGTGTTACAGAGTGAATAATAAAAAGTTCACAGTGTGTTACAGGGTAAATAATGAACAGCTCACAGTGTGTTACAGAGTGAAAAATAAACAGATCACAGTGTGTTACAGAGTGAATAATAAACAGATCACAGTGTGTAGCAGAGTGAACAATAAACAGCTCTCAGTGTGTTACAGAGTGTATAATACAAAGCTCTCAGTGTGTTACAGGGTGAATATTGAACAGCTCACAGTGTGTTACAGGGTGAATAATGAACAGCTCACAGTGTGTTACACAGTGAATAATGAACAGCTCACAGTGTGTTACACAGTGAATAATAAACAGCTCATAGTGTGTTACAGAATGAATAATAAACAGCTCACAGTATGTTACAGGGTGAATAATGAACAGCTCACAGTGTGTTACAGAGTGAATAATAAACAGATCACATTTTGTTACAGAGTGATAATAAACAGCTCACAGTGTGTTACAGAGTGAATAATGATGAGCTCACAACGTGTTACAGAGTGAATAATAAAAAGCTCACATTGTGTTACAGAGTGAATAATAAACACATCACGGTGATTTACAGAGTGAATAATAAACAGCTCACAGTGTGTTACAGAGTGAACAATAAACAGCTCACAGTGTGTTACAGAGTGAAAAATAAACAGATCACAGTGTGTTACAGAGTGAATAATAAACAGCTCACAGTGTGTTACAGAGTGAATAATAAATAGATCACAGTGTGTTACAGAGTGAATAATAAACAGCTCACAGTGTGTTACAGAGTGAATAATAAACAGATCACAGTGTGTTACAGAGTGAATAATAAACAGCTCACAGTGTGTTACAGAGTGAATAATAAACAGCTCACACTGTGTTACAGAGTGAATAATAAACAGCTCACAGTGTATTACAGAGTGAATAATAAACAGCTCACAGTGTGTTACAGAGTGAATAATAAACAGACCACAGTGTGTTACATGGTGAATAATAAACAGCTCACAGTGTGTTAGTGTGAATAATAAACAGATCACAGTGTGTTACAGAGTTATTAATAAACAGCTCAGAGTGTGTAACAGAGCGAATAATAAACAGATCACAGTGTGTTACAGAGTTATTAATAAACAGACCACATTGTGTTACAGAGTGAATAATAAACAGCTCACAGTGTGTTACAGAGTGAATAATAAAAAGCTCACAGTGTGTTACAGAGTGAATAATAAACAGCTCACAGTGAGTTAGAGAGTGAATAATAAATAGCTCACAGTGTGTTACAGAGTGAATAATAAACAGCTCGCAGTGTGTTACAGAGTCAATAATGAACAACTCACAGTGTGTTAAAGAATAATTAATAAACAAAACACTGCGCGGTAAAGGTAAAGAACTAACAGTTTGTTACTGAGTGAATGACAAGCAGCAAGAGTGCGTTACAGCGTTAATTCTAAACAGCTCACAGAGTGCTACAGAGTGAAAAATAAACTGCTCAGTGTGTTACAGAGTGAATTATAAACAGTTCGCCGTCTATTTCACAGTGAATAATAAACAGCTGTGATATGGGGAAGAATATTGCCATTGGTGTGTGGGGGCATGCACAAAAGGGTGAGTCCTGATTCTAACTACAATGGTTGCAGTGTGAAGAATAAACAGCTCATAGTGTGTTACAAATGAAATATAAATAGCTCACAGTGTGTTACAGAGTGAATAATAAACAGATCACAGTGTGTTACAAATGAAATATAAACAGCTCACAATGTTTTACAGAGTGAATAATAAACAGATCACAGAGTGTTACAGAGTGAATAATAAACAGCTCTCAGTGTGTCACAGAGTGAATAATAAACAGATCACAGTGTGTTACAGAGTTAAAAATAAACAGATCACAGTGTGTTACAGAGTGAATAATAAACAGATCACAGTGTATTACTGAGTGAATAATAAAAAGCTCACAGTGTGTTCCTGAGTGAATAATAAACAGACCACAGTGTGTTACATGGTGAATAATAAACATATCACAGTGTGTTACAGTGTGAATAATAAACAGATCACAGTGTGTTACAGAGTTATTAATAAACAGCTCAGAGTGTGTAACAGAGCGAATAATAAACAGATCACAGTGTGTTACAGAGTTATTAATAAACAGACCACATTGTGTTACAGAGTGAATAATAAACACATCACGGTGAGTTACAGAGTGAATAATAAACAGCTTACAGTGTGTTACGTGGTGAATAATAAACAGCTCACAGTGTGTTAGAGAATAATTAATAAACAAATCATAGTGTGGTAAACAACTAACACTTTGTTACTGATTGAATGACAAGCAGCTAGAGTGTGTTACAAAGTTAATTCTAAACAGCTCACAGTGTGTTACAGAGTGAATTATAAACAGTTCACTGTGTTTTACAGAGTGAATTATAAACAGTTCACTGTGTATTTCACAGTGAATAATAAACAGCTGTTATATGGGGCAGAATATTGCCATTGGTGTGTGGGGGCATGCACAAAAGAGTGAGTCCCAATTCTAACTCCACCCCCTGCCAGCACAGGTAGCTCTTAGCGCTGCAGAATGCATATTACGATGGGTGGGTCTCTGTTGCCACACCCACGTAAAATGGCAGCACGCAGCCGATCGTGGATGGAGATCAGATCCCAGCCCGCTTCAGCCCAATCCCACCCAGCCTGCTTGACATGGCTATCATTCAGACAATGGTTGCAGTGTGAAGAATAAACAGCTCACAGCGCTTTACAAAGTGACAAATAAACAGCTCTCAGTGTGTTACAGAGAGAATAATAAACTGCTCCCAGTGTGTTACAGAGTGAATAATAAACAGCCCACAGTGTGTTACAGTGGGAATAATAAACAGCTCTCAGTGTGTTACAAAGTGAATAATAAACAGCTCACAGTGTGTTACAGATTGAATAATAAACAGCTCACAGTGTGTGGCAGAGTGAATAATAAACAGCTCACAGTGTGTTGCAGAGTGAATAATAAACAGCTTACAGTGTGTTACAGAGTAAATAATAAACAGATCACAGTGTGTTACAGAGTGAATAATAAACTGCTCCCAGTGTGTTACAGAGTGAATAATAAACAGCCCACAGTGTGTTACAGCGGGAATAATAAACAGATCACAGTGTGTTACAGAGTAAATAATGATGAGCTCACAATGGGTTACAGAGTGAATAACAAACAGCTCACAGTGTGTTACAGAGTCAATAACAAACAGCTCACAGTGTGTTACAGAGTGAATAATGATGAGCTCACAATGGGATACAGAGTCAATAACAAACAGCTCACAGTGTGTTACAGAGTCAATAATAAACTGCTTACAGTGTGTTACCAAGTGAATAATGATGAGCTCACAATGGGTTACAGAGTGAATAACAAACAGCTCACAGTGTGTTACAGAGTGAATAATAAACAGCTCACAGTGTGTTACAAATGAAATATAAACAGCTCACAGTGTGTTACAGAGTGAATAATAAACAGCTCACAGTGTGTTACAGAGTGAATAATAAACAGATCACAGTGTGTTACAGAGTGAATAATAAACTGCTCCCAGTGTGTTACAGAGTGAATAATAAACAGCCCACAGTGTGTTACAGCGGGAATAATAAACAGATCACAGTGTGTTACAGAGTAAATAATGATGAGCTCACAATGGGTTACAGAGTGAATAACAAACAGCTCACAGTGTGTTACAGAGTCAATAACAAACAGCTCACAGTGTGTTACAGAGTGAATAATGATGAGCTCACAATGGGATACAGAGTCAATAACAAACAGCTCACAGTGTGTTACAGAGTCAATAATAAACTGCTTACAGTGTGTTACCAAGTGAATAATGATGAGCTCACAATGGGTTACAGAGTGAATAACAAACAGCTCACAGTGTGTTACAGAGTGAATAATAAACAGCTCACAGTGTGTTACAAATGAAATATAAACAGCTCACAGTGTGTTACAGAGTGAATAATAAACAGCTCACAGTGTGTTACAGAGTGAATAATAAACAGCTCACAGTGTGTTATAGAGTGAATAATAAACAGCTCTCAGTGTGTTACAGAGTGAATAATAAACAGCTCACAGTGTGTTACCATGTGAATAATAAGCAGCTCACGGTGTGTTACAGAGGGAATAATAAACAGATCACAGTTGTTTACACTGTGAATAATAAACAGCTCACAGTGTGTAACAAAGTGATTTATAAACAGCTCACTGTGTTACAGAGTGAATAATAAACAGCTCACAGTGTGTTACAGAGTGAATAATGATGAGCTCACAATGGGATACAGAGTCAATAACAAACAGCTCACAGTGTGTTACAGAGTCAATAATAAACTGCTTACAGTGTGTTACCAAGTGAATAATGATGAGCTCACAATGGGTTACAGAGTGAATAACAAACAGCTCACAGTGTGTTACAGAGTGAATAATAAACAGCTCACAGTGTGTTACAAATGAAATATAAACAGCTCACAGTGTGTTACAGAGTGAATAATAAACAGCTCACAGTGTGTTACAGAGTGAATAATAAACAGCTCACAGTGTGTTATAGAGTGAATAATAAACAGCTCACAGTGTGTTACAGAGTGAATAATAAACAGCTCACAGTGTGTTACCATGTGAATAATAAGCAGCTCACGGTGTGTTACAGAGGGAATAATAAACAGATCACAGTTGTTTACACTGTGAATAATAAACAGCTCACAGTGTGTAACAAAATGATTTATAAACAGCTCACTGTGTTACAGAGTGAATAATAAACAGCTCAAAGTGTGTTACAGAGTGAATAATAAAAAGCACTCAGTGTGTTCCAGAGTGAATAATAAACAGTTCACAGTTTGTTACACAGTGAATAATAAACAGATCACAGTGTTTTACAGAGTGAATAATAAACAGATCACAGAGTGTCACAGAGTGAATATTAAATTGCTCACAGTGTGTTACAGAGTGAATAATAAAAAGTTCACAGTGTGTTACAGGGTAAATAATGAACAGCTCACAGTGTGTTACAGAGTGAAAAATAAACAGATCACAGTGTGTTACAGAGTGAATAATAAACAGATCACAGTGTGTAGCAGAGTGAACAATAAACAGCTCTCAGTGTGTTACAGAGTGTATAATACAAAGCTCTCAGTGTGTTACAGGGTGAATATTGAACAGCTCACAGTGTGTTACAGGGTGAATAATGAACAGCTCACAGTGTGTTACACAGTGAATAATGAACAGCTCACAGTGTGTTACACAGTGAATAATAAACAGCTCATAGTGTGTTACAGAATGAATAATAAACAGCTCACAGTATGTTACAGGGTGAATAATGAACAGCTCACAGTGTGTTACAGAGTGAATAATAAACAGATCACATTTTGTTACAGAGTGATAATAAACAGCTCACAGTGTGTTACAGAGTGAATAATGATGAGCTCACAACGTGTTACAGAGTGAATAATAAAAAGCTCACAGTGTGTTACAGTGTGAATAATAAACAGCTCACAGTGTGTTACAGAGTGAATAATAAAAAGCTCACAGTGTGTTACAGAGTGAATAATAAACAGCTCACAGTGTGTTACAGTGTGAATAATAAACAGCTCACAGTGTGTTACAGAGTGAATAATAAAAAGCTCACAGTGTGTTACAGAGTGAATAATAAACAGCTCACAGTGTGTTAGAGAGTGAATAATAAACAGCTCACAGTGTGTTACAGAGTGAATAATAAACAGCTCACAGTGTGTTACAGAGTGAATAATAAACAGCTCACAGTGAGTTAGAGAGTGAATAATAAAGAGCTCACAGTGTGTTACAGAGTGAATAATAAACAGCTCGCAGTGTGTTACAGAGTCAATAATGAACAACTCACAGTGTGTTAAAGAATAATTAATAAACAAAACACTGCGCGGTAAAGGTAAAGAACTAACAGTTTGTTACTGAGTGAATGACAAGCAGCAAGAGTGCGTTACAGCGTTAATTCTAAACAGCTCACAGAGTGCTACAGAGTGAATAATAAACTGCTCAGTGTGTTACAGAGTGAATTATGAACAGTTCGCCGTCTATATAAACAGTGAATAATAAACAGCTGTGATATGGGGAAGAATATTGCCATTGGTGTGTGGGGGCATGCACAAAAGGGTGAGTCCTGATTCTAACTACAATGGTTGCAGTGTGAAGAATAAACAGCTCATAGTGTGTTACAAATGAAATATAAATAGCTCACAGTGTGTTACAGAGTGAATAATAAACAGCTCACAGTGTGTTACAAATGAAATATAAACAGCTCACAATGTTTTACAGAGTGAATAATAAACAGATCACAGAGTGTTACAGAGTGAATAATAAACAGCTCTCAGTGTGTCACAGAGTGAATAATAAACAGCTCACAGTGTGTTACAGAGTGAAAAATAAACAGATGACAGTGTGTTACAGAGTGAATAATAAACAGATCACAGTGTGTTACTGAGTGAATAATAAAAAGCTCACAGTGTGTTCCAGAGTGAATAATAAACAGACCACAGTGTGTTACATGGTGAATAATAAACATATCACAGTGTGTTACAGTGTGAATAATAAACAGATCACAGTGTGTTACAGAGTTATTAATACACAGCTCAGAGTGTGTAACAGAGCGAATAATAAACAGATCACAGTGTGTTACAGAGTTATTAATAAACAGACCACATTGTGTTACAGAGTGAATAATAAACACATCACGGTGATTTACAGAGTGAATAATAAACAGCTCACAGTGTGTTACAGAGTGAACAATAAACAGCTCACAGTGTGTTACAGAGTGAAAAATAAACAGATCACAGTGTGTTACAGAGTGAATAATAAACAGCTCACAGTGTGTTACAGAGTGAATAATAAATAGATCACAGTGTGTTACAGAGTGAATAATAAACAGCTCACAGTGTGTTACAGAGTGAATAATAAACAGATCACAGTGTGTTACAGAGTGAATAATAAACAGCTCACAGTGTGTTACAGAGTGAATAATAAACAGCTCACACTGTGTTACAGAGTGAATAATAAACAGCTCACAGTGTATTACAGAGTGAATAATAAACAGCTCACAGTGTGTTACAGAGTGAATAATAAACAGACCACAGTGTGTTACATGGTGAATAATAAACAGCTCACAGTGTGTTAGTGTGAATAATAAACAGATCACAGTGTGTTACAGAGTTATTAATAAACAGCTCAGAGTGTGTAACAGAGCGAATAATAAACAGATCACAGTGTGTTACAGAGTTATTAATAAACAGACCACATTGTGTTACAGAGTGAATAATAAACACATCACGGTGAGTTACAGAGTGAATAATAAACAGCTTACAGTGTGTTACATGGTGAATAATAAACAGCTCACAGTGTGTTAGAGAATAATTAATAAACGAATCATAGTGTGGTAAACAACTAACACTTTGTTACTGATTGAATGACAAGCAGCTAGAGTGTGTTACAAAGTTAATTCTAAACAGCTCACAGTGTGTTACAGAGTGAATTATAAACAGTTCACTGTGTTTTACATAGTGAATTATAAACAGTTCACTGTGTATTTCACAGTGAATAATAAACAGCTGTTCTATGGGGCAGAATATTGCCATTGGTGTGTGGGGGCATGCACAAAAGAGTGAGTCCCAATTCAAACTCCACCCCCTGCCAGCACAGGTAGCTCTTAGCGCTGCAGAATGCATATTACGTTGGGTGGGTCTCTGTTGCCACACCCACGTAAAATGGCAGCATGCAGCCGATCATGGATGGAGATCAGATCCCAGCCCGCTTCAGCCCAATCCCACCCAGCCTGCTTGACATGGCTATCATTCAGACAATGGTTGCAGTGTGAAGAATAAACAGATCACAGAGCTTTACAAAGTGACAAATAAACAGCTCTCAGTGTGTTACAGAGAGAATAATAAACTGCTCCCTTTGTGTTACAGAGTGAATAATAATCAGCCCACAGTGTGTTACAGCGGGAATAATAAACAGCTCTCAGTGTGTTACAAAGTGAATAATAAACAGCTTACAGTGTAACAGAATTAATAATAAACAGCTCACAGTGTGTTACAGATTGAATAATAAACAGCTCACAGTGTGTTGCAGAGTGAATAATAAACAGCTTACAGTGTGTTACAGAGTGAATAATGATGAGCTCACAATGGGTTACAGAGTCAATAACAAACAGCTCCCAGTGTGTTACAGAGAGAATAATAAACTGCTCCCAGTGTGTTACAGAGTGAATAATAAAAAGCCCACAGTGTGTTACAGCGGGAATAATAAACAGATCACAGTGTGTTACAGAGTGAATAATGATGAGCTCACAATGGGTTACAGAGTGAATAATAAACAGCTCACAGTGTGTTACAGAGTGAATAATAAACAGCTTACAGTGTGTTACAGAGTGAATAATAAACAGCTCACAGTGTGTTACAGAGTGAATAATAAACAGCTTACAGTGTGTTACATGGTTAATAATAACCATATCACAGTGTGTTACAGAGTGAATAATAAACAGCTCACAGTGTGTTACAGAGTGAATAATAAACAGATCAATTTGTGTTTCAGAGTGAATAATAAACAGATCACAGTGTGTTACAGAGTGAATAATAACCAGCTTACAGTGTGTTACATGGTGAATAATAAACAGCTCACGGTGTTAGAAAATAATTAATATACAAATCACAGTGTGGTAAACGACTAACACTTCGTTACTGAGTGAATGACAAGCAGCTAGAGTGTGTTACATAGTTAATTCTAAACAGCTCACAGGGAATTATAAACAGTTCACTGTGTATTTCACAGTGAATAATAAATAGCTGATATATGGGGCAGAATATTGCCATTGGTGTGTGGGGATATGCACACAAGGGTGAGTCCTAATTCTAATTTACCCCCTGCCAGCACAGGTAGCTCTTAGCGCTGCAGAATGCATATTACGCTGGGTGGGTCTCTGTTGCCACACAAAGGTAAAATTGCAGCGTGCAGCCGATCGTGGATGTAGATCAGATCCCAGCCCGCTTCTGCCCAACCCCACCCAGCCTGTTTGACATTTCTATCATTCAGACAATGGTTGCTGAGTGAAGAATAAACAGCTCACAGCGCTTTACAAAGTGACAAATAAACAGCTCTCAGTGTGTTACAGAGAGAATAATAAGCTTACCCATGTGTGTTAAAGCGGGAATAATTAAAAAGCCCACAGTGTGTTACAAAGTGAATAATAAACAGCTCACAGTGTAACAGAGTGAATAATAAACAGCTCACAGTGTGTTGCAGAGTGAAGAATAAACAGCTCACAGTGTGTTACAGATTCAATAATGATGAGCTCACAATGGGTTACAGAGTGAATAACAAACAGCTCACATTGTGTTACTGAGTGAATAATAAAAGCTCACAGTGTGTTACTGAGTGAATAATAAACAGATCACAGTGTGTTACAGAGTGAAAAATAAACAGCTCACAATGGGTTACAGAGTGAATAATAAACAGCTCACAGTGTGTTACAGAGTGAATAGTAAACATATCACAGTATGTTACAGAGTGAATAATAAACTGCTCACAGTATCTTACAGAGGGTACAACAAACATCTCACAGTGTGTTACAGAGTGAATAATAAACAGTTAACAGTGTGTTACAAAGTGAATAATAAACAGCTCACAGTGTTCCAGAGTTAGTAATAAACAGCTCACATTGTGTAACAGAGTGAATAATAAACAGCTCACAGTGTGTTGCAAAGTGAATAATAAACAGCTTATAGTGTGTTACAAAGTAAATAATAAACAGATCACAGTGTGTTACAGAATGAATAATGATGAGCTCACAGTGTGTTACAGAGTCAATAACAAACAGCTCACAGTGAGTTACAGAGTCAATAATAAACTGCTTACAGTGTGTTACAGAGTCAATAATAAACTGCTTACAGTGTGTTACAGAGTGAAAAATGATGAGCTCACAATGGGATACAGAGTGAATAACAAACAGCTCACGGTGTGTTACAGAGTCAATAACAAACAGCTCACAGTGTGTTACAGAGTCAATAACAAACAGCTCACAGTGTGTTACAGAGTCAATAATAAACTGCTTACAGTGTGTTACAGAGTCAATAATAAACTGCTTAGTGTGTTACAGAGCCAATAATAAACTGCTTACAGTGTGTTACAGAGTGAATAATGATGAGCTCACAATGGGATACAGAGTGAATAACAAACAGCTCACAGTGTGTTACAGAGTCAATAACAAACAGCTCACAGTGTGTTACAGAGTCAATAACAAACAGCTCACAGTGTGTTACAGAGTCAATAATAAACTGCTTACAGTGTGTTACAGAGTCAAAAATAAACTGCTTACAGTGCGTTACAGAGTGAATAATAAACAGCTCACAACGTGTTACAGAGTGAATAATAAACAGATCACAGTGTGTTACAGAGTGAATAATAAACAGCTCACAGTGTGTTACAGAGTCAAAAACAAAAAGCTCACAGTGTGTTACAGAGTGAATAATAAACAGATCACAATGTGTTACAGAGTGAATAATAAACAGCTCACAGTGTGTTACAGAGTGAATAGTAAGCATATCACAGTATGTTACAGAGTGAATAATAAACTGCTCACAGTGTGTTACAGAGTGAATAATAAACAGCTCACAGTGTGTTACAGAGTGAATAATAAACAGCTCACAGTGTGTTACAGAGTGAATAATAAACTGCTCACAGTGTGTTACAGAGTGAATAATAAACAGCTCACAGTGTGTTACAGAGTGAATAATAAACAGCTCACAGAGAGTTACAGAGTGAATAATAAACAGCTCACAGTGTGTTACAGAGTGAATAATAAACAGTTCACAGTGTGTTACAGAGTGTATAATACACAGCTCACAGTGTGATACAGGGTGAATAATGACCAGCTCACAGTGTGTTACAGAGTGAATAATAAACAGATCACATTGTGTTACAGAGTGAATAATAAACAGCTCACAGTGAGTTACAGAGTGAATAATAAACAGCTCACAGTGTGTTACAGAGTGAATAATAAACAGCTCACAGTGTGTTACAGAGTGAATAATAAACAGCTCACAGTGTGTTACAGAGTGAATAATAAACAGCTCACTGTACGTTACAGAGTGAATAATGAACAGATCACAGTGTGTTACAGAGTGAATAATAAACAGATCACAGTGTGCTACAGAGTGAATAATAAACAGCTCACAGTGTGTTACAGAGTGAATAATAAACAGCTCACAGTGTGTTACAGAGTGAATAATAAACAGATCACAGAGTGTTACAGTGTGAATAATAAATAGATCACAGTGTGTTATAGTCTGAATAATAAACAGATCACAGTGTGTTACAGAGTGAATATTAAACAGATCACAGTGTGTTGCAGAGTGAATAATAAATAGATCACAGTGTGTTGCAGTGTGAATAATAAACAGATCACAGTGTGTTACAGAGTGAATAATAAACAGATCACAGTGTGTTACATGGTGAATAATAAACAGCTCACAGTGTGTTAGAGAATTATTAATAAATAAATCACAGTGTGGTAAACAACTAACACTTTGTTACTGAGTGAATGACAAACAGCTAGAGTGTGTTACAGAGTTAATTCTAAACAGCTCACAAAGTGTAACAGGGTGATTAATAAACAGCTCAGTGTGTTACAGAGTGAATTATAAACAGTTCACAGTGTATTTCACAGTGAATAATAAACAGCTGTTATATGGGGCACAATAATGCCATTGGTGTGTGGGGGCATGCACAAAAGGGTGAGTCCCAATTCTAATTTACCCCTTGCCAGCACAGGTAGCTCTTAGCGCTGCAGAATGCATATTACGTTGCGTGGGTCTCTGTTGCCACACCCACGTAATATGGCAGCATGCAGCTGATCGTGGATGGAGTTCATATCCCAGCCCGCTTCTGCCCAATCCCACCCAGCCTGCTTGACATGGTATCACTCAGACAATGGTTGCAGTGTGAAGAATAAACAGCTCACAGTATCTTACAGAGGGTACAACAAACATCTCACAGTGTGTTACAGAGTGAATAATAAACAGTTAACAGTGTGTTACAAAGTGAATAATAAACAGCTCACAGTGTTCCAGAGTTAGTAATAAACAGCTCACATTGTGTTACAGAGTGAATAATAAACAGCTCACAGTGTGTTGCAAAGTGAATAATAAACAGCTTACAGTGTGTTACAAAGTAAATAATAAACAGATCACAGTGTGTTACAGAGTGAATAATGATGAGCTCACAGTGTGTTACAGAGTCAATAACAAACAGCTCACAGTGAGTTACAGAGTCAATAATAAACTGCTTACAGTGTGTTACAGAGTCAATAATAAACTGCTTACAGTGTGTTACAGAGTGAAAAATGATGAGCTCACAATGGGATACAGAGTGAATAACAAACAGCTCACGGTGTGTTACAGAGTCAATAACAAACAGCTCACAGTGTGTTACAGAGTCAATAACAAACAGCTCACAGTGTGTTACAGAGTCAATAATAAACTGCTTACAGTGTGTTACAGAGTCAATAATAAACTGCTTAGTGTGTTACAGAGTCAATAATAAACTGCTTACAGTGTGTTACAGAGTGAATAATGATGAGCTCACAATGGGATACAGAGTGAATAACAAACAGCTCACAGTGTGTTACAGAGTCAATAACAAACAGCTCACAGTGTGTTACAGAGTGAATAATAAACAGATCACAGAGTGTTACAGTGTGAATAATAAATAGATCACAGTGTGTTATAGTCTGAATAATAAACAGATCACAGTGTGTTACAGAGTGAATATTAAACAGATCACAGTGTGTTACAGAGTGAATAATAAATAGATCACAGTGTGTTGCAGTGTGAATAATAAACAGATCACAGTGTGTTACAGAGTGAATAATAAACAGATCACAGTGTGTTACATGGTGAATAATAAACAGCTCACAGTGTGTTAGAGAATTATTAATAAATAAATCACAGTGTGGTAAACAACTAACACTTTGTTACTGAGTGAATGACAAACAGCTAGAGTGTGTTACAGAGTTAATTCTAAACAGCTCACAAAGTGTAACAGGGTGATTAATAAACAGCTCAGTGTGTTCCAGAGTGAATAATAAACAGCTCACAGTGTGTTGCAAAGTGAATAATAAACAGCTTACAGTGTGTTACAAAGTAAATAATAAACAGATCACAGTGTGTTACAGAATGAATAATGATGAGCTCACAGTGTGTTACAGAGTCAATAACAAACAGCTCACAGTGAGTTACAGAGTCAATAATAAACTGCTTACAGTGTGTTACAGAGTCAATAATAAACTGCTTACAGTGTGTTACAGAGTGAAAAATGATGAGCTCACAATGGGATACAGAGTGAATAACAAACAGCTCACGGTGTGTTACAGAGTCAATAACAAACAGCTCACAGTGTGTTACAGAGTCAATAACAAACAGCTCACAGTGTGTTACAGAGTCAATAATAAACTGCTTATAGTGTGTTACAGAGTCAATAATAAACTGCTTAGTGTGTTACAGAGTCAATAATAAACTGCTTACAGTGTGTTACAGAGTCAATAATAAGCAGCTCACAGTGTGTTCCAGAGTGAATAATAAACAGACCACAGTGTGTTACATGGTGAATAATAAACATATCACAGTGTGTTACAGTGTGAATAATAAACAGATCACAGTGTGTTACAGAGTTATTAATACACAGCTCAGAGTGTGTAACAGAGCGAATAATAAACAGATCACAGTGTGTTACAGAGTTATTAATAAACAGACCACATTGTGTTACAGAGTGAATAATAAACACATCACGGTGATTTACAGAGTGAATAATAAACAGCTCACAGTGTGTTACAGAGTGAACAATAAACAGCTCACAGTGTGTTACAGAGTGAAAAATAAACAGATCACAGTGTGTTACAGAGTGAATAATAAACAGCTCACAGTGTGTTACAGAGTGAATAATAAATAGATCACAGTGTGTTACAGAGTGAATAATAAACAGCTCACAGTGTGTTACAGAGTGAATAATAAACAGATCACAGTGTGTTACAGAGTGAATAATAAACAGCTCACAGTGTGTTACAGAGTGAATAATAAACAGCTCACACTGTGTTACAGAGTGAATAATAAACAGCTCACAGTGTATTACAGAGTGAATAATAAACAGCTCACAGTGTGTTACAGAGTGAATAATAAACAGACCACAGTGTGTTACATGGTGAATAATAAACAGCTCACAGTGTGTTAGTGTGAATAATAAACAGATCACAGTGTGTTACAGAGTTATTAATAAACAGCTCAGAGTGTGTAACAGAGCGAATAATAAACAGATCACAGTGTGTTACAGAGTTATTAATAAACAGACCACATTGTGTTACAGAGTGAATAATAAACAGCTCACAGTGTGTTACAGAGTGAATAATAAAAAGCTCACAGTGTGTTACATGGTGAATAATAAACAGCTCACAGTGAGTTAGAGAGTGAATAATAAAGAGCTCACAGTGTGTTACAGAGTGAATAATAAACAGCTCGCAGTGTGTTACAGAGTCAATAATGAACAACTCACAGTGTGTTAAAGAATAATTAATAAACAAAACACTGCGCGGTAAAGGTAAAGAACTAACAGTTTGTTACTGAGTGAATGACAAGCAGCAAGAGTGCGTTACAGCGTTAATTCTAAACAGCTCACAGAGTGCTACAGAGTGAATAGTAAACTGCTCAGTGTGTTACAGAGTGAATTATAAACAGTTCGCCGTCTATTTCACAGTGAATAATAAACAGCTGTGATATGGGGAAGAATATTGCCATTGGTGTGTGGGGGCATGCACAAAAGGGTGAGTCCTGATTCTAACTACAATGGTTGCAGTGTGAAGAATAAACAGCTCATAGTGTGTTACAAATGAAATATAAATAGCTCACAGTGTGTTACAGAGTGAATAATAAACAGATCACAGTGTGTTACAAATGAAATATAAACAGCTCACAATGTTTTACAGAGTGAATAATAAACAGATCACAGAGTGTTACAGAGTGAATAATAAACAGCTCTCAGTGTGTCACAGAGTGAATAATAAACAGATCACAGTGTGTTACAGAGTTAAAAATAAACAGATCACAGTGTGTTACAGAGTGAATAATAAACAGATCACAGTGTATTACTGAGTGAATAATAAAAAGCTCACAGTGTGTTCCTGAGTGAATAATAAACAGACCACAGTGTGTTACATGGTGAATAATAAACATATCACAGTGTGTTACAGTGTGAATAATAAACAGATCACAGTGTGTTACAGAGTTATTAATAAACAGCTCAGAGTGTGTAACAGAGCGAATAATAAACAGATCACAGTGTGTTACAGAGTTATTAATAAACAGACCACATTGTGTTACAGAGTGAATAATAAACACATCACGGTGAGTTACAGAGTGAATAATAAACAGCTTACAGTGTGTTACGTGGTGAATAATAAACAGCTCACAGTGTGTTAGAGAATAATTAATAAACAAATCATAGTGTGGTAAACAACTAACACTTTGTTACTGATTGAATGACAAGCAGCTAGAGTGTGTTACAAAGTTAATTCTAAACAGCTCACAGTGTGTTACAGAGTGAATTATAAACAGTTCACTGTGTTTTACAGAGTGAATTATAAACAGTTCACTGTGTATTTCACAGTGAATAATAAACAGCTGTTATATGGGGCAGAATATTGCCATTGGTGTGTGGGGGCATGCACAAAAGAGTGAGTCCCAATTCTAACTCCACCCCCTGCCAGCACAGGTAGCTCTTAGCGCTGCAGAATGCATATTACAATGGGTGGGTCTCTGTTGCCACACCCACGTAAAATGGCAGCACGCAGCCGATCGTGGATGGAGATCAGATCCCAGCCCGCTTCAGCCCAATCCCACCCAGCCTGCTTGACATGGCTATCATTCAGACAATGGTTGCAGTGTGAAGAATAAACAGCTCACAGCGCTTTACAAAGTGACAAATAAACAGCTCTCAGTGTGTTACAGAGAGAATAATAAACTGCTCCCAGTGTGTTACAGAGTGAATAATAAACAGCCCACAGTGTGTTACAGTGGGAATAATAAACAGCTCTCAGTGTGTTACAAAGTGAATAATAAACAGCTCACAGTGTGTTACAGATTGAATAATAAACAGCTCACAGTGTGTTGCAGAGTGAATAATAAACAGCTCACAGTGTGTTGCAGAGTGAATAATAAACAGCTTACAGTGTGTTACAGAGTAAATAATAAACAGATCACAGTGTGTTACAGAGTGAATAATAAACTGCTCCCAGTGTGTTACAGAGTGAATAATAAACAGCCCACAGTGTGTTACAGCGGGAATAATAAACAGATCACAGTGTGTTACAGAGTAAATAATGATGAGCTCACAATGGGTTACAGAGTGAATAACAAACAGCTCACAGTGTGTTACAGAGTCAATAACAAACAGCTCACAGTGTGTTACAGAGTGAATAATGATGAGCTCACAATGGGATACAGAGTCAATAACAAACAGCTCACAGTGTGTTACAGAGTCAATAATAAACTGCTTACAGTGTGTTACCAAGTGAATAATGATGAGCTCACAATGGGTTACAGAGTGAATAACAAACAGCTCACAGTGTGTTACAGAGTGAATAATAAACAGCTCACAGTGTGTTACAAATGAAATATAAACAGCTCACAGTGTGTTACAGAGTGAATAATAAACAGCTCACAGTGTGTTACAGAGTGAATAATAAACAGCTCACAGTGTGTTATAGAGTGAATAATAAACAGCTCTCAGTGTGTTACAGAGTGAATAATAAACAGCTCACAGTGTGTTACCATGTGAATAATAAGCAGCTCACGGTGTGTTACAGAGGGAATAATAAACAGATCACAGTTGTTTACACTGTGAATAATAAACAGCTCACAGTGTGTAACAAAGTGATTTATAAACAGCTCACTGTGTTACAGAGTGAATAATAAACAGCTCACAGTGTGTTACAGAGTGAATAATGATGAGCTCACAATGGGATACAGAGTCAATAACAAACAGCTCACAGTGTGTTACAGAGTCAATAATAAACTGCTTACAGTGTGTTACCAAGTGAATAATGATGAGCTCACAATGGGTTACAGAGTGAATAACAAACAGCTCACAGTGTGTTACAGAGTGAATAATAAACAGCTCACAGTGTGTTACAAATGAAATATAAACAGCTCACAGTGTGTTACAGAGTGAATAATAAACAGCTCACAGTGTGTTACAGAGTGAATAATAAACAGCTCACAGTGTGTTATAGAGTGAATAATAAACAGCTCACAGTGTGTTACAGAGTGAATAATAAACAGCTCACAGTGTGTTACCATGTGAATAATAAGCAGCTCACGGTGTGTTACAGAGGGAATAATAAACAGATCACAGTTGTTTACACTGTGAATAATAAACAGCTCACAGTGTGTAACAAAATGATTTATAAACAGCTCACTGTGTTACAGAGTGAATAATAAACAGCTCAAAGTGTGTTACAGAGTGAATAATAAAAAGCACTCAGTGTGTTCCAGAGTGAATAATAAACAGTTCACAGTTTGTTACACAGTGAATAATAAACAGATCACAGTGTTTTACAGAGTGAATAATAAACAGATCACAGAGTGTTACAGAGTGAATATTAAACTGCTCACAGTGTGTTACTGAGTGAATAATAAACAGCTCTCAGTGTGTCACAGAGTGAATATTAAATTGCTCACAGTGTGTTACAGAGTGAATAATAAAAAGTTCACAGTGTGTTACAGGGTAAATAATGAACAGCTCACAGTGTGTTACAGAGTGAAAAATAAACAGATCACAGTGTGTTACAGAGTTAATAATAAACAGATCACAGTGTGTAGCAGAGTGAACAATAAACAGCTCTCAGTGTGTTACAGAGTGTATAATACAAAGCTCTCAGTGTGTTACAGGGTGAATATTGAACAGCTCACAGTGTGTTACAGGGTGAATAATGAACAGCTCACAGTGTGTTACACAGTGAATAATGAACAGCTCACAGTGTGTTACACAGTGAATAATAAACAGCTCATAGTGTGTTACAGAATGAATAATAAACAGCTCACAGTATGTTACAGGGTGAATAATGAACAGCTCACAGTGTGTTACAGAGTGAATAATAAACAGATCACATTTTGTTACAGAGTGATAATAAACAGCTCACAGTGTGTTACAGAGTGAATAATGATGAGCTCACAACGTGTTACAGAGTGAATAATAAAAAGCTCACAGTGTGTTACAGTGTGAATAATAAACAGCTCACAGTGTGTTACAGAGTGAATAATAAAAAGCTCACAGTGTGTTACAGAGTGAATAATAAACAGCTCACAGTGTGTTACAGTGTGAATAATAAACAGCTCACAGTGTGTTACAGAGTGAATAATAAAAAGCTCACAGTGTGTTACAGAGTGAATAATAAACAGCTCACAGTGTGTTAGAGAGTGAATAATAAACAGCTCACAGTGTGTTACAGAGTGAATAATAAACAGCTCACAGTGTGTTACAGAGTGAATAATAAACAGCTCACAGTGAGTTAGAGAGTGAATAATAAAGAGCTCACAGTGTGTTACAGAGTGAATAATAAACAGCTCGCAGTGTGTTACAGAGTCAATAATGAACAACTCACAGTGTGTTAAAGAATAATTAATAAACAAAACACTGCGCGGTAAAGGTAAAGAACTAACAGTTTGTTACTGAGTGAATGACAAGCAGCAAGAGTGCGTTACAGCGTTAATTCTAAACAGCTCACAGAGTGCTACAGAGTGAATAATAAACTGCTCAGTGTGTTACAGAGTGAATTATGAACAGTTCGCCGTCTATATAAACAGTGAATAATAAACAACTGTGATATGGGGAAGAATATTGCCATTGGTGTGTGGGGGCATGCACAAAAGGGTGAGTCCTGATTCTAACTACAATGGTTGCAGTGTGAAGAATAAACAGCTCATAGTGTGTTACAAATGAAATATAAATAGCTCACAGTGTGTTACAGAGTGAATAATAAACAGCTCACAGTGTGTTACAAATGAAATATAAACAGCTCACAATGTTTTACAGAGTGAATAATAAACAGATCACAGAGTGTTACAGAGTGAATAATAAACAGCTCTCAGTGTGTCACAGAGTGAATAATAAACAGCTCACAGTGTGTTACAGTGTGAATAATAAACAGATCACAGTGTGTTACAGAGTTATTAATACACAGCTCAGAGTGTGTAACAGAGCGAATAATAAACAGATCACAGTGTGTTACAGAGTTATTAATAAACAGACCACATTGTGTTACAGAGTGAATAATAAACACATCACGGTGATTTACAGAGTGAATAATAAACAGCTCACAGTGTGTTACAGAGTGAACAATAAACAGCTCACAGTGTGTTACAGAGTGAAAAATAAACAGATCACAGTGTGTTACAGAGTGAATAATAAACAGCTCACAGTGTGTTACAGAGTGAATAATAAATAGATCACAGTGTGTTACAGAGTGAATAATAAACAGCTCACAGTGTGTTACAGAGTGAATAATAAACAGATCACAGTGTGTTACAGAGTGAATAATAAACAGCTCACAGTGTGTTACAGAGTGAATAATAAACAGCTCACACTGTGTTACAGAGTGAATAATAAACAGCTCACAGTGTATTACAGAGTGAATAATAAACAGCTCACAGTGTGTTACAGAGTGAATAATAAACAGACCACAGTGTGTTACATGGTGAATAATAAACAGCTCACAGTGTGTTAGTGTGAATAATAAACAGATCACAGTGTGTTACAGAGTTATTAATAAACAGCTCAGAGTGTGTAACAGAGCGAATAATAAACAGATCACAGTGTGTTACAGAGTTATTAATAAACAGACCACATTGTGTTACAGAGTGAATAATAAACAGCTCACAGTGTGTTACAGAGTGAATAATAAAAAGCTCACAGTGTGTTACAGAGTGAATAATAAACAGCTCACAGTGAGTTAGAGAGTGAATAATAAAGAGCTCACAGTGTGTTACAGAGTGAATAATAAACAGCTCGCAGTGTGTTACAGAGTCAATAATGAACAACTCACAGTGTGTTAAAGAATAATTAATAAACAAAACACTGCGCGGTAAAGGTAAAGAACTAACAGTTTGTTACTGAGTGAATGACAAGCAGCAAGAGTGCGTTACAGCGTTAATTCTAAACAGCTCACAGAGTGCTACAGAGTGAATAGTAAACTGCTCAGTGTGTTACAGAGTGAATTATAAACAGTTCGCCGTCTATTTCACAGTGAATAATAAACAGCTGTGATATGGGGAAGAATATTGCCATTGGTGTGTGGGGGCATGCACAAAAGGGTGAGTCCTGATTCTAACTACAATGGTTGCAGTGTGAAGAATAAACAGCTCATAGTGTGTTACAAATGAAATATAAATAGCTCACAGTGTGTTACAGAGTGAATAATAAACAGATCACAGTGTGTTACAAATGAAATATAAACAGCTCACAATGTTTTACAGAGTGAATAATAAACAGATCACAGAGTGTTACAGAGTGAATAATAAACAGCTCTCAGTGTGTCACAGAGTGAATAATAAACAGATCACAGTGTGTTACAGAGTTAAAAATAAACAGATCACAGTGTGTTACAGAGTGAATAATAAACAGATCACAGTGTATTACTGAGTGAATAATAAAAAGCTCACAGTGTGTTCCTGAGTGAATAATAAACAGACCACAGTGTGTTACATGGTGAATAATAAACATATCACAGTGTGTTACAGTGTGAATAATAAACAGATCACAGTGTGTTACAGAGTTATTAATAAACAGCTCAGAGTGTGTAACAGAGCGAATAATAAACAGATCACAGTGTGTTACAGAGTTATTAATAAACAGACCACATTGTGTTACAGAGTGAATAATAAACACATCACGGTGAGTTACAGAGTGAATAATAAACAGCTTACAGTGTGTTACGTGGTGAATAATAAACAGCTCACAGTGTGTTAGAGAATTATTAATAAACAAATCATAGTGTGGTAAACAACTAACACTTTGTTACTGATTGAATGACAAGCAGCTAGAGTGTGTTACAAAGTTAATTCTAAACAGCTCACAGTGTGTTACAGAGTGAATTATAAACAGTTCACTGTGTTTTACAGAGTGAATTATAAACAGTTCACTGTGTATTTCACAGTGAATAATAAACAGCTGTTATATGGGGCAGAATATTGCCATTGGTGTGTGGGGGCATGCACAAAAGAGTGAGTCCCAATTCTAACTCCACCCCCTGCCAGCACAGGTAGCTCTTAGCGCTGCAGAATGCATATTACAATGGGTGGGTCTCTGTTGCCACACCCACGTAAAATGGCAGCACGCAGCCGATCGTGGATGGAGATCAGATCCCAGCCCGCTTCAGCCCAATCCCACCCAGCCTGCTTGACATGGCTATCATTCAGACAATGGTTGCAGTGTGAAGAATAAACAGCTCACAGCGCTTTACAAAGTGACAAATAAACAGCTCTCAGTGTGTTACAGAGAGAATAATAAACTGCTCCCAGTGTGTTACAGAGTGAATAATAAACAGCCCACAGTGTGTTACAGTGGGAATAATAAACAGCTCTCAGTGTGTTACAAAGTGAATAATAAACAGCTCACAGTGTGTTACAGATTGAATAATAAACAGCTCACAGTGTGTTGCAGAGTGAATAATAAACAGCTCACAGTGTGTTGCAGAGTGAATAATAAACAGCTTACAGTGTGTTACAGAGTAAATAATAAACAGATCACAGTGTGTTACAGAGTGAATAATAAACTGCTCCCAGTGTGTTACAGAGTGAATAATAAACAGCCCACAGTGTGTTACAGCGGGAATAATAAACAGATCACAGTGTGTTACAGAGTAAATAATGATGAGCTCACAATGGGTTACAGAGTGAATAACAAACAGCTCACAGTGTGTTACAGAGTCAATAACAAACAGCTCACAGTGTGTTACAGAGTGAATAATGATGAGCTCACAATGGGATACAGAGTCAATAACAAACAGCTCACAGTGTGTTACAGAGTCAATAATAAACTGCTTACAGTGTGTTACCAAGTGAATAATGATGAGCTCACAATGGGTTACAGAGTGAATAACAAACAGCTCACAGTGTGTTACAGAGTGAATAATAAACAGCTCACAGTGTGTTACAAATGAAATATAAACAGCTCACAGTGTGTTACAGAGTGAATAATAAACAGCTCACAGTGTGTTACAGAGTGAATAATAAACAGCTCACAGTGTGTTATAGAGTGAATAATAAACAGCTCTCAGTGTGTTACAGAGTGAATAATAAACAGCTCACAGTGTGTTACCATGTGAATAATAAGCAGCTCACGGTGTGTTACAGAGGGAATAATAAACAGATCACAGTTGTTTACACTGTGAATAATAAACAGCTCACAGTGTGTAACAAAGTGATTTATAAACAGCTCACTGTGTTACAGAGTGAATAATAAACAGCTCACAGTGTGTTACAGAGTGAATAATGATGAGCTCACAATGGGATACAGAGTCAATAACAAACAGCTCACAGTGTGTTACAGAGTCAATAATAAACTGCTTACAGTGTGTTACCAAGTGAATAATGATGAGCTCACAATGGGTTACAGAGTGAATAACAAACAGCTCACAGTGTGTTACAGAGTGAATAATAAACAGCTCACAGTGTGTTACAAATGAAATATAAACAGCTCACAGTGTGTTACAGAGTGAATAATAAACAGCTCACAGTGTGTTACAGAGTGAATAATAAACAGCTCACAGTGTGTTATAGAGTGAATAATAAACAGCTCACAGTGTGTTACAGAGTGAATAATAAACAGCTCACAGTGTGTTACCATGTGAATAATAAGCAGCTCACGGTGTGTTACAGAGGGAATAATAAACAGATCACAGTTGTTTACACTGTGAATAATAAACAGCTCACAGTGTGTAACAAAATGATTTATAAACAGCTCACTGTGTTACAGAGTGAATAATAAACAGCTCAAAGTGTGTTACAGAGTGAATAATAAAAAGCACTCAGTGTGTTCCAGAGTGAATAATAAACAGTTCACAGTTTGTTACACAGTGAATAATAAACAGATCACAGTGTTTTACAGAGTGAATAATAAACAGATCACAGAGTGTTACAGAGTGAATATTAAACTGCTCACAGTGTGTTACTGAGTGAATAATAAACAGCTCTCAGTGTGTCACAGAGTGAATATTAAATTGCTCACAGTGTGTTACAGAGTGAATAATAAAAAGTTCACAGTGTGTTACAGGGTAAATAATGAACAGCTCACAGTGTGTTACAGAGTGAAAAATAAACAGATCACAGTGTGTTACAGAGTGAATAATAAACAGATCACAGTGTGTAGCAGAGTGAACAATAAACAGCTCTCAGTGTGTTACAGAGTGTATAATGCAAAGCTCTCAGTGTGTTACAGGGTGAATATTGAACAGCTCACAGTGTGTTACAGGGTGAATAATGAACAGCTCACAGTGTGTTACACAGTGAATAATGAACAGCTCACAGTGTGTTACACAGTGAATAATAAACAGCTCATAGTGTGTTACAGAATGAATAATAAACAGCTCACAGTATGTTACAGGGTGAATAATGAACAGCTCACAGTGTGTTACAGAGTGAATAATAAACAGATCACATTTTGTTACAGAGTGATAATAAACAGCTCACAGTGTGTTACAGAGTGAATAATGATGAGCTCACAACGTGTTACAGAGTGAATAATAAAAAGCTCACAGTGTGTTACAGTGTGAATAATAAACAGCTCACAGTGTGTTACAGAGTGAATAATAAAAAGCTCACAGTGTGTTACAGAGTGAATAATAAACAGCTCACAGTGTGTTACAGTGTGAATAATAAACAGCTCACAGTGTGTTACAGAGTGAATAATAAAAAGCTCACAGTGTGTTACAGAGTGAATAATAAACAGCTCACAGTGTGTTAGAGAGTGAATAATAAACAGCTCACAGTGTGTTACAGAGTGAATAATAAACAGCTCACAGTGTGTTACAGAGTGAATAATAAACAGCTCACAGTGAGTTAGAGAGTGAATAATAAAGAGCTCACAGTGTGTTACAGAGTGAATAATAAACAGCTCGCAGTGTGTTACAGAGTCAATAATGAACAACTCACAGTGTGTTAAAGAATAATTAATAAACAAAACACTGCGCGGTAAAGGTAAAGAACTAACAGTTTGTTACTGAGTGAATGACAAGCAGCAAGAGTGCGTTACAGCGTTAATTCTAAACAGCTCACAGAGTGCTACAGAGTGAATAATAAACTGCTCAGTGTGTTACAGAGTGAATTATGAACAGTTCGCCGTCTATATAAACAGTGAATAATAAACAGCTGTGATATGGGGAAGAATATTGCCATTGGTGTGTGGGGGCATGCACAAAAGAGTGAGTCCCAATTCTAACTCCACCCCCTGCCAGCACAGGTAGCTCTTAGCGCTGCAGAATGCATATTACAATGGGTGGGTCTCTGTTGCCACACCCACGTAAAATGGCAGCACGCAGCCGATCGTGGATGGAGATCAGATCCCAGCCCGCTTCAGCCCAATCCCACCCAGCCTGCTTGACATGGCTATCATTCAGACAATGGTTGCAGTGTGAAGAATAAACAGCTCACAGCGCTTTACAAAGTGACAAATAAACAGCTCTCAGTGTGTTACAGAGAGAATAATAAACTGCTCCCAGTGTGTTACAGAGTGAATAATAAACAGCCCACAGTGTGTTACAGTGGGAATAATAAACAGCTCTCAGTGTGTTACAAAGTGAATAATAAACAGCTCACAGTGTGTTACAGATTGAATAATAAACAGCTCACAGTGTGTTGCAGAGTGAATAATAAACAGCTCACAGTGTGTTGCAGAGTGAATAATAAACAGCTTACAGTGTGTTACAGAGTAAATAATAAACAGATCACAGTGTGTTACAGAGTGAATAATAAACTGCTCCCAGTGTGTTACAGAGTGAATAATAAACAGCCCACAGTGTGTTACAGCGGGAATAATAAACAGATCACAGTGTGTTACAGAGTAAATAATGATGAGCTCACAATGGGTTACAGAGTGAATAACAAACAGCTCACAGTGTGTTACAGAGTCAATAACAAACAGCTCACAGTGTGTTACAGAGTGAATAATGATGAGCTCACAATGGGATACAGAGTCAATAACAAACAGCTCACAGTGTGTTACAGAGTCAATAATAAACTGCTTACAGTGTGTTACCAAGTGAATAATGATGAGCTCACAATGGGTTACAGAGTGAATAACAAACAGCTCACAGTGTGTTACAGAGTGAATAATAAACAGCTCACAGTGTGTTACAAATGAAATATAAACAGCTCACAGTGTGTTACAGAGTGAATAATAAACAGCTCACAGTGTGTTACAGAGTGAATAATAAACAGCTCACAGTGTGTTATAGAGTGAATAATAAACAGCTCTCAGTGTGTTACAGAGTGAATAATAAACAGCTCACAGTGTGTTACCATGTGAATAATAAGCAGCTCACGGTGTGTTACAGAGGGAATAATAAACAGATCACAGTTGTTTACACTGTGAATAATAAACAGCTCACAGTGTGTAACAAAGTGATTTATAAACAGCTCACTGTGTTACAGAGTGAATAATAAACAGCTCACAGTGTGTTACAGAGTGAATAATGATGAGCTCACAA
The DNA here is from genome assembly GCF_964194155.1 of Cetorhinus maximus. Taxonomy (NCBI): domain Eukaryota; kingdom Metazoa; phylum Chordata; class Chondrichthyes; order Lamniformes; family Cetorhinidae; genus Cetorhinus; species Cetorhinus maximus. The sequence continues at coordinate 9,563,709 of NC_135897.1, forward strand.
TGGGATACAGAGTCAATAACAAACAGCTCACAGTGTGTTACAGAGTCAATAATAAACTGCTTACAGTGTGTTACCAAGTGAATAATGATGAGCTCACAATGGGTTACAGAGTGAATAACAAACAGCTCACAGTGTGTTACAGAGTGAATAATAAACAGCTCACAGTGTGTTACAAATGAAATATAAACAGCTCACAGTGTGTTACAGAGTGAATAATAAACAGCTCACAGTGTGTTACAGAGTGAATAATAAACAGCTCACAGTGTGTTATAGAGTGAATAATAAACAGCTCACAGTGTGTTACAGAGTGAATAATAAACAGCTCACAGTGTGTTACCATGTGAATAATAAGCAGCTCACGGTGTGTTACAGAGGGAATAATAAACAGATCACAGTTGTTTACACTGTGAATAATAAACAGCTCACAGTGTGTAACAAAATGATTTATAAACAGCTCACTGTGTTACAGAGTGAATAATAAACAGCTCAAAGTGTGTTACAGAGTGAATAATAAAAAGCACTCAGTGTGTTCCAGAGTGAATAATAAACAGTTCACAGTTTGTTACACAGTGAATAATAAACAGATCACAGTGTTTTACAGAGTGAATAATAAACAGATCACAGAGTGTTACAGAGTGAATATTAAACTGCTCACAGTGTGTTACTGAGTGAATAATAAACAGCTCTCAGTGTGTCACAGAGTGAATATTAAATTGCTCACAGTGTGTTACAGAGTGAATAATAAAAAGTTCACAGTGTGTTACAGGGTAAATAATGAACAGCTCACAGTGTGTTACAGAGTGAAAAATAAACAGATCACAGTGTGTTACAGAGTGAATAATAAACAGATCACAGTGTGTAGCAGAGTGAACAATAAACAGCTCTCAGTGTGTTACAGAGTGTATAATGCAAAGCTCTCAGTGTGTTACAGGGTGAATATTGAACAGCTCACAGTGTGTTACAGGGTGAATAATGAACAGCTCACAGTGTGTTACACAGTGAATAATGAACAGCTCACAGTGTGTTACACAGTGAATAATAAACAGCTCATAGTGTGTTACAGAATGAATAATAAACAGCTCACAGTATGTTACAGGGTGAATAATGAACAGCTCACAGTGTGTTACAGAGTGAATAATAAACAGATCACATTTTGTTACAGAGTGATAATAAACAGCTCACAGTGTGTTACAGAGTGAATAATGATGAGCTCACAACGTGTTACAGAGTGAATAATAAAAAGCTCACAGTGTGTTACAGTGTGAATAATAAACAGCTCACAGTGTGTTACAGAGTGAATAATAAAAAGCTCACAGTGTGTTACAGAGTGAATAATAAACAGCTCACAGTGTGTTACAGTGTGAATAATAAACAGCTCACAGTGTGTTACAGAGTGAATAATAAAAAGCTCACAGTGTGTTACAGAGTGAATAATAAACAGCTCACAGTGTGTTAGAGAGTGAATAATAAACAGCTCACAGTGTGTTACAGAGTGAATAATAAACAGCTCACAGTGTGTTACAGAGTGAATAATAAACAGCTCACAGTGAGTTAGAGAGTGAATAATAAAGAGCTCACAGTGTGTTACAGAGTGAATAATAAACAGCTCGCAGTGTGTTACAGAGTCAATAATGAACAACTCACAGTGTGTTAAAGAATAATTAATAAACAAAACACTGCGCGGTAAAGGTAAAGAACTAACAGTTTGTTACTGAGTGAATGACAAGCAGCAAGAGTGCGTTACAGCGTTAATTCTAAACAGCTCACAGAGTGCTACAGAGTGAATAATAAACTGCTCAGTGTGTTACAGAGTGAATTATGAACAGTTCGCCGTCTATATAAACAGTGAATAATAAACAGCTGTGATATGGGGAAGAATATTGCCATTGGTGTGTGGGGGCATGCACAAAAGGGTGAGTCCTGATTCTAACTACAATGGTTGCAGTGTGAAGAATAAACAGCTCATAGTGTGTTACAAATGAAATATAAATAGCTCACAGTGTGTTACAGAGTGAATAATAAACAGCTCACAGTGTGTTACAAATGAAATATAAACAGCTCACAATGTTTTACAGAGTGAATAATAAACAGATCACAGAGTGTTACAGAGTGAATAATAAACAGCTCTCAGTGTGTCACAGAGTGAATAATAAACAGCTCACAGTGTGTTACAGAGTGAAAAATAAACAGATGACAGTGTGTTACAGAGTGAATAATAAACAGATCACAGTGTGTTACTGAGTGAATAATAAAAAGCTCACAGTGTGTTCCAGAGTGAATAATAAACAGACCACAGTGTGTTACATGGTGAATAATAAACATATCACAGTGTGTTACAGTGTGAATAATAAACAGATCACAGTGTGTTACAGAGTTATTAATACACAGCTCAGAGTGTGTAACAGAGCGAATAATAAACAGATCACAGTGTGTTACAGAGTTATTAATAAACAGACCACATTGTGTTACAGAGTGAATAATAAACACATCACGGTGATTTACAGAGTGAATAATAAACAGCTCACAGTGTGTTACAGAGTGAACAATAAACAGCTCACAGTGTGTTACAGAGTGAAAAATAAACAGATCACAGTGTGTTACAGAGTGAATAATAAACAGCTCACAGTGTGTTACAGAGTGAATAATAAATAGATCACAGTGTGTTACAGAGTGAATAATAAACAGCTCACAGTGTGTTACAGAGTGAATAATAAACAGATCACAGTGTGTTACAGAGTGAATAATAAACAGCTCACAGTGTGTTACAGAGTGAATAATAAACAGCTCACACTGTGTTACAGAGTGAATAATAAACAGCTCACAGTGTATTACAGAGTGAATAATAAACAGCTCACAGTGTGTTACAGAGTGAATAATAAACAGACCACAGTGTGTTACATGGTGAATAATAAACAGCTCACAGTGTGTTAGTGTGAATAATAAACAGATCACAGTGTGTTACAGAGTTATTAATAAACAGCTCAGAGTGTGTAACAGAGCGAATAATAAACAGATCACAGTGTGTTACAGAGTTATTAATAAACAGACCACATTGTGTTACAGAGTGAATAATAAACACATCACGGTGAGTTACAGAGTGAATAATAAACAGCTTACAGTGTGTTACATGGTGAATAATAAACAGCTCACAGTGTGTTAGAGAATAATTAATAAACGAATCATAGTGTGGTAAACAACTAACACTTTGTTACTGATTGAATGACAAGCAGCTAGAGTGTGTTACAAAGTTAATTCTAAACAGCTCACAGTGTGTTACAGAGTGAATTATAAACAGTTCACTGTGTTTTACATAGTGAATTATAAACAGTTCACTGTGTATTTCACAGTAAATAATAAACAGCTGTTATAAGGGGCAGAATATTGCCATTGGTGTGTGGGGGCATGCACAAAAGAGTGAGTCCCAATTCAAACTCCACCCCCTGCCAGCACAGGTAGCTCTTAGCGCTGCAGAATGCATATTACGTTGGGTGGGTCTCTGTTGCCACACCCACGTAAAATGGCAGCATGCAGCCGATCATGGATGGAGATCAGATCCCAGCCCGCTTCAGCCCAATCCCACCCAGCCTGCTTGACATGGCTATCATTCAGACAATGGTTGCAGTGTGAAGAATAAACAGATCACAGAGCTTTACAAAGTGACAAATAAACAGCTCTCAGTGTGTTACAGAGAGAATAATAAACTGCTCCCAGTGTGTTACAGAGTGAATAATAAATAGCCCACAGTGTGTTACAGTGGGAATAATAAACAGCTCTCAGTGTGTTACAAAGTGAATAATAAACAGCTCACAGTGTGTTACAGATTGAATAATAAACAGCTCACAGTGTGTTGCAGAGTGAATAATAAACAGCTCACAGTGTGTTGCAGAGTGAATAATAAACAGCTTACAGTGTGTTACAGAGTAAATAATAAACAGATCACAGTGTGTTACAGAGTGAATAATAAACTGCTCCCAGTGTGTTACAGAGTGAATAATAAACAGCCCACAGTGTGTTACAGCGGGAATAATAAACAGATCACAGTGTGTTACAGAGTAAATAATGATGAGCTCACAATGGGTTACAGAGTGAATAACAAACAGCTCACAGTGTGTTACAGAGTCAATAACAAACAGCTCACAGTGTGTTACAGAGTGAATAATGATGAGCTCACAATGGGATACAGAGTCAATAACAAACAGCTCACAGTGTGTTACAGAGTCAATAACAAACAGCTCACAGTGTGTTACAGAGTCAATAACAAACAGCTCACAGTGTGTTACAGAGTCAATAACAAACAGCTCACAGTGTGTTACAGAGTCAATAACAAACAGCTCACAGTGTGTTACAGAGTCAATAATAAACTGCTTACAGTGTGTTACAGAGTCAATAATAAACTGCTTACAGTGCGTTACAGAGTGAATAATAAACAGCTCACAACGTGTTACAGAGTGAATAATAAACAGATCACAGTGTGTTACAGAGTGAATAATAAACAGCTCACAGTGTGTTACAGAGTCAATAACAAACAGCTCACAGTGTGTTACAGAGTGAATAATAAACAGATCACAATGTGTTACAGAGTGAATAATAAACAGCTCACAGTGTGTTACAGAGTGAATAGTAAACATATCACAGTATGTTACAGAGTGAATAATAAACTGCTCACAGTGTGTTACAGAGTGAATAATAAACAGCTCACAGTGTGTTACAGAGTGAATAATAAACTGCTCACAGTGTGTTACAGAGTGAATAATAAACTGCTCACAGTGTGTTACAGAGTGAATAATAAACAGCTCACAGAGAGTTACAGAGTGAATAATAAACAGCTCACAGTGTGTTACAGAGTGAATAATAAACAGTTCACAGTGTGTTACAGAGTGTATAATACACAGCTCACAGTGTGATACAGGGTGAATAATGACCAGCTCACAGTGTGTTACAGAGTGAATAATAAACAGATCACATTGTGTTACAGAGTGAATAATAAACAGCTCAAAGTGAGTTACAGAGTGAATAATAAACAGCTCACAGTGTGTTACAGAGTGAATAATAAACAGCTCACAGTGTGTTACAGAGTGAATAATAAACAGCTCACAGTGTGATACAGAGTGAATAATAAACAGCTCACTGTACGTTACAGAGTGAATAATGAACAGATCACAGTGTGTTACAGAGTGAATAATAAACAGATCACAGTGTGCTACAGAGTGAATAATAAACAGCTCACACTGTGTTACAGAGTGAATAATAAACAGCTCACAGTGTGTTACAGAGTGAATAATAAACAGATCACAGAGTGTTACAGTGTGAATAATAAATAGATCACAGTGTGTTATAGTCTGAATAATAAACAGATCACAGTGTGTTACAGAGTGAATATTAAACAGATCACAGTGTGTTGCAGAGTGAATAATAAATAGATCACAGTGTGTTGCAGTGTGAATAATAAACAGATCACAGTGTGTTACAGAGTGAATAATAAACAGATCACAGTGTGTTACATGGTGAATAATGAACAGCTCACAGTGTGTTAGAGAATTATTAATAAATAAATCACAGTGTGGTAAACAACTAACACTTTGTTACTGAGTGAATGACAAACAGCTAGAGTGTGTTACAGAGTTAATTCTAAACAGCTCACAAAGTGTAACAGGGTGATTAATAAACAGCTCAGTGTGTTACAGAGTGAATTATAAACAGTTCACAGTGTATTTCACAGTGAATAATAAACAGCTGTTATATGGGGCACAATAATGCCATTGGTGTGTGGGGGCATGCACAAAAGGGTGAGTCCCAATTCTAATTTACCCCTTGCCAGCACAGGTAGCTCTTAGCGCTGCAGAATGCATATTACGTTGCGTGGGTCTCTGTTGCCACACCCACGTAATATGGCAGCATGCAGCTGATCGTGGATGGAGTTCATATCCCAGCCCGCTTCTGCCCAATCCCACCCAGCCTGCTTGACATGGTATCACTCAGACAATGGTTGCAGTGTGAAGAATAAACAGCTCACAGTATCTTACAGAGGGTACAACAAACATCTCACAGTGTGTTACAGAGTGAATAATAAACAATTAACAGTGTGTTACAAAGTGAATAATAAACAGCTCACAGTGTTCCAGAGTTAGTAATAAACAGCTCACATTGTGTTACAGAGTGAATAATAAACAGCTCACAGTGTGTTGCAAAGTGAATAATAAACAGCTTACAGTGTGTTACAAAGTAAATAATAAACAGATCACAGTGTGTTACAGAGTGAATAATGATGAGCTCACAGTGTGTTACAGAGTCAATAACAAACAGCTCACAGTGAGTTACAGAGTCAATAATAAACTGCTTACAGTGTGTTACAGAGTCAATAATAAACTGCTTACAGTGTGTTACAGAGTCAATAATAAACTGCTTAGTGTGTTACAGAGTTAATAATAAACTGCCTACAGTGTGTTACAGAGTGAATAATGATGAGCTCACAATGGGATACAGAGTGAATAACAAACAGCTCACAGTGTGTTACAGAGTCAATAACAAACAGCTCACAGTGTGTTACAGAGTCAATAACAAACAGCTCACAGTGTGTTACAGAGTCAATAATAAACTGCTTACAGTGTGTTACAGAGTCAATAATAAACTGCTTACAGTGTGTTACAGAGTCAATAATAAACTGCTTACAGTGCGTTACAGAGTGAATAATAAACAGCTCACAACGTGTTACAGAGTGAATAATAAACAGCTCACAGTGTGTTACAGAGTGAATAATAAAGATCACAGTGTGTTACAGGGTGAATAATAAACAGATCACAGTGTGTTACATGGTGAATAATAAACAGCTCACAGTGTGTTAGAGAATTATTAATAAATAAATCACAGTGTGGTAAACAACTAACACTTTGTTACTGAGTGAATGACAAACAGCTAGAGTGTGTTACAGAGTTAATTCTAAACAGCTCACAAAGCGTAACAGGGTGATTAATAAACAGCTCAGTGTGTTACAGAGTGAATTATAAACAGTTCACTGTGTATTTCACAGTGAATAATAAACAGCTGTTATATGGGGCAGAATATTGCCATTGGTGTGTGGGGGCATGCACAAAAGAGTGAGTCCCAATTCTAACTCCACCCCCTGCCAGCACAGGTAGCTCTTAGCGCTGCAGAAGGCATATTACGTTGGGTGGGTCTCTGTTGCCACACCCACGTAAAATGGCAGCACGCAGCCGATCGTGGATGGAGATCAGATCCCAGCCCGCTTCAGCCCAATCCCACCCAGCCTGCTTGACGTGGCTATCATTCAGACAATGGTTGCAGTGTGAAGAATAAACAGCTCACAGCGCTTTACAAAGTGACAAATAAACAGCTCTCAGTGTGTTACAGAGTGAATAATAAACAGCCCACAGTGTGTTACAGTGGGAATAATAAACAGCTCTCAGTGTGTAACAAAGTGAATAATAAACAGCTCACAGTGTGTTACAGATTGAATAATAAACAGCTCACAGTGTGTTGCAGAGTGAATAATAAACAGCTCACAGTGTGTTGCAGAGTGAATAATAAACAGCTTACAGTGTGTTACAGAGTAAATAATAAACAGATCACAGTGTGTTACAGAGTGAATAATAAACTGCTCCCAGTGTGTTACAGAGTGAATAATAAACAGCCCACAGTGTGTTACAGCGGGAATAATAAACAGATCACAGTGTGTTACAGAGTAAATAATGATGAGCTCACAATGGGTTACAGAGTCAATAACAAACAGCTCACGGTGTGTTACAGAGTGAATAATGATGAGCTCACATTGGGATACAGAGTCAATAACAAACAGCTCACAGTGTGTTACAGAGTCAATAATAAACTGCTTACAGTGTGTTACCGAGTGAATAATGATGAGCTCACAGTGTGTTACAGAGTGAATAATAAACAGCTCACAGCGTTTTACAGTGTGAATAATAAACAGCTCAAAGTTTGTTACAGATTGCATAAAAACCAGCTCACAGTGTTTTACACAATGTAGAAGAAACAGCTCTCATTGCGTTACATAGTGAATAATAAACAGCTCACAGTGTGTTACAGAGTGTTTAATAAACAGCTCACAGTTTGGTACTGAGTGAATAATAAACAGCCTCCATTGTGTTACAGAATGTATAAGGAACAGCTTACTATGTGTTACAGAGTTTATAACAAACACTTCACAGTGTGTTACAGGGTGAATCATAAACTGCTCAAAGCATGATACAGAGTGAATATTAAACAGCTCACAGTGGTTTAGAGAGTGAATATTAAACAGCCCACAGTGTGTTACAGAATGAATAATAAAAAGCTCACAGTGTGTAACAGAGGGAATCATAAACAGCTCACAGTGTGTTACAGAGTGTATAAGAAACAGTTCACAGTGTGTTACAGAGCAAATAATAAACAGATCACAGTGTGTTACCCAGTGAATAAGAAGCAGCGCACAGTGTGTTACAGAGTGAATAATAAACAGCTCACATTGTGTTACAGTGTGAATAAGAAACAGCTCACAGTGTGTTACCGAGTGAATAATAAACAGATCACAGTGTGTTACAGAGTGAAAAATAAACAGATCACAGTGTGTTACAGAGTGAAAAATAAACAGTTCACAGTGTGTTACAGAGTAAATAATAAAGAGATCACAGTGTTTTACTGAGTGATTAATAAACAGCTCAAAGTTTGTTACACAGTGAATAATAAACAGCTCACAGATTGTTACAGAGTGAATAATGAGCAGCTCACACTGTGTTACAGTGTGAATAATAAACTGCTCACAATGTGTTACAGTGTGAATAGGAAAAAGCTCACAGTGTGTTAAAGAGAGAATAGTATACAGCTCACAGTGTGTTACAGAGTGAATAATAAACATCCCATAGTGCGATAGAGTGTATAATATACAGCTCACAGTGGTTTAGAGAGTGAATAATAAACAGCCCACAGTGTGTTACAGAGTGAATAATAAACAGCTCACAGTGGTTAAGAGAGTGAATAATAAAGAGCCCACAGTGTGTTACAGAGTGAATAATAAACAGCTCACAGTGGTTTAGAGAGTGAATAATAAACAGCTCACAGTGTGTTACAGAGTGAATACTAAACAGATCACAGGGTGTTACCCAGTGAATAATAAAAAGCTCACAGTGTGTAACAGAGGGAATCATAAACAGCTCACAGTGTGTAACAGAGGGAACCATAAACAGCACACAGTGGTTTACAGTGAATAATAAAAAGCTTACCGAGTTTTATAGAGCGAATAGCAGAATGCAGGCAGAGTGTAACAGAGAGCGCAATAAACAACTCACAGCGCATTACAAATGAATAATACACAACTGAGCCTGTGTTGTAGAGTTAATAGCAAACTGTTCTATCTGTGTTAAAGAGCGATTCATAAACAGTTGTCTGGGTTTTACAGAGTGAATAATAAACAGCTCATAGTATGTTACAGAGTGTACAATAAACAGCTCGCAGAGTGATACAGAGTGAACAATGAATAGCTAACAGTGTGTTACAGAGTGAATAATAAACAACTCACAATGTGTTACAGAGTGAATAATCAGCAGCTCACAGTGTTCCAGAGTTAGTAATAAACAGCTCACATTGTGTTACAGAGTGAATAATAAACAGCTCACAGTGTGTTGCAAAGTGAATAATAAACAGCTTACAGTGTGTTACAAAGTAAATAATAAACAGATCACAGTGTGTTACAGAGTGAATAATGATGAGCTCACAGTGTGTTACAGATTGAATAATAAACAGCTCACAGTGTAACAGAGTGAATAATAAACAGCTCACAGTGTGTTACAGAGTGAATAACAAACAGCTCACATTGTGTTACTGAGTGAATAATAAAAGCTCACAGTGTGTTACTGAGTGAATAATAAACAGATCACAGTGTGTTAAAGAGTGAATAATAATCAGATCACAGTGTGTTACAGAGTGAAAAATAAACAGCTCACAATGGGTTACAGAGTGAATAATAAACAGCTCACAGTGTGTTCCAGAGTGAATAGTAAACTGCTCACAGTGTGTTACAGACTGAATAATAAACAGCTCACAGTGTGTTACAGAGTGAATAATAAACAGATCACAGTGTGTTACAGAGTGTATAATACACAGCTCACAGTGTGTTACAGGGTGAATAACAAACAGCTCACAGTGTGTTACAGAGTGAATAATAAACAGCTCACAATGTGTTACAGAGTGAATAATAAACAGCTCACAGTGTGTTACAGAGTGAATAATAAACAGCTCACAGTGTGTTACAGAGTGAATAATAAACAGCTCACAGTGTGTTACAGAGTGAATAATAAACAGCTCACAATGTGTAACAGAGTGAATAATAAACAGCTCACAGTGTGTTACAGAGTGAATAATAAACAGCTTACAGTGTGTTACATGGTTAATAATAAACATATCACAGTGTGTTACAGAGTGAATAATAAACAGCTCACAGTGTGTTACAGAGTGAATAATAAACAGATCAATTTGTGTTTCAGAGTGAATAATATACAGATCACAGTGTGTTACAGAGTGAATAATAACCAGCTTACAGTGTGTTACATGGTGAATAATAAACAGCTCACAGTGTTAGAAAATAATTAATATACAAATCACAGTGTGGTAAACGACTAACACTTCGTTACTGAGTGAATGACAAGCAGCTAGAGTATGTTACATAGTTAATTCTAAACAGCTCACAGGGAATTATAAACAGTTCACTGTGTATTTCACAGTGAATAATAAATAGCTGTTATATGGGGCAGAATATTGCCATTGGTGTGTGGGGATATGCACACAAGGGTGAGTCCCAATTCTAATTTACCCCCTGCCAGCACAGGTAGCTCTTAGCAATGCAGAATGCATATTACGCTGCGTGGGTCTCTGTTGCCACACAAACGTAAAATTGCAGCATGCAGCCGATCGTGGATGTAGATCAGATCCCAGCCCGCTTCTGCCCAACCCCACCCAGCCTGTTTGACATTTCTATCATTCAGACAATGGTTGCAGAGTGAAGAATAAACAGCTCACAGCGCTTTACAAAGTGACAAATAAACAGCTCTCAGTGTGTTACAGAGAGAATAATAAGCAGCCCACAGTGTGTTACAGAGTGAATAATAAACAGCTCACAGTGTGTTACAGATTGAATAATAAACAGCTCACAGTGTAACAGAGTGAACAATAAACAGCTCACAGTGTGTTACAGAGTGAATAACAAACAGCTCACATTGTGTTACTGAGTGAATAATAAACAGCTCACTGTACGTTACAGAGTGAATAATGAACAGATCACAGTGTGCTACAGAGTGAATAATAAACAGCTCACAGTGTGTTACAGAGTGAATAATAAACAGATCACAGTGTGTTACAGAGTGAATAATAAACAGATCACAGAGTGTTACAGTGTGAATAATAAACAGATCACAGTGTGTTATAGTCTGAATAATAAACAGCTCACAGTGTGTTACAGAGTGAATAATAAACAGATCACAGTGTGTTACAGAGTGAATAATAAACAGATCACAGTGTGTTACATGGTGAATAATAAACAGCTCACAGTGTGTTAGAGAATTATTAATAAATAAATCACAGTGTGGTAAACAACTAACACTTTGTTACTGAGTGAATGACAAACAGCTACAGTGTGTTACAGAGTTAATTCTAAACAGCTCACAAAGTGTAACAGGGTGATTAATAAACAGCTCAGTGTGTTACAGAGTGAATTATAAACAGTTCACAGTGTATTTCACAGTGAATAATAAACAGCTGTTATATGGGGCACAATAATGCCATTGGTGTGTGGGGGCATGCACAAAAGGGTGAGTCCCAATTCTAATTTACCCCTTGCCAGCACAGGTAGCTCTTAGCGCTGCAGAATGCATATTACGCTGGGTGGGTCTCTGTTGCCACAGCCACGTAAAATGGCAGCATGCAGCCGATCGTGGATGGAGTTCAGATCCCAGCCCGCTTCTGCCCAAACCCACCCAGCCTACTTGACATGGCTATCATTCAGACAATGGTTGCAGAGTGAAGAATAAACAGATCACAGTGTGTTACAGAGAGAATAATAAACAGCTAACAGTGTGTTACAAAGTGAATAATAAACAGCTCACAGTGTTACAGAGTTAGTAATAAACAGCTCACAGTGTGTTACAGAGTGAATAATAAACAGCTCACAGTGTGTTACAAAGTGAATAATAAACAGCTCACAGTGTTACAGAGTTAGTAATAAACAGCTCACAGTGTGTTACAGACTGAATAATAAACAGCTCACAGTGTGTTACAAAGTGAATAATAAACAGCTCACAGTGTGTTACAAAGTGAATAATAAACAGCTCACAATGTGTTACAAAGTGAATAATAAACAGCTCACAGTGTGTTACAAAGTGAATAATAAACAGCTCACAGTGTTACAGAGTTAGTAATAAACAGCTCACAGTGTGTTACAGAGTGAATAATAAACAGCTCACAGTGTGTTACAGAGTGAATAACAAACAGCTGACAGTGTGTTACAGATTGAATAATAAACTGCTCAGTGTGTTACTGAGTGAATAATAAACAGCTCACAGTGTGTTACAGAGTGAATAATAAACAGCTCACAATGTGTTACAGAGTGAATAATAAACAGCTCACAGTGTGTTACAGAGTGAATAATAAACAGCTTACAGTGTGTTACATGGTGAATAATAAACAGCTCACAGTGTGTTACACAGTGAATAATAAACAGCTCACAGTGTGTTACAGTGTGAATAATAAACAGATCACAGTGTGTTACAGAGTGAATAATAAACAGCTCACAGTGTGTCACAAAGTGAATAATAAACAGATTAATGTGTGTTACAGAGTGAATAATAAACAGCTCACAGTGTGTTACAGAGTGAATAATAAACTACTGAGTGTGTTACAGAGTGAATAATAAACAGCTCACAGTGTGTTACAGAGTGAATAATAAACGACTCAGTCTGTTATAGGGTAAATAATAAACAGCTCACAATGTGTCACCATATGAATAATTAGGAGCTCACAGCGTGCCACAGAATGATTAATAAACATCTGACAGTGTCTTACCCAGTGAATAATAAACTGCTCACAGTGTGTAACAGAGTGAATAAGAAACAACTCACAGTGTGTTACAGAGTGAATAAGAAACAGCTTACAGTGTGTTACAGAGTGAATAATAAACAGCTCACAGTGTGTTATAGAGTGAATAAGAAACAGCTCACAGTGTGTTACAGAGTGAATAATAAACAGCCCCCAGTGGGTTACAGAATGAATAATAAACAGCCCACAGTGTGTTACAGATGATTAACAAACAGCCCCCAGTGGGTTACAGAGTGAATAATAAACAGCTCACAGTGTGTTACAAAGTGAATAATAAACAACCCCATTGTGTTACAGAGTGAATAATATACAACTACTATTGTGTTACAGAGTGAATAATAATCAGCTCACAGTGTGTTACAGGGTGAATAATAAACAATTCACAGTGTGTTACAGAGTGAATAATAATCATCTCACAGTGGGTTACAGAGTGAATGATAAACAGCTCACACTGTGTTACAGTGTGAATAATAACCAGCTCACAGTGTGATACAGAGTGAATAATAAACATCTCACAGTGCGATAGAGTGTATAATATACAGCTGACAGTGGTTTAGAGAGTGAATAATAAGCAGCTCACAGTGTGTTACACAATGAATAATAAACAGATCACAGTGTGTTAGAGTGAATAATAAACAGTTCACAGTGTGTTACAAAGTGAATAATAAACAGATCACAGTGTGTTACACAGTGAATAATAAAGAGATCACCGCGTTTTACTGAGTGATTAATAAACAGCTCAAAGTTTGTTACAGAGTGAATAACAAACAGCTCATATTGTGTTACAGTGTGAATAAGAAACAGCTCACTGTGTGTTAAAGAGAGAATATTATACAGCTCACAGTGTGTTAAAGGGTGAATAATAAACATCCCATAGTGCGATAGAGTGTATAATGTACAGCTCACAGTGGTTTAGAGAGTGAATAATAAACAGCTCACAGTGTGTAACAGAGTGAATAATAAACAGATCACAGTGTGTTACACAGTGAATAATAAAGAGATCACAGCGTTTTACTGAGTGATTAATAAACAGCTCAAAGTTTGTTACAGAGTGAATAATAAACAGCTCAAAGTTTGTTACAGATTGCATAAAAAACAGCTCACAGTGTTTTACACAATGTAGAAGAAACAGCTCTCATTTCGTTACATAGTGAATAATAAACAGCTCACAGTGTGTTACAGAGTGTTTAATAAACAGCTCACAGTTTGGTACTGAGTGAATAATAAACAGCCACCATTGTGTTACAGAATGTATAAGGAACAGCTTACTATGTGTTACAGAGTTTATAACAAACACTTCACAGTGTGTTACAGGGTGAATCATAAACTGCTCAAAGCATGATACAGAGTGAATAATAAACAGCTCACAGCGGTTTAGAGAGTGAATATTAAACAGCCCACAGTGTGTTACAGAGTGAATAATAAATAGCTCACAGTGTGTAACAGAGGGAATCATAAACAGCTCACAGTGTGTTACAGAGTGTATAAGAAACAGTTCACAGTGTGTTACAGAGCAAATAATAAACAGATCACAGTGTGTTACCCAGTGAATAATAAGCAGCGCACAGTGTGTTACAGAGTGAATAATAAACAGCTCACATTGTGTTACAGTGTGAATAAGAAACAGCTCACAGTGTGTTACCGAGTGAATAATAAATAGATCACCGTGTGTTACCCACTGAATAATAAGCAGCTCACAGAGGTTTAGAGAGTGAATAATAAAAAGTTCACAGTGTGTTACAGAGTGAAAAATAAACAGTTCACAGTGTGTTACAGAGTAAATAACAAACAGATCACAGTGTGTTACACAGTGAATAATAAATAGATCACAGTGTTTTACTGAGTGATTAATAAACAGCTCAAAGTTTGTTACACAGTGAATAATAAACAGCTCACAGATTGTTACAGAGTGAATAATGAGCAGCTCACACTGTGTTACAGAGTGAATAATAAACTGCTCACAATGTGTTACAGTGTGAATAAGAAAAAGTTCACAGTGTGTTAAAGAGAGAATAGTATACAGCTCACAGTGTGTTACAGAGTGAATAATAAACATCCCATAGTGCGATAGAGTGTATAATATACAGCTCACAGTGGTTTAGAGAGTGAATAATAAACAGCCCACAGTGTGTTACAGAGTGAATAATAAACAGCTCACAGTGGTTAAGAGAGTGAATAATAAACAGCCCACAGTGTGTTACAGAGTGAATAATAAACAGCTCACAGTGTGTTACAGAGTGAATACTAAACAGATCACAGGGTGTTACCCAGTGAATAATAAAAAGCTCACAGTGTGTAACAGAGGGAATCATAAACAGCTCACAGTGTGTAACAGAGGGAACCATAAACAGCACACAGTGGTTTACAGTGAATAATAAAAAGCTTTCCGAGTTTTATAGAGCGAATAGCAGAATGCAGGCAGAGTGTAACAGAGAGCGCAATAAACAACTCACAGCGCATTACAAATGAATAATACACAACTGAGCCTGTGTTGTAGAGTTAATAGCAAACTGTTCTATCTGTGTTAAAGAGCGATTCATAAACAGTTGTCTGGGTTTTACAGAGTGAATAATAAACAGCTCATAGTATGTTACAGAGTGTATAATAAACAGCTCGCAGAGTGATACAGAGTGAACAATGAATAGCTAACAGTGTGTTACAGAGTGAATAATAAACAACTCACAATGTGTTACAGAGTGAATAATCAGCAGCTCACAGTGTGTTACAGAGTGAATAATAAACAGCTCACTGTATGTTACTGAGTGAATAACAAACAGCTCACAGTGTGTTACAGAGTGAATAATAAACAGCTCACAGTGTGTTACAGAGTGAACAATAAACAGCTCACAGTGTGTTACAGAGTGAATAATAAACAGCTCACAGTGCATTACAGAGTGAATAATAAACAGCTCACAGTGTGTTACAGAGTGAATAATAAATAGATCACAGTGTGTTACAGAGTGAATAATAAACAGCTCACAGTGTGTTACAGAGTGAATAATAAACAGCTCACAGTGTGTTACAGAGTGAATAATAAACAGCTCACACTGTGTTACAGAGTGAATAATAAACAGCTCACAGTGTATTACAGAGTGAATAATAAACAGCTCACAGTGTGTTACAGAGTGAATAATAAACAGTTCACAGTGTGTAACAGTGTGTTACAGTGTGAATAATAAACAGCTCACTGTGTGTTAAAGAGAGAATATTATACAGCTCACAGTGTGTTAAAGAGTGAATAATAAACATCCCATAGTACGATAGAGTGTATAATATACAGCTCACAGTGGTTTAGAGAGTGAATAATAAACAGCTCACAGTGTGTAACAGAGTGAATAATAAACAGATCACAGTGTGTTACACAGTGAATAATAAAGAGATCACAGCATTTTACTGAGTGATTAATAAACAGCTCAAAGTTTGTTACAGAGTGAATAATAAACAGCTCACAGCGTTTTACAGTGTGAATAATAAACAGCTCAAAGGTTGTTACAGATTGCATAAAAACCAGCTCACAGTGTTTTACACAATGTAGAAGAAACAGCTCTCATTGCGTTACATAGTGAATAATAAACAGCTCACAGTGTGTTACAGAGTGTTTAATAAACAGCTCACAGTTTGGTACTGAGTGAATAATAAACAGCCCCCATTGTGTTACAGAATGTATAAGGAACAGCTTACTATGTGTTACAGAGTTTATAACAAACACTTCACAGTGTGTTACAGGGTGAATCATAAACTGCTCAAAGCATGATACAGAGTGAATATTAAACAGCTCACAGTGGTTTAGAGAGTGAATATTAAACAGCCCACAGTGTGTTACAGAATGAATAATAAAAAGCTCACAGTGTGTAACAGAGGGAATCATAAACAGCTCACAGTGTGTTACAGAGTGTATAAGAAACAGTTCACAGTGTGTTACAGAGCAAATAATAAACAGATCACAGTGTGTTACCCAGTGAATAATAAGCAGCGCACAGTGTGTTACAGAGTGAATAATAAACAGCTCACATTGTGTTACAGTGTGAATAAGAAACAGCTCACAGTGTGTTACCGAGTGAATAATAAACAGATCACAGTGTGTTACAGAGTGAAAAATAAACAGATCACAGTGTGTTACAGAGTGAAAAATAAACAGTTCACAGTGTGTTACAGAGTAAATAATAAAGAGATCACAGTGTTTTACTGAGTGATTAATAAACAGCTCAAAGTTTGTTACACAGTGAATAATAAACAGCTCACAGATTGTTACAGAGTGAATAATGAGCAGCTCACACTGTGTTACAGTGTGAATAATAAACTGCTCACAATGTGTTACAGTGTGAATAAGAAAAAGCTCACAGTGTGTTAAAGAGAGAATAGTGTACAGCTCACAGTGTGTTAAAGATTGAATAATAAACATCCCATAGTGCGATAGAGTGTATAATATAGAGCTCACAGTGGTATAGAGAGTGAATAATAAACAGCCCACAGTGTGTTACAGAGTGAATAATAAACAGTTCACAGTGGTTAAGAGAGTGAATAATAAACAGCCCACAGTGTGTTACAGAGTGAATAATAAACAGATCACAGTGGTTTAGAGAGTGAATAATAAACAGCTCACAGTGTGTTACAGAGTGAATAATAAACAGCTCACAGTGTGTTACAGAGTGAACAATAAAAAGCTCACAGTGTGTACCAGAGGGAATCATAAACAACTCACAGTGTGTTACAGAGCGGATAAGAAACAGCTCACAGTATGTTACAGAGTAAATAATAAACAGGCACAGTGTGTTACACAGTGAATAATAAACATCTCACAGTGTGATAGAGTGTATAATATACAGCTCACATAGGTTTAGAGAGTGAATAATAAACAGTTCACAGTGGTTTAGAGAGTGAATAATAAACAGTTCACAGTGTGTTACACAGTGAATAATAAACAGATCAAAGTGTGTCACACAGTGAATAATAAACAGATCACAGTGTGTTACAGAGTGAAAAATAAACAGTTCACAGTGTGTTACAGAGTAAATAACAAACAGATCACAGTGTGTTACACAGTGAATAATAAAGAGATCACAGTGTTTTACTGAGTGATTAATAAACAGCTCAAAGTTTGTTACACAGTGAATAATAAACAGCTCAAAGATTGTTACAGAGTGAATAATGAACTGCTCACAATGTGTTACAGTGTGAATAAGAAAAAGCTCACAGTGTGTTAAAGAGAGAATATTATACAGCTCACAGTGTGTTAAAGAGTGAATAATAAACATCCCATAGTGCGATAGAGTGAATAATAAACAGCTCACAGTGGTTTAGAGAATGAATAATAAACAGCTCACAGTGTGTTACAGAGTGAATAATAAACAGGTCACAGCATTTTAAAGAGTGAATAATAAACAGTTCACAGTTTGGTACTGAGTGAATAATAAACAGCCCCCAGTGTGTTACAGAGAGAATAATAAACAGCTCACAGTGGTTTAGAGAGTGAATAATAAACATCCCACAGTGTGTTACAGAGTGAATAATAAACAGCTCACAGTGGTTAAGAGAGTGAATAATAAACAGCCCACAGTGTGTTACAGAGTGAATAATAAACAGCTCACAGTGGTTTAGAGAGTGAATAATAAACAGCCCACAGTGTGTTACAGAGTGAATAATAAACAGCTCACAGTGGTTTAGAGAGTGAATAATAAACAGCTCACAGTGTGTTACAGAGTGAATAATAAACAGCTCACAGTGTGTTACAGAGTGAACAATAAAAAGCTCACAGTGTGTAACAGAGGGAATCATAAACAGCTCACAGTGTGTTACAGAGCGGATAAGAAACAGCTCACAGTGTGTTACACAGTGAATAATTAACAGCTGACAGTGTGTAACAGAGGGAATCATAAACAGCACACTGTGGTTAACAGTGTGAATAATAAAAAGCTTACAGTGCGTAATAGAGCGAATAGCAGAACGCAGGCTCTGTGTTAGAGAGTGAGCAATTAACAGCTCACAGCGCATTACAGGTGAATAATACCTAACTGAGCATGTGCTGTGGAATGAATATCAAAGTGTTCTAACTTCATTAAAGAGCGATTCACAATCAGTTGTCCAGGTTTTACAGAGTGAATAATAAACAGCTCACAGTGTGTTACAGTGTGAATAATAAACAGATCACAGTGTGTTACAGAGTGAATAATAAACAGCTCACAGTGTGTTACACAGTGAATAATAAACAGATCACAGTGTGTTACAGAGTGAATAATAAACAGATCACAGTGTGTTACAGAGTGAATAATAAACAGATCACAGTGTGTTACAGAGTGAATAATAAACAGCTCACAGTGTGTTACAGAGTGAATAATAAACAGATCACAGTGTGTTACAGAGTGTTTAATAAACAGCTCACAGTTTGGTACTGAGTGAATAATAAACAGCCCCCATTGTGTTACAGAATGTATAAGGAACAGCTTACTATGTGTTACAGAGTTTATAACAAACACTTCACAGTGTGTTACAGGGTGAATCATAAACTGCTCAAAGCATGATACAGAGTGAATATTAAACAGCTCACAGTGGTTTAGAGAGTGAATATTAAACAGCCCACAGTGTGTTACAGAATGAATAATAAAAAGCTCACAGTGTGTAACAGAGGGAATCATAAACAGCTCACAGTGTGTTACAGAGTGTATAAGAAACAGTTCACAGTGTGTTACAGAGCAAATAATAAACAGATCACAGTGTGTTACCCAGTGAATAATAAGCAGCGCACAGTGTGTTACAGAGTGAATAATAAACAGCTCACATTGTGTTACAGTGTGAATAAGAAACAGCTCACAGTGTGTTACCGAGTGAATAATAAACAGATCACAGTGTGTTACAGAGTGAAAAATAAACAGATCACAGTGTGTTACAGAGTGAAAAATAAACAGTTCACAGTGTGTTACAGAGTAAATAATAAAGAGATCACAGTGTTTTACTGAGTGATTAATAAACAGCTCAAAGTTTGTTACACAGTGAATAATAAACAGCTCACAGATTGTTACAGAGTGAATAATGAGCAGCTCACACTGTGTTACAGTGTGAATAATAAACTGCTCACAATGTGTTACAGTGTGAATAAGAAAAAGCTCACAGTGTGTTAAAGAGAGAATAGTGTACAGCTCACAGTGTGTTAAAGATTGAATAATAAACATCCCATAGTGCGATAGAGTGTATAATATAGAGCTCACAGTGGTATAGAGAGTGAATAATAAACAGCCCACAGTGTGTTACAGAGTGAATAATAAACAGCTCACAGTGGTTAAGAGAGTGAATAATAAACAGCCCACAGTGTGTTACAGAGTGAATAATAAACAGATCACAGTGGTTTAGAGAGTGAATAATAAACAGCTCACAGTGTGTTACAGAGTGAATAATAAACAGCTCACAGTGTGTTACAGAGTGAACAATAAAAAGCTCACAGTGTGTAACAGAGGGAATCATAAACAACTCACAGTGTGTTACAGAGCGGATAAGAAACAGCTCACAGTATGTTACAGAGTAAATAATAAACAGGCACAGTGTGTTACACAGTGAATAATAAACATCTCACAGTGTGATAGAGTGTATAATATACAGCTCACATAGGTTTAGAGAGTGAATAATAAACAGTTCACAGTGGTTTAGAGAGTGAATAATAAACAGTTCACAGTGTGTTACACAGTGAATAATAAACAGATCAAAGTGTGTCACACAGTGAATAATAAACAGATCACAGTGTGTTACAGAGTGAAAAATAAACAGTTCACAGTGTGTTACAGAGTAAATAACAAACAGATCACAGTGTGTTACACAGTGAATAATAAAGAGATCACAGTGTTTTACTGAGTGATTAATAAACAGCTCAAAGTTTGTTACACAGTGAATAATAAACAGCTCAAAGATTGTTACAGAGTGAATAATGAACTGCTCACAATGTGTTACAGTGTGAATAAGAAAAAGCTCACAGTGTGTTAAAGAGAGAATATTATACAGCTCACAGTGTGTTAAAGAGTGAATAATAAACATCCCATAGTGCGATAGAGTGAATAATAAACAGCTCACAGTGGTTTAGAGAATGAATAATAAACAGCTCACAGTGTGTTACAGAGTGAATAATAAACAGGTCACAGCATTTTAAAGAGTGAATAATAAACAGTTCACAGTTTGGTACTGAGTGAATAATAAACAGCCCCCAGTGTGTTACAGAGAGAATAATAAACAGCTCACAGTGGTTTAGAGAGTGAATAATAAACATCCCACAGTGTGTTACAGAGTGAATAATAAACAGCTCACAGTGGTTAAGAGAGTGAATAATAAACAGCCCACAGTGTGTTACAGAGTGAATAATAAACAGCTCACAGTGGTTTAGAGAGTGAATAATAAACAGCCCACAGTGTGTTACAGAGTGAATAATAAACAGCTCACAGTGGTTTAGAGAGTGAATAATAAACAGCTCACAGTGTGTTACAGAGTGAATAATAAACAGCTCACAGTGTGTTACAGAGTGAACAATAAAAAGCTCACAGTGTGTAACAGAGGGAATCATAAACAGCTCACAGTGTGTTACAGAGCGGATAAGAAACAGCTCACAGTGTGTTACACAGTGAATAATTAACAGCTGACAGTGTGTAACAGAGGGAATCATAAACAGCACACTGTGGTTAACAGTGTGAATAATAAAAAGCTTACAGTGCGTAATAGAGCGAATAGCAGAACGCAGGCTCTGTGTTAGAGAGTGAGCAATTAACAGCTCACAGCGCATTACAGGTGAATAATACCTAACTGAGCATGTGCTGTGGAATGAATATCAAAGTGTTCTAACTTCATTAAAGAGCGATTCACAATCAGTTGTCCAGGTTTTACAGAGTGAATAATAAACAGCTCACAGTGTGTTACAGTGTGAATAATAAACAGATCACAGTGTGTTACAGAGTGAATAATAAACAGCTCACAGTGTGTTACACAGTGAATAATAAACAGATCACAGTGTGTTACAGAGTGAATAATAAACAGATCACAGTGTGTTACAGAGTGAATAATAAACAGATCACAGTGTGTTACAGAGTGAATAATAAACAGCTCACAGTGTGTTACAGAGTGAATAATAAACAGATCACAGTGTGTTACAGAGTGAATAATAAACAGCTCGCAGAGTGTTACAGAGTGAATAATAAACAGCTCACAGTGTGTTACAGAGTGAACAATAAAAAGCTCACAGTGTGTAACAGAGGGAATCATAAACAACTCACAGTGTGTTACAGAGCGGATAAGAAACAGCTCACAGTATGTTACAGAGTAAATAATAAACAGGCACAGTGTGTTACACAGTGAATAATAAACATCTCACAGTGTGATAGAGTGTATAATATACAGCTCACATAGGTTTAGAGAGTGAATAATAAACAGTTCACAGTGGTTTAGAGAGTGAATAATAAACAGTTCACAGTGTGTTACACAGTGAATAATAAACAGATCAAAGTGTGTCACACAGTGAATAATAAACAGATCACAGTGTGTTACAGAGTGAAAAATAAACAGTTCACAGTGTGTTACAGAGTAAATAACAAACAGATCACAGTGTGTTACACAGTGAATAATAAAGAGATCACAGTGTTTTACTGAGTGATTAATAAACAGCTCAAAGTTTGTTACACAGTGAATAATAAACAGCTCAAAGATTGTTACAGAGTGAATAATGAACTGCTCACAATGTGTTACAGTGTGAATAAGAAAAAGCTCACAGTGTGTTAAAGAGAGAATATTATACAGCTCACAGTGTGTTAAAGAGTGAATAATAAACATCCCATAGTGCGATAGAGTGAATAATAAACAGCTCACAGTGGTTTAGAGAATGAATAATAAACAGCTCACAGTGTGTTACAGAGTGAATAATAAACAGGTCACAGCATTTTAAAGAGTGAATAATAAACAGTTCACAGTTTGGTACTGAGTGAATAATAAACAGCCCCCAGTGTGTTACAGAGAGAATAATAAACAGCTCACAGTGGTTTAGAGAGTGAATAATAAACATCCCACAGTGTGTTACAGAGTGAATAATAAACAGCTCACAGTGGTTAAGAGAGTGAATAATAAACAGCCCACAGTGTGTTACAGAGTGAATAATAAACAGCTCACAGTGGTTTAGAGAGTGAATAATAAACAGCCCACAGTGTGTTACAGAGTGAATAATAAACAGCTCACAGTGGTTTAGAGAGTGAATAATAAACAGCTCACAGTGTGTTACAGAGTGAATAATAAACAGCTCACAGTGTGTTACAGAGTGAACAATAAAAAGCTCACAGTGTGTAACAGAGGGAATCATAAACAGCTCACAGTGTGTTACAGAGCGGATAAGAAACAGCTCACAGTGTGTTACACAGTGAATAATTAACAGCTGACAGTGTGTAACAGAGGGAATCATAAACAGCACACTGTGGTTAACAGTGTGAATAATAAAAAGCTTACAGTGCGTAATAGAGCGAATAGCAGAACGCAGGCTCTGTGTTAGAGAGTGAGCAATTAACAGCTCACAGCGCATTACAGGTGAATAATACCTAACTGAGCATGTGCTGTGGAATGAATATCAAAGTGTTCTAACTTCATTAAAGAGCGATTCACAATCAGTTGTCCAGGTTTTACAGAGTGAATAATAAACAGCTCACAGTGTGTTACAGTGTGAATAATAAACAGATCACAGTGTGTTACAGAGTGAATAATAAACAGCTCACAGTGTGTTACACAGTGAATAATAAACAGATCACAGTGTGTTACAGAGTGAATAATAAACAGATCACAGTGTGTTACAGAGTGAATAATAAACAGATCACAGTGTGTTACAGAGTGAATAATAAACAGCTCACAGTGTGTTACAGAGTGAATAATAAACAGATCACAGTGTGTTACAGAGTGAATAATAAACAGCTCGCAGAGTGTTACAGAGTGAATAATAAACAGCTCACAGTGTGTTACAGAGTGAATAATAAACAGCTCACAGTGTGTTACAGAGTGAATAATAAACAGCTCACAGTGTGTTACAGAGTGAATAATAAACAGATCACAGTGTGTTACAGAGTGAATAATAAACAGCTCGCAGAGTGTTACAGAGTGAATAATAAACAGCTCACAGTGTGTTACAGAGTGAATAATAAACAGCTCACAGTGTGTTACAGAGTGAATAAAAAACAGCTCACAGTGTGTTACAGAGTGAATAATAAACAGCTCACAGTGTGTTACAGAGTGAATAATAAACAGCTCACAGCGTGTTACAGAGTGAATAATAAACAGCTCACAGTGTGTTACACAGTGAATAATAAACAGCTCATAGGGTGTTACAGAGTGAATAATAAACAGCTCACAGTGTGTTACAGAGTGAATAATAAACAGATCACAGTTTGTTACAGAGTGAATGATAAACAGATCACACTGTGTTACAGAGTGAATAATAAACAGTTCACAGTGTGTTACAGGGTGAATAATAAACAGCTCACAGTGTGTTACAGAGTGAATGATAAACAGTTCACAGTGTGTTACAGGGTGAATAATAAACAGCTCACAGTGTGTTACAGAGTGAATAATAAACAGCTCACGGTGAGTTACAGAGTGTATAATAAACAGCTCACAATGTGTTACAGAGTCTATAATAAACAGGCACAGTGTGTTACAGAGAGTATAAGAAACAGTTCACAGTGTGTTACAGAGTAAATAATAAACAGGCAGTGTGCTACACAGTGAATAATTAATAGCTCACAGTGTGTAACAGAGGGAATGATAAACAGCACACAGTGGTTTACAGTGTGAATAATAAAAAGCTCAAAGAGCGTTATAGAGCAAATAGCAGAACGCAGGCTCTGTGTTACAGAGTGTGCAATAAACAGCTCATAGTGCATTAATGATGAATAACACACAACTGAGCGTGTGTTGCAGAATGTTTAGCAAAATGTACTAACTGCATTAAAGAGCGATTCATAAACAGTTGGCCAGGTTATACAGAGTGAATAATAAACAGCTCACAGTGTGTAAAAGAGTGAATAATAAACAGATCAGTGTGTTACACAGTGATTAATAAAGAGATCACAGTGTTTTGCTGAGTGATTAATAAACAACTCAAAGTTTGTTACAGAGTGAATTATAAACAGCTCACAGTGTGTTACATAGTGAATAATAAACAGCTCACAGCGTTTTACAGAGTGAATAATAAACAGCTCACAGTTTGTTACAGAATGAATAATAAACAGCTCACAGTGTGTTACAGAGTGAATAATAAACAGCTCACAGTGTGTTACAGAGTGAATAATAAACAGCTCACAGTGTGTTACAGAGTGAACAATAAACAGCTCACAGTTTGTTACACAGTGAATAATAAGCACCTCACAGCGTGTTACAGGGTGAATAATAAACAGCTCACAGTGTGTTACAGAGTGAATAATAAACAGCTCACAGTTTGTTACACAGTGAATAATAAGCACCTCTCAGTGTGTTACAGAGTGAATAATAAACAGCTCACAATGCGATAGAGTGTATAATAATCAGCTCACAGTTTGGTAGACATGGAATAATAAACAGATCACACTTAGTTCCAGAGTGAATAATAAGCAGCTCACAGTGGGTTACAGAGTGAATAATATACAGCTCATATTGGGTTACAGTGTGAATAAAAAACAGATCACAGCATTTTACAGAGAGATTAATAAACAGCTCATAGTTTGTTAGATATTGAATAATAAACAGATCACAGAGTGTTCCAGAGTGAATAATAAACAGCTAACAGTGTGTTATAGGGTGAATAATAAACAGCTCACAGTGTGTTACAGAATGAATAATAAACAGTACACAGTGTGATGCAGAGTGAATAATAAACAGCTCACAGTGTGTTACACAGCGAATAATAAACAGCTCACAGCGTTTTACAGAGTGAACAATAAACAGCTCACAGTTTGGTCCTGAGTGAATAATAAACAGCCCCCAGTGTGTGACAGAGTGAATAACAAACAGCTAACAGTGTGTTGCAGAGTGAATAATGAACAGCTCACAGTGTGTTACAGATTTTATAACACACAGTTCACTGTGTGTTACAGGGTGAATTATAAACTGCTCACAGCGTGATACAGAGTGAATAATAAACGGATCACAGTGTGTTATAAAGTGAATAATAAAGAGATCACAGTGTTTTACTGAGTGATTAACAAACAACTCAAAGTTTGTTACACAGTGAATAATAAACAGCTCAAAGCGTTTTACAGAGTGAATAATAAACAGCACACAGGTTGTTACAGGGTGAATAATAAACAGCTCGCAGTGTGTTACAGAGTGAATAATAAACAGTTCACAGTGTGATGCAGAGTGAATAATAAACAGCTCACAGTGTGTTACAGAGTGAATAATAAACAGTTCACAGTGTGTTACAGGGTGAATAATAAACAGCTCATAGTGTGTTACAGAGTGAATAATAAAAAGCTCACAGTGTGTTACAGAGTGAATAATAAAAAGCTCACAGGGTGTTACAGAGTGTATAATAAACAGGCACAGTATGTTACAGAGAGTATAAGAAACAGTTCACAGTGTGTTACAGAGTAAATAATAAACAGGCACAGTGTGCTACACAGTGAAAAATTAACAGCTCACAGTGTGTTACAGAGGGAATCATAAACAGCACACAGTGTGTTACAGAGTAAATAATAAACAGGCACAGTGTGCTACACGGTGAATAATTAACAGCTCACAGTGTGTAACAGAGGGAATCATAAACAGCACACAGTGTGTTACAGAGTGTATAATAAAGAGCTCACAGTCAGTTACAGAGTGAATAATAAACAGATCACAGCGTTTTACAGAGTGATTAATAAACAGCTCAAAGTTTGTTACACAGTTAATAATAAACAGCTCACAGTGAGTTACAGAGTGAATAATAAACAGCTCACAGTGTGTTACAGAGTGAATAATAAACAGATCACAGTGTGTTACAGAGTGAATAATAAACAGCTCACAGTTTGTTACACAGTGAATAACAAAGAGCTCACAGTGTGTTACAGAGTGAATAATAAACAGATCACAGTTTGGTCCTGAGTGAATAATAAACAGCCCCCAGTGTGTTACGGAGTGATAAACAAACAGCTCACAGTGTGTTACAGAATCTATAAGAAACAGCTCACAGTGTGTTTGAGAATGAATAAAAAACACCTCACGGTGTGTTGCAGAGTGAATAATAAACAGCTCTCAATGTGATACAGACTGAATAATAAACAGCTCACAGTGTGTTACAGAGTGAATAATAAACAGCTCACAGTTTGTTATACAGTGAATAATAAACAGATCACAGTGTGTTACGGAGTGAATAATAAACAGTTAGCGCTGTGTTACAGTGTGAAGAAGAAACAGCTCATAGTGTGTTAAAGGGAGAATATTATGCAGCTCACAGTGTGTTAAAGTGTGAATAATAAACATCCAACAGTGCGATAGAGTGTATAATATACAGCTCACAGTGGTTTAGAGAGTGAATAATAAAAAGCTCACAGTGTGTCAGAGTGAATAATAAACAGAACACAGCATGTAACGCAGTGAATAATAAGCAGCTCACAGTGTGTTACAGAGTGAATTATAAATACCCTACAGTGTGATAGAGTGTATAATGTACAGCTCACAGAGGTTTAGAGTGAATAATAAACTGCTCACAGTGTGTTAAACAGTGAATAATAAACAGCTCAGTGTTTTACAGAGTGAATCATAAACTGCTCACAGTGTAATACAGAGTGAATAATAAACAGTTCACAGTTTGTTACAGCGTGAATGCTAAACAGCTCACAGTGCATTACACAGTGAATAATAAGCAGCTCACAGTGTTTTACACAGTGAATCATGAACTGCTCACACTGTGATACAGAGTGAATAATAATCAGCTCACAGTTGGTTACAGTGTGAATACTAAACAGTTCACAGTGAGTTACAGAGTGAATAACAAACAGCTCACAGCGAGTTATAGAGTGAATAATAAACATCTCACAGCGTTTTACAAAGTGAATAATAAACAGCTCACAGTGTGTTACAGAGTGAATAATAAGCAGCTCTCAGTGTGTTAAAGACGGAATATTATACAGCTCACAGTGCATTAAAGAGTGAATAATAAACATCGCACAGTCTGTTACACAGTGAATAATAAACAGCTCACAGCGTGTTACAGAGTGAAAAATAAACAGCTCACAGTCTGTTACACAGTGAATAATAAACAGCTCACAGTGTGTTACAGAATGAATAATAAACAGCTCACAGTGTCTTACAGAGTGAATAATCAACAGCTCACAGTGTGTTACAGAGTGAATAATAAACAGATCACAGTTTGTTACAGAGTGAATGATAAACAGCTCACAGTGTGTTACAGAGTGAATAATAAAGAGATCACAGTGTATTACAGAGTGAATAATAAACAGCTCGCAGAGTGTTACAGAGTGAATAATAAACAGCTCACAGTGTGTTACAGAGTGAATAAAAAACAGCTCACAGTGTGTTACAGAGTGAATAATAAACAGCTCACAGTGTGTTACCGAGTGAATAATAAACAGCTCACAGTGTGTTACAGAGTGAATAATAAACAGCTCACAGCGTGTTACAGAGTGAATAATAAACAGCTCACAGTGTGTTACACAGTGAATAATAAACAGCTCACAGGGTGTTACAGAGTGAATAATAAACAGCTCACAGTGTGTTACAGAGTGAATAATAAACAGATCACAGTTTGTTACAGAGTGAATGATAAACACATCACACTGTGTTACAGAGTGAATAATAAACAGTTCACAGTGTGTTACACGGTGAATAATAAACAGCTCACAGTGTGTTACAGAGTGAATGATAAACAGTTCACAGTGTGTTACAGGGTGAATAATAAACAGCTCACAGTGTGTTACAGAGTGTATAATAAACAGCTCACAATGTGTTACAGAGTCTACAATAAACAGGCACAGTGTGTTACAGAGAGTATAAGAAACAGTTCACAGTGTGTTACAGAGTAAATAATAAACAGGCAGTGTGCTACACAGTGAATATTTAATAGCTCACAGTGTGTAACAGAGGGAATGATAAACAGCACACAGTGGTTTACAGTGTGAATAATAAAAAGCTCAAAGAGCGTTATAGAGCAAATAGCGGAACGCAGGCTCTGTGTTACAGAGTGTGCAATAAACAGCTCATAGTGCATTAATGATGAATAACACACAACTGAGCGTGTGTTGCAGAATGTATAGCAAAATGTACTAACTGCATTAAAGAGCGATTCATAAACAGTTGGCGGGGTTATACAGTGTGAATAAGAAACAGCTCACAGTGTGTTAAAGATGGAATATTATACAGCTCACAGTGTGTTACGGTGTGAATAATATACAGCTCACAGTGGTTTAGAGAGTGAATAATAAACAGCTCACAGTGTGTTACAGAGTGAATAATAAACAGCTCAGAGTGTGTTACAGAGTGAAAAATAAACAGCACACAGTCTGTTACACAGTGAATAATCAACAGCCTACAGTGTGTTACAGAGTGAATAATAAACAGCTCACAGTGTGTTACAGAGTGATTAATAAACAGCTCACAGTGTGTTACAGAGTGAATAATAAACAGCTCGCAGTGTGTTACAGAGTGAATAATAAAGAGCTCACAGTGTGTTAAAGAGCGAATAATAAACAGCTCACAGTGTCTTACAGAGAGAATAATAAACAGCTCAGTGTGTTACACAGTGAATAATAAACAGCTCATAGTGTGTTCCACATTGAATAATAAGCTGCTCACAGTGTGTTACAGAGTGAATAATAAACAGCTCACAGTGTGTTACAGTGTGAATAATAAAAAGCTCACAGTGTGTTACAGAGTCCATATTAAACAGATCACTGTGTGTTCCACAGTGAATAATAAGCAGCTCACAGCGTGTTACACAGTGTATAATAAAGAGATCACAGTGATTTACTGGGTGATTAATAAACAGCTCACATTGTGTTACAGTGTGAATAATAAACATCCCACAGTAAAATAGAGTGGATAATATACAGCTCACAGTGGTTTAGAGAGTGAATAATAAAGAGCTCACAGTCAGTTACAGGGTGAATAATAAACAGCTCAAAGTTTGTTACACAGTGAATAATAAACAGCTCACAGTGTGTTACAGAGTGATTAATAAACAGCTCAAAGTTTGTTACACAGTGAATAATAAACAGCTCACAGTATGTTACAGAGTGAATAATAAACAGCTCACAGTGTGTTACAGAGTGAGTAATAAACAGCTCACAGTGTGTTAAAGAGTGAATAATAAACAGCTCAAACTTTGTTACAGAGTGAATAATAAACAGCTCACAGTGTGTTACAGAGTGAATAATAAACAGCTCACAGTGTGTTACAGAGTGAATAATAAACAGCTCACAGTGTGTTACACAGTGAATAATAAACAGCTCACACTGTGTTACAGAGTGAATAATAAACAGATCACAGTGTGTTACAGAGTGAATAATGAAAAGCTCAGTGTGTTACCGAGTGAATAATAAACAGCTCACAGTGTGTTACAGTGTGAATAATAAACATCTCACAGTGTGTTACAGAGTGAATAATAAACAGCTCACAGTGTGTTACACAGTGAATAATAAACAGCTCACATTGTGTTACACAGTGAATAATAAACAGCTCACAGTGTGTTACAGAGTGAATAATAAACAGCTCACAGTGTGTTACAGAGTGAATAATAAACAGATCACAGTTTGTTACAGAGTGAATGATAAACAGTTCACAGTGTGTTACAGGGTGAATAATAAACAGCTCACAGTGTGTTACAGAGTGAATGATAAACAGTTCACAGTGTGTTACAGGGTGAATAATAAACAGTTCACAGTGTGTTACAGAGTGAATAATAAACAGCTCACGGTGAGTTACAGAGTGAATAATAAAAAGCTCACAATGTGTTACAGAGTGAATAATAAACAGCTCACAATGTGTTACAGACTGTATAATAAACAGCTCACAATGTGTTACAGAGTCTATAATAAACAGGCACAGTGTGTTACAGAGAGTATAAGAAACAGTTCACAGTGTGTTACAGAGTAAATAATAAACAGGCAGTGTGCTACACAGTGAATATTTAATAGCTCACAGTGTGTAACAGAGGGAATGATAAACAGCACACAGTGGTTTACAGTGTGAATAATAAAAAGCTCAAAGAGCGTTATAGAGCAAATAGCAGAACGCAGGCTCTGTGTTACAGAGTGTGCAATAAACAGCTCATAGTGCATTAATGATGAATAACACACAACTGAGCGTGTGTTGCAGAATGTATAGCAAAATGTACTAACTGCATTAAAGAGCAATTCATAAACAGTTGGCCGGGTTATACAGAGTGAATAATAAACAGCTCACAGTGTGTAAAAGAGTGAATAATAAACAGATCAGTGTGTTACACAGTGATTAATAAAGAGATCACAGTGTTTTGCTGAGTGATTAATAAACAACTCAAAGTTTGTTACAGAGTGAATTATAAACAGCTCACAGTGTGTTACATAGTGAATAATAAACAGCTCACAGCGTTTTACAGAGTGAATAATAAACAGCTCACAGTTTGTTACAGAATGAATAATAAACAGCTCACAGTGTGTTACAGAGTGAATAATAAACAGCTCACAGTGTGATACAGAGTGAATAATGAACAGCTCACAGTTTGTTACACAGTGAATAATAAGCACCTCACAGTGTGTTACAGAGTGAATAATAAACAGCTCACAGTGTCTTACAGAGTGAATAATCAACAGCCTACAGTGTGTTACAGAGTGAATAATAAACAGCTCGCAGTGTGTTACAGAGAGAGTGATAAACAGCTCAGTGTGTTACAGAGTGAATAATAAACAGCTCACAGTGTGTTCCACAGTGAATAATAAGCTGCTCACAGTGTGTTACACAGTGAATAATAAAGAGATCACTATTTTTTACTGAGTGATTAATAAACAGCTCACAGTGTGTTACAGAGTTCATATTAAACAGATCACAGTGTGTTCCACAGTGAATAATAAGCAGCTCACAGTGTGTTACACAGTGTATAATAAAGAGATCACAGTGATTTACTGGGTGATTAATAAACAGCTCACGTTGTGTTACAGTGTGAATAATAAACATCCCACAGTGCAATAGAGTGGATAATATACAGCTCACAGTGGCTTAGAGAGTGAATAATAAAGAGCTCACAGTCAGTTACAGAGTGAATAATAAACAGATCAAAGCGTTTTACAGAGTGATTAATAAACAGCTCAAAGTTTGTTACACAGTGAATAATAAAGAGGTCACAGTGTGTTACAGAGTGAATAATAAGCAGCTCACAGTGTGTTAAAGAGTGAATAATAAGCAGCTCACAGTGTGTTACAGAGTGAATAATAAACAGCTCACAGTGTGTTACAGTGTGAATAAGAAACAGCTCACAGTGTGTTAAAGACGGAATATTATACAGCTCACAGTGTATTACAGAGTGAATAATAAACAGCTCACAGTGTGTTACAGAGTGAAAAATAAACAGCACACAGTCTGTTACACAGTGAATAATCAACAGCCTACAGGGTGTTAGAGAGTGAATAATAAACAGCTCACAATGTGTTACAGAGTGATTAATAAACAGCTCACAGTGTGTTACACAGTGAATAATAAACAGCTCGCAGTGTGCTACAGAGTGAATAATAAAGAGCTCACAGTGTGTTCCACAGTGAATAATACGCTGCTCACAGTGTGTTACAGAGTGAATAATAAACAGCTCACAGTGTGTTACAGTGTGAATAATAAACATCCCACAGTAAAATAGAGTGGATAATATACAGCTCACAGTGGTTTAGAGAGTGAATAATAAAGAGCTCACAGTCAGTTACAGGGTGAATAATAAACAGCTCAAAGTTTGTTACACAGTGAATAATAAACAGCTCACAGTGTGTTACAGAGTGATTAATAAACAGCTCAAAGTTTGTTACACAGTGAATAATAAACAGCTCACAGTATGTTACAGAGTGAATAATAAACAGCTCACAGTGTGTTACATAGTGAATAATAAACAGCTCACAGTGTGATACAGAGTGAATAATGAACAGCTCACAGTTTGTTACACAGTGAATAATAAGCACCTCACAGTGTGTTACAGAGTGAATAATAAACAGCTCACAGTGTCTTACAGAGTGAATAATCAACAGCCTACAGTGTGTTACAGAGTGAATAATAAACAGCTCGCAGTGTGTTACAGAGAGAGTGATAAACAGCTCAGTGTGTTACAGAGTGAATAATAAACAGCTCACAGTGTGTTCCACAGTGAATAATAAGCTGCTCACAGTGTGTTACACAGTGAATAATAAAGAGATCACTATTTTTTACTGAGTGATTAATAAACAGCTCACAGTGTGTTACAGAGTTCATATTAAACAGATCACAGTGTGTTCCACAGTGAATAATAAGCAGCTCACAGTGTGTTACACAGTGTATAATAAAGAGATCACAGTGATTTACTGGGTGATTAATAAACAGCTCACGTTGTGTTACAGTGTGAATAATAAACATCCCACAGTGCAATAGAGTGGATAATATACAGCTCACAGTGGCTTAGAGAGTGAATAATAAAGAGCTCACAGTCAGTTACAGAGTGAATAATAAACAGATCAAAGCGTTTTACAGAGTGATTAATAAACAGCTCAAAGTTTGTTACACAGTGAATAATAAAGAGGTCACAGTGTGTTACAGAGTGAATAATAAGCAGCTCACAGTGTGTTAAAGAGTGAATAATAAGCAGCTCACAGTGTGTCACAGTGTGAATAAGAAACAGCTCACAGTGTGTTAAAGACGGAATATTATACAGCTCACAGTGTATTACAGAGTGAATAATAAACAGCTCACAGTGTGTTACAGAGTGAAAAATAAACAGCACACAGTCTGTTACACAGTGAATAATCAACAGCCTACAGGGTGTTAGAGAGTGAATAATAAACAGCTCACAGTGTGTTACAGAGTGATTAATAAACAGCTCACAGTGTGTTACACAGTGAATAATAAACAGCTCGCAGTGTGCTACAGAGTGAATAATAAAGAGCTCACAGTGTGTTAAAGAGTGAATAATAAACAGCTCACAGTGTGTTACAGAGAGAATAATAAACAGCTCAGTGTGTTACAGAGTGAATAAAAAACAGCTCACAGTGTGTTCCACAGTGAATAATACGCTGCTCACAGTGTGTTACAGAGTGAATAATAAACAGCTCACAGTGTGTTACAGTGTGAATAATAAACATCCCACAGTAAAATAGAGTGGATAATATACAGCTCACAGTGGTTTAGAGAGTGAATAATAAAGAGCTCACAGTCAGTTACAGGGTGAATAATAAACAGCTCAAAGTTTGTTACACAGTGAATAATAAACAGCTCACAGTATGTTACAGAGTGAATAATAAACAGCTCACAGTGTGTTACAGAGTGAGTAATAAACAGATCACAGTGTGTTAAAGAGTGAATAATAAACAGCTCAAACTTTGTTACAGAGTGAATAATAAACAGCTCACAGTGTGTTACAGAGTGAATAATAAACAGCTCACAGTGTGTTACAGAGTGAATAATAAACAGCTCACAGTGTGTTACACAGTGAATAATAAACAGCTCACACTGTGTTACAGAGTGAATAATAAACAGATCACAGTGTGTTACAGAGTGAATAATGAAAAGCTCAGTGTGTTACCGAGTGAATAATAAACAGCTCACAGTGTGTTACAGTGTGAATAATAAACATCTCACAGTGTGTTACAGAGTGAATAATAAACAGCTCACAGTGTGTTACACAGTGAATAATAAACAGCTCACATTGTGTTACACAGTGAATAATAAACAGCTCACAGTGTGTTACAGAGTGAATAATAAACAGCTCACAGTGTGTTACAGAGTGAATAATAAACAGATCACAGTTTGTTACAGAGTGAATGATAAACAGTTCACAGTGTGTTACAGGGTGAATAATAAACAGCTCACAGTGTGTTACAGAGTGAATGATAAACAGTTCACAGTGTGTTACAGGGTGAATAATAAACAGTTCACAGTGTGTTACAGAGTGAATAATAAACAGCTCACGGTGAGTTACAGAGTGAATAATAAAAAGCTCACAATGTGTTACAGAGTGAATAATAAACAGCTCACAATGTGTTACAGAGTGTATAATAAACAGGCACAGTGTGTTACAGAGAGTATAAGAAACAGTTCACAGTGTGTTACAGAGTAAATAATAAACAGGCAGTGTGCTACACAGTGAATATTTAATAGCTCACAGTGTGTAACAGAGGGAATGATAAACAGCACACAGTGGTTTACAGTGTGAATAATAAAAAGCTCAAAGAGCGTTATAGAGCAAATAGCAGAACGCAGGCTCTGTGTTACAGAGTGTGCAATAAACAGCTCATAGTGCATTAATGATGAATAACACACAACTGAGCGTGTGTTGCAGAATGTATAGCAAAATGTACTAACTGCATTAAAGAGCAATTCATAAACAGTTGGCCGGGTTATACAGAGTGAATAATAAACAGCTCACAGTGTATAAAAGAGTGAATAATAAACAGATCAGTGTGTTACACAGTGATTAATAAAGAGATCACAGTGTTTTGCTGAGTGATTAATAAACAACTCAAAGTTTGTTACAGAGTGAATTATAAACAGCTCACAGTGTGTTACATAGTGAATAATAAACAGCTCACAGCGTTTTACAGAGTGTATAATAAACAGCTCACAGTTTGTTACAGAATGAATAATAAACAGCTCACAGTGTGTTACAGAGTGAATAATAAACAGCTCACAGTGTGTTACAGAGTGAATAATAAACAGTTCACAGTGTGATACAGGGTGAATAATAAACAGCTCACAGTGTGTTACAGAGTGAATAATAAACAGCCCACTGTGAGCTACAGAGTGAATAATAAAACGCTCACAGTGTGTTACACAGTGAATAATAAAAAGCTCACAGTGTGTTACAGTGTAAATAATAAACAGGCACAGTGTGCTATACAGTGAATAATTAACAGCTCACAGTGTGTTACAGAGGGAATCGTAAACAGCACACAGTGGTTTACAGTGTGAATAATAAAAAGCTCAAAGAACGTTATAGAGCAAATAGCAGAATGAAGGCTCTGTGTTACAGAGTGTGCAATAAACAGCTCATAGTGCATTACAGATGAATTACACACAACTGAGCGTTTGTTGTAGAATGTATAGCAAAATGTACTAACTGCATTAATGAGCGATTCATAAACAGTTTGCCGGGTTATACAGACTGAATAATAAACAGCTCACAGTGTGTAAAAGAGTGAATAATAAACAGATCACAGTGTGTTACACAGTGAATAATAAACAGCTCACAGTGTGTTACAGAGTGAATAATAAACAGGTCACAGTGTGTTACACAGTTAATAATAAACAGCCCACAGCGTTTTACAGAGTGAACAATAAACAGCTCACAGTTTGTTACAGAGTGAATAATAAACAGCTTTCATTGCGTTAAATAGTGTTTAATAAACAGCTCTCAGTTTGGTCCTGAGTGAATAATAAACAGACCCCAGTGTGTGACAGAGTGAATAACAAACAGCTGACAGTGTGTTACAGAGTGAATAATAAGCAGCTCACAGTGTGTTACAGTGTGAATAATAAACAGATCACAGTGTGTGCCAGTGTGAATAATAAACAGGCACAGTGTGTTACAGAGAGTATAAGAAACAGATCACAGTGTGTTACAGAGGGAATCATAAACAGGCACAGTGTGTTACAGAGAGTATAAGAAACAGTTCACAGTGTGTTACAGAGTAAATAATAAACAGGCAAACTGTGTAACAGAGGGAATCATAAACAGCACACAGTGGTTTACAGTGTGAATAATAAAAAGCTCAAAGAGCGTTATAGAGCAAATAGCAGAACGCGGGCTCTGTGTTACAGAGTGTGCAATAAACAGCTCATAGTGCATTACAGATGAATAACACACAACTGAGCGTCTGTTGCAGAATGAATAGCAAAATGTACTAACTGTATTAAACAGTGATTCATAAACAGTTGGCCGGGTTTTATAGAGTGAATAATAAACAGCTCACAATGTATTACAGAGTGAATAATAAACAGCTCACAGTGTGTTACAGAGTGAATAATAAACAGCTCACAGTGTGTTACAGAGTGAATAATAAACAGCTCACAGTGTGTTACAGAGTGAATAATAAACAGCTCACAGTGTGTTACAGAGTGAATAATAAACAGCTCACAGTGTGTTACAGAGTGAATAATAAACAGCTCGCAGTGTGTTACAGAGTGAATAATAAAGAGCTCACAGTGTGTTAAAGAGTGAATAATAAACAGCTCACAGTGTGTTACAGAGAGAATAATAAACAGCTCACAGTGTGTTAGAGTGAATAATAAACAGCTCACAGTGTGTTCCACAGTGAATAATAAGCAGCTCACAGTGTGTTACACAGTGAATAATAAAGAGATCACAGTGTGTAACAGAGGGAATCATAAACAGCTCACAGTGTGTTACAGAGTTTATAATAAACACCACAGTGTGTTACAGAGAGTATAAGAAACAGTTCACAGTGTGTTACAGAGTAAACAATAAACAGTCACAGTGTGTTACACAGTGAATAATAAACAGCTCACAGTGTGTTACACAGTGATTAATTGACAGCTGACAGTGTGTAACAGTGGGAATCATAAACAGCACACAGTGGTTTACAGTGTGAATAATAAAAAGCTTACAGTGTGTAATAGAGTGAATAGCAGAACGCAGGTTCTGTGTTAGAGAGTGCGCAATAAACAGCTCACAGCGCATTGCAGGTGAATAATACCGAACTGAGCATGTGCTGTGGAATGAATAGCAAAATGTACTAACTGTGTTAAAGAGCGATTCATAAACAGTTGTCCAGGTTTTACAGAGTGAATAATAAACAGCTCACAGTGTGTTCCACAGTGAATAATAAGCTGCTCACAGTGTGTTACACAGTGAATAATAAAGAGATCACTATTTTTTACTGAGTGATTAATAAACAGCTCACAGTGTGTTACAGAGTTCATATTAAACAGATCACAGTGTGTTCCACAGTGAATAATAAGCAGCTCACAGTGTGTTACACAGTGTATAATAAAGAGATCACAGTGATTTACTGGGTGATTAATAAACAGCTCACGTTGTGTTACAGTGTGAATAATAAACATCCCACAGTGCAATAGAGTGGATAATATACAGCTCACAGTGGCTTAGAGAGTGAATAATAAAGAGCTCACAGTCAGTTACAGAGTGAATAATAAACAGATCAAAGCGTTTTACAGAGTGATTAATAAACAGCTCAAAGTTTGTTACACAGTGAATAATAAAGAGGTCACAGTGTGTTACAGAGTGAATAATAAGCAGCTCACAGTGTGTTAAAGAGTGAATAATAAGCAGCTCACAGTGTGTCACAGTGTGAATAAGAAACAGCTCACAGTGTGTTAAAGACGGAATATTATACAGCTCACAGTGTATTACAGAGTGAATAATAAACAGCTCACAGTGTGTTACAGAGTGAAAAATAAACAGCACACAGTCTGTTACACAGTGAATAATCAACAGCCTACAGGGTGTTAGAGAGTGAATAATAAACAGCTCACAGTGTGTTACAGAGTGATTAATAAACAGCTCACAGTGTGTTACACAGTGAATAATAAACAGCTCGCAGTGTGCTACAGAGTGAATAATAAAGAGCTCACAGTGTGTTAAAGAGTGAATAATAAACAGCTCACAGTGTGTTACAGAGAGAATAATAAACAGCTCAGTGTGTTACAGAGTGAATAAAAAACAGCTCACAGTGTGTTCCACAGTGAATAATACGCTGCTCACAGTGTGTTACAGAGTGAATAATAAACAGCTCACAGTGTGTTACAGTGTGAATAATAAACATCCCACAGTAAAATAGAGTGGATAATATACAGCTCACAGTGGTTTAGAGAGTGAATAATAAAGAGCTCACAGTCAGTTACAGGGTGAATAATAAACAGCTCAAAGTTTGTTACACAGTGAATAATAAACAGCTCACAGTATGTTACAGAGTGAATAATAAACAGCTCACAGTGTGTTACAGAGTGAGTAATAAACAGATCACAGTGTGTTAAAGAGTGAATAATAAACAGCTCAAACTTTGTTACAGAGTGAATAATAAACAGCTCACAGTGTGTTACAGAGTGAATAATAAACAGCTCACAGTGTGTTACAGAGTGAATAATAAACAGCTCACAGTGTGTTACACAGTGAATAATAAACAGCTCACACTGTGTTACAGAGTGAATAATAAACAGATCACAGTGTGTTACAGAGTGAATAATGAAAAGCTCAGTGTGTTACCGAGTGAATAATAAACAGCTCACAGTGTGTTACAGTGTGAATAATAAACATCTCACAGTGTGTTACAGAGTGAATAATAAACAGCTCACAGTGTGTTACACAGTGAATAATAAACAGCTCACATTGTGTTACACAGTGAATAATAAACAGCTCACAGTGTGTTACAGAGTGAATAATAAACAGCTCACAGTGTGTTACAGAGTGAATAATAAACAGATCACAGTTTGTTACAGAGTGAATGATAAACAGTTCACAGTGTGTTACAGGGTGAATAATAAACAGCTCACAGTGTGTTACAGAGTGAATGATAAACAGTTCACAGTGTGTTACAGGGTGAATAATAAACAGTTCACAGTGTGTTACAGAGTGAATAATAAACAGCTCACGGTGAGTTACAGAGTGAATAATAAAAAGCTCACAATGTGTTACAGAGTGAATAATAAACAGCTCACA
Source organism: Cetorhinus maximus (assembly GCF_964194155.1). NCBI lineage: Eukaryota > Metazoa > Chordata > Chondrichthyes > Lamniformes > Cetorhinidae > Cetorhinus > Cetorhinus maximus. Next base: position 9,603,613 of record NC_135897.1, read on the forward strand.
ATGTGTTACAGACTGTATAATAAACAGCTCACAATGTGTTACAGAGTCTATAATAAACAGGCACAGTGTGTTACAGAGAGTATAAGAAACAGTTCACAGTGTGTTACAGAGTAAATAATAAACAGGCAGTGTGCTACACAGTGAATATTTAATAGCTCACAGTGTGTAACAGAGGGAATGATAAACAGCACACAGTGGTTTACAGTGTGAATAATAAAAAGCTCAAAGAGCGTTATAGAGCAAATAGCAGAACGCAGGCTCTGTGTTACAGAGTGTGCAATAAACAGCTCATAGTGCATTAATGATGAATAACACACAACTGAGCGTGTGTTGCAGAATGTATAGCAAAATGTACTAACTGCATTAAAGAGCAATTCATAAACAGTTGGCCGGGTTATACAGAGTGAATAATAAACAGCTCACAGTGTATAAAAGAGTGAATAATAAACAGATCAGTGTGTTACACAGTGATTAATAAAGAGATCACAGTGTTTTGCTGAGTGATTAATAAACAACTCAAAGTTTGTTACAGAGTGAATTATAAACAGCTCACAGTGTGTTACATAGTGAATAATAAACAGCTCACAGCGTTTTACAGAGTGTATAATAAACAGCTCACAGTTTGTTACAGAATGAATAATAAACAGCTCACAGTGTGTTACAGAGTGAATAATAAACAGCTCACAGTGTGTTACAGAGTGAATAATAAACAGTTCACAGTGTGATACAGGGTGAATAATAAACAGCTCACAGTGTGTTACAGAGTGAATAATAAACAGCCCACTGTGAGCTACAGAGTGAATAATAAAACGCTCACAGTGTGTTACACAGTGAATAATAAAAAGCTCACAGTGTGTTACAGTGTAAATAATAAACAGGCACAGTGTGCTATACAGTGAATAATTAACAGCTCACAGTGTGTTACAGAGGGAATCGTAAACAGCACACAGTGGTTTACAGTGTGAATAATAAAAAGCTCAAAGAACGTTATAGAGCAAATAGCAGAATGAAGGCTCTGTGTTACAGAGTGTGCAATAAACAGCTCATAGTGCATTACAGATGAATTACACACAACTGAGCGTTTGTTGTAGAATGTATAGCAAAATGTACTAACTGCATTAATGAGCGATTCATAAACAGTTTGCCGGGTTATACAGACTGAATAATAAACAGCTCACAGTGTGTAAAAGAGTGAATAATAAACAGATCACAGTGTGTTACACAGTGAATAATAAACAGCTCACAGTGTGTTACAGAGTGAATAATAAACAGGTCACAGTGTGTTACACAGTTAATAATAAACAGCCCACAGCGTTTTACAGAGTGAACAATAAACAGCTCACAGTTTGTTACAGAGTGAATAATAAACAGCTTTCATTGCGTTAAATAGTGTTTAATAAACAGCTCTCAGTTTGGTCCTGAGTGAATAATAAACAGACCCCAGTGTGTGACAGAGTGAATAACAAACAGCTGACAGTGTGTTACAGAGTGAATAATAAGCAGCTCACAGTGTGTTACAGTGTGAATAATAAACAGATCACAGTGTGTGCCAGTGTGAATAATAAACAGGCACAGTGTGTTACAGAGAGTATAAGAAACAGATCACAGTGTGTTACAGAGGGAATCATAAACAGGCACAGTGTGTTACAGAGAGTATAAGAAACAGTTCACAGTGTGTTACAGAGTAAATAATAAACAGGCAAACTGTGTAACAGAGGGAATCATAAACAGCACACAGTGGTTTACAGTGTGAATAATAAAAAGCTCAAAGAGCGTTATAGAGCAAATAGCAGAACGCGGGCTCTGTGTTACAGAGTGTGCAATAAACAGCTCATAGTGCATTACAGATGAATAACACACAACTGAGCGTCTGTTGCAGAATGAATAGCAAAATGTACTAACTGTATTAAACAGTGATTCATAAACAGTTGGCCGGGTTTTATAGAGTGAATAATAAACAGCTCACAATGTATTACAGAGTGAATAATAAACAGCTCACAGTGTGTTACAGAGTGAATAATAAACAGCTCACAGTGTGTTACAGAGTGAATAATAAACAGCTCACAGTGTGTTACAGAGTGAATAATAAACAGCTCACAGTGTGTTACAGAGTGAATAATAAACAGCTCACAGTGTGTTACAGAGTGAATAATAAACAGCTCGCAGTGTGTTACAGAGTGAATAATAAAGAGCTCACAGTGTGTTAAAGAGTGAATAATAAACAGCTCACAGTGTGTTACAGAGAGAATAATAAACAGCTCACAGTGTGTTAGAGTGAATAATAAACAGCTCACAGTGTGTTCCACAGTGAATAATAAGCAGCTCACAGTGTGTTACACAGTGAATAATAAAGAGATCACAGTGTGTAACAGAGGGAATCATAAACAGCTCACAGTGTGTTACAGAGTTTATAATAAACACCACAGTGTGTTACAGAGAGTATAAGAAACAGTTCACAGTGTGTTACAGAGTAAACAATAAACAGTCACAGTGTGTTACACAGTGAATAATAAACAGCTCACAGTGTGTTACACAGTGATTAATTGACAGCTGACAGTGTGTAACAGTGGGAATCATAAACAGCACACAGTGGTTTACAGTGTGAATAATAAAAAGCTTACAGTGTGTAATAGAGTGAATAGCAGAACGCAGGTTCTGTGTTAGAGAGTGCGCAATAAGCAGCTCACAGCGCATTGCAGGTGAATAATACCGAACTGAGCATGTGCTGTGGAATGAATAGCAAAATGTACTAACTGTGTTAAAGAGCGATTCATAAACAGTTGTCCAGGTTTTACAGAGTGAATAATAAACAGCTCACAATGTGTTACAGAGTGAATAATAAACAGATCACAGTGTGTTACAGAGTGAATAATAAACAGCTCACAGTGTGTTACAGAGTGTATTATAAACAGCTCACTGTATGTTACTGAGTGAATAACAAACAGCGCAGTGTGTTACAGAGTGAATAATAGAGTTCACAGTGCGTTACAGAGTGAATAATAAACAGCTCACATTGTGTTAAAGAGAGAATATTATACAGTTCACAGTGTGTTAAAGAGGGAATAATGAACATCTCACAGTGCGATAGAGTGTATAATATACACCTCACAGTGGTTTAGATAGTGAATAATAAACAACTAACAGTGTGTTACAGGGTGAATAATAAACAGCTCACAGTGTGTTACAGAGTGAATAACATACAGCTCACAGTGTGTTACTGAAAGTATAAGAAACAGCTCACAATGTGTAACAGAGGGAATCATAAACAGCACACAGTGGTTTACATTGTAAATAATAAAAAGCTCAAAGGGCGTTATAGAGCGAATATCAGAACACAGGCCCCTGTGTTACAGAGTAAGCAATAAACAGCTCACTGCGGATTACAGATGAATAATACATAACTGAGTGTGTGTTGTAGAATGAATAGCAAACGGCACTAACTGCGTTAAAGAGCGATTCATAAATAGTTGGCCGGGTATTATAGAGTGAATAATAAACAGCTCACAGTGTGTTACAGAGTGAATAATAAACAGTTCACAGTGTGTTACAGAGTGAATAATAAACAGCTCACAGTGTGTTACAGAGTGAATAATAAACAGCTCACAGTGTGTTAGAGAGTGAATAATAAACAGATCACAGTGTGTTACAGAGTGAATAATAAACAGCTCACAGTGTGTTACGCAGTGAATAATATACAGCTCACACTGTGTTACAGTGTGAATAAGAAACAGATCACAGCATTTTACAGAGTGATTAATAAACAGCTCACAGTTTGTTAGACATTGAATAATAAACAGCTCACAGTGTGTTACAGAGTGAATAATAAACAGTTCACAGAGTGAATAATAAACAGCTCACTGTGTGTTACAGACTGAATAATAAACAGCACACAGTGTTTTACAGGGTGAATAATAAACAGCTCACAGTGTGTTTCAGAGTGAATAATAAACAGCTCACAGTGAGTTACAGAGTGAATAATAAAAAGCTCACAATGTGTTACAGAGTGTATAATAAACAGGCACAGCGTGTTACAGAGAGTATAAGAAACAGTTCACAGTGTGTTACAGAGTAAATAATAAACAGGCACAGTGTGCTACACAGTGAATAATTAACAGCTCACAGTGTGTAACAGAGGGAATGATAAACAGCTCACAGTGTGTTACAGAGTGAATAATAAAAAGCTCAAAGAGCGTTATAGAGCAAATAGCAGAACGCTGGCTCTGTGTTACAGAGTGTGCAATAAACAGCTCATAGTGCATTAAAGATGAATAACACACAACTGAGCGTCTGTTGTAGAACGTATAGCAAAATGTACTAACTGCATTAAAGAGCGATTCATAAACAGTTGGCCGGGTTATACAGAGTGAATAATAAACAACTCACAGTGTGTAAAAGAGTGAATAATAAACAGATCAGTGTGTTACACAGTGAATAATAAAGAGATCACAGTGTTTTACTGAGTGATTAATAAACAACTCAATGTTTGTTACAGAGTGAATAATAAACAGCTCACAGTGTGTTACAGAGTGAATAATAAGCACCTCACAGTGCGATAGAGTGTATAATAATCAGCTCACAGTTTGTTAGACACTGAATAATAAACAGATCACAGTGTGTTACAGAGTGAATAATAAACAGATCACAGTGTGTTACAGTGTGAATAATAAACAGATCACAGTGTGTTACAGAGTGAATAATAAACAGATCACAGTGTGTTACAGAGAGAATAATAAACAGATCACAGTGTGTTACAGAGTGAATAATAAACAGCTCACAGTGTGTTACAGACTGAATAATAAACAGATCACAGTGTGTTACAGAGTGAATAATCAACAGATCACAGTGTGTTACAGAGTGAATAATAAACAGCTCACAGTGTGTTACAGAGTGAATAATAAACAGCTCACAATGTGTTACAGAGTGAATAATAAACAGATCACAGCATTTTACAGAGTGATTAATAAACAGCTCACAGTTTGTTACAGAGTGCATAAGAAAACAGCTCACAGTGTGTCACAGAGTGTAGAAGAAACAGCTTTCATTACATTACATAGTATTTAATAAGCAGCTCACAGGTTGGTCCTGAGTGAATAATAAACAGCCCCCAGTGTGTGACAGAGTGCATAACAAACAGCTCACAGTGTGTTACAGAGTTTAGAACAAACAGTTCACTGTGTGTTACAGGGTGAATCATAAACTGCTCACAGCATGATACAGAGTGAATAATAAACAGCTCACGGTGGTTTAGAGAGTGAATAATAAACAGCTCACAGTGTGTTACAGAGCGAATAAGAAACAGCTCACGGTGAGTTACAGAGTGAATAATAAAAAGCTCACAGTGTGTGACAGAGTGAATAATAAAAAGCTCACAGTGTGTGACAGAGTGAATAATAAACAGGCACAGTGTGTTACAGAGGGAATGATAAACAGCACACAGTGATTTACAGTGTGAATAATAAACAGCTCACATTTTTCTACACAGTGAATAATTAACAGTTCACAGTGTATAACAGAGGGAATCATAAACAGCACACAGTGGTTTACAGTGTGAATAATAAAAATCTCAAAGAGCGTTATAGAGCAAATAGCAGAAAGCAGGCTCTGTGTTATAGAGTGTGCAATAAACAGCTCTTAGCGCATTACAGATGAATTACACACAACTGAGCGTTTGTTGTAGAATGAATAGCAAAATGTACTAACTGCATTAAAGAGCGTTTCATAAACAGTTGGCCGGGTTTTAAAGAGTGAATAATAAACAGCTCACAGTGTGTTACAGAGTGAATAATAAACAGCTCACAGTGTGTTACAGAGTGAATAATAAACAGCTCACAGTGTGTTACAGAGTGAATAATAAACAGCTCACAGTGTGTTACAGTGTGAATAATAAACAGCTCACAGTGTGTTACAGAGTGAATAATAAACAGCTCACTGTGTTACAGAGTGAATAATAAACGGCTCACAGTGTGTTACAAAGTGAATAATAAACAGCTCACAATGTGTTACAGTGTGAATAAGAAACATCCCACAGTGCAATAGAGTGTATAATATACAGCTCACAGTGGTTTAGAGAGCGAATAATAAACAGCTCACAGTGTGTTACACAGTGAATACTAAACATATCACAGCGTTTTACAGAGTGAATAATAAACAGCTCACAGAGTGTTACAGAAATGTATAATAAACAGCTCACAGTTTAGTCCTGAGTGAATAATAAACAGCTCACAGTGTGTTACAGAGTGAATAATAAACAGCTCACAGTGTGTTACAGAGTGAATAATAAGCAGCTCACAGTGTGTTAAACAGTGAATAATAAACATCCCACAGTGTGATAGAGTGTATAATATACAGCTCACAGTGGTTTAGAGAGTGAATAATAAACAGCTCGCAGTGTGTTAGAGTGAATAATAAACAGCTCACAGTGTGTTACAGAGTGAATAATAAACAGATCACAGTGTGTTACACAGTGAATAATAAAGAGATCACAGTGTGTAACAGAGGGAATCATAAACAGCTCACAGTGTGTTACAGAGTTTATAATAAACACCACAGTGTGTTACAGAGAGTATAAGAAACAGTTCACAGTGTGTTACAGAGTAAACAATAAACAGTCACAGTGTGTTACACAGTGAATAATAAACAGCTCACAGTGTGTTACACAGTGATTAATTGACAGCTGACAGTGTGTAACAGTGGGAATCATAAACAGCACACAGTGGTTTACAGTGTGAATAATAAAAAGCTTACAGTGTGTAATAGAGTGAATAGCAGAACGCAGGTTCTGTGTTAGAGAGTGCGCAATAAACAGCTCACAGCGCATTGCAGGTGAATAATACCGAACTGAGCATGTGCTGTGGAATGAATAGCAAAATGTACTAACTGTGTTAAAGAGCGATTCATAAACAGTTGTCCAGGTTTTACAGAGTGAATAATAAACAGCTCACAATGTGTTACAGAGTGAATAATAAACAGATCACAGTGTGTTACAGAGTGAATAATAAACAGCTCACAGTGTGTTACAGAGTGTATTATAAACAGCTCACTGTATGTTACTGAGTGAATAACAAACAGCGCAGTGTGTTACAGAGTGAATAATAGAGTTCACAGTGCGTTACAGAGTGAATAATAAACAGCTCACATTGTGTTAAAGAGAGAATATTATACAGTTCACAGTGTGTTAAAGAGGGAATAATGAACATCTCACAGTGCGATAGAGTGTATAATATACACCTCACAGTGGTTTAGATAGTGAATAATAAACAACTAACAGTGTGTTACAGGGTGAATAATAAACAGCTCACAGTGTGTTACAGAGTGAATAACATACAGCTCACAGTGTGTTACTGAAAGTATAAGAAACAGCTCACAATGTGTAACAGAGGGAATCATAAACAGCACACAGTGGTTTACATTGTAAATAATAAAAAGCTCAAAGGGCGTTATAGAGCGAATATCAGAACACAGGCCCCTGTGTTACAGAGTAAGCAATAAACAGCTCACTGCGGATTACAGATGAATAATACATAACTGAGTGTGTGTTGTAGAATGAATAGCAAACGGCACTAACTGCGTTAAAGAGCGATTCATAAATAGTTGGCCGGGTATTATAGAGTGAATAATAAACAGCTCACAGTGTGTTACAGAGTGAATAATAAACAGTTCACAGTGTGTTACAGAGTGAATAATAAACAGCTCACAGTGTGTTACAGAGTGAATAATAAACAGCTCACAGTGTGTTAGAGAGTGAATAATAAACAGATCACAGTGTGTTACAGAGTGAATAATAAACAGCTCACAGTGTGTTACGCAGTGAATAATATACAGCTCACACTGTGTTACAGTGTGAATAAGAAACAGATCACAGCATTTTACAGAGTGATTAATAAACAGCTCACAGTTTGTTAGACATTGAATAATAAACAGCTCACAGTGTGTTACAGAGTGAATAATAAACAGTTCACAGAGTGAATAATAAACAGCTCACTGTGTGTTACAGACTGAATAATAAACAGCACACAGTGTTTTACAGGGTGAATAATAAACAGCTCACAGTGTGTTTCAGAGTGAATAATAAACAGCTCACAGTGAGTTACAGAGTGAATAATAAAAAGCTCACAATGTGTTACAGAGTGTATAATAAACAGGCACAGCGTGTTACAGAGAGTATAAGAAACAGTTCACAGTGTGTTACAGAGTAAATAATAAACAGGCACAGTGTGCTACACAGTGAATAATTAACAGCTCACAGTGTGTAACAGAGGGAATGATAAACAGCTCACAGTGTGTTACAGAGTGAATAATAAAAAGCTCAAAGAGCGTTATAGAGCAAATAGCAGAACGCTGGCTCTGTGTTACAGAGTGTGCAATAAACAGCTCATAGTGCATTAAAGATGAATAACACACAACTGAGCGTCTGTTGTAGAACGTATAGCAAAATGTACTAACTGCATTAAAGAGCGATTCATAAACAGTTGGCCGGGTTATACAGAGTGAATAATAAACAACTCACAGTGTGTAAAAGAGTGAATAATAAACAGATCAGTGTGTTACACAGTGAATAATAAAGAGATCACAGTGTTTTACTGAGTGATTAATAAACAACTCAATGTTTGTTACAGAGTGAATAATAAACAGCTCACAGTGTGTTACAGAGTGAATAATAAGCACCTCACAGTGCGATAGAGTGTATAATAATCAGCTCACAGTTTGTTAGACACTGAATAATAAACAGATCACAGTGTGTTACAGAGTGAATAATAAACAGATCACAGTGTGTTACAGTGTGAATAATAAACAGATCACAGTGTGTTACAGAGTGAATAATAAACAGATCACAGTGTGTTACAGAGAGAATAATAAACAGATCACAGTGTGTTACAGAGTGAATAATAAACAGCTCACAGTGTGTTACAGACTGAATAATAAACAGATCACAGTGTGTTACAGAGTGAATAATCAACAGATCACAGTGTGTTACAGAGTGAATAATAAACAGCTCACAGTGTGTTACAGAGTGAATAATAAACAGCTCACAATGTGTTACAGAGTGAATAATAAACAGATCACAGCATTTTACAGAGTGATTAATAAACAGCTCACAGTTTGTTACAGAGTGCATAAGAAAACAGCTCACAGTGTGTCACAGAGTGTAGAAGAAACAGCTTTCATTACATTACATAGTATTTAATAAGCAGCTCACAGGTTGGTCCTGAGTGAATAATAAACAGCCCCCAGTGTGTGACAGAGTGCATAACAAACAGCTCACAGTGTGTTACAGAGTTTAGAACAAACAGTTCACTGTGTGTTACAGGGTGAATCATAAACTGCTCACAGCATGATACAGAGTGAATAATAAACAGCTCACGGTGGTTTAGAGAGTGAATAATAAACAGCTCACAGTGTGTTACAGAGCGAATAAGAAACAGCTCACGGTGAGTTACAGAGTGAATAATAAAAAGCTCACAGTGTGTGACAGAGTGAATAATAAAAAGCTCACAGTGTGTGACAGAGTGAATAATAAACAGGCACAGTGTGTTACAGAGGGAATGATAAACAGCACACAGTGATTTACAGTGTGAATAATAAACAGCTCACATTTTTCTACACAGTGAATAATTAACAGTTCACAGTGTATAACAGAGGGAATCATAAACAGCACACAGTGGTTTACAGTGTGAATAATAAAAATCTCAAAGAGCGTTATAGAGCAAATAGCAGAAAGCAGGCTCTGTGTTATAGAGTGTGCAATAAACAGCTCTTAGCGCATTACAGATGAATTACACACAACTGAGCGTTTGTTGTAGAATGAATAGCAAAATGTACTAACTGCATTAAAGAGCGTTTCATAAACAGTTGGCCGGGTTTTAAAGAGTGAATAATAAACAGCTCACAGTGTGTTACAGAGTGAATAATAAACAGCTCACAGTGTGTTACAGAGTGAATAATAAACAGCTCACAGTGTGTTACAGAGTGAATAATAAACAGCTCACAGTGTGTTACAGTGTGAATAATAAACAGCTCACAGTGTGTTACAGAGTGAATAATAAACAGCTCACTGTGTTACAGAGTGAATAATAAACGGCTCACAGTGTGTTACAAAGTGAATAATAAACAGCTCACAATGTGTTACAGTGTGAATAAGAAACATCCCACAGTGCAATAGAGTGTATAATATACAGCTCACAGTGGTTTAGAGAGTGAATAATAAACAGCTCACAGTGTGTTACACAGTGAATACTAAACATATCACAGCGTTTTACAGAGTGAATAATAAACAGCTCACAGAGTGTTACAGAAATGTATAATAAACAGCTCACAGTTTAGTCCTGAGTGAATAATAAACAGCTCACAGTGTGTTACAGAGTGAATAATAAACAGCTCACAGTGTGTTACAGAGTGAATAATAAGCAGCTCACAGTGTGTTAAACAGTGAATAATAAACATCCCACAGTGTGATAGAGTGTATAATATACAGCTCACAGTGGTTTAGAGAGTGAATAATAAACAGCTCGCAGTGTGTTAGAGTGAATAATAAACAGCTCACAGTGTGTTACAGAGTGAATAATAAACAGATCACAGTGTGTTACGCAGTGAATAATAAGCAGCTCACAGTGTGTTACAGAGTGAATAATAAACAGCTCACATTGTGTTACAGTGTGAATAAGAAACAGCTTACAGTGTGTTAAAGAGAGAATATTATGCAGCTCACAGTGTGTTAATGAGTGAATAATAAACATCTTATAGTGTGATAGAGTGTATAATATACAGCTCACAATGGTTTAGAGTGAATAATAAACTGCTCACAGTGTGTTAGTGTGATTAATAAACAGCTCACAGTGTGTTACAGAATGAATAATAAACAGCTCACAGTGTGTTACAGAGTTAATAAGAAACAGCTCACTGTATGTTACTGAGTGAATAATAAACAGCTCACAGTGTGTTACAGAGTGAATAATAAACAGCTCACAGTGTGTTACAGAATGAATAATAAACAGCTCACAGTGTTTTACAGAGTGAATAAGAAACAGCTCACTGTATGTTACTGAGTGAATAATAAACAGCTCACAGTGTGTTACAGAGTGAATAATAAACAGCTCACAGTGTGTTACAGAGTGAATAATAAACAGCTCACAGTGAGTTACAGTGTTAATAATAAACAGCTCACAGTGTGTTACAGAATGAATAATAAACAGCTCACAGTGTTTTACAGAGTGAATAAGAAACAGCTCACAGTGTGTTACGGAGTGAATAATAAACAGCTCACAGTGTGTTACAGAGTGAATAAGAAACAGCTCATAGTTTGTTACAGTGTGATTAATAAACAGATCACAGTGAGTTACAGTGTGAATAATAAACAGCTCACAGTGTGTTACAGAATGAATAATAAACAGCTCACAGTGTGTTACAGAGTGAATAATAAACAGATCACAGTGTGTTACAGAATGAATAATAAACAGCTCACAATGTGTTACAGAGTGAATAATAAACAGCTCACAGTGTGTTACAGAGTGAATAAGAAACAGCTCACAGTGTGTTACAGAGTGAATAATAAACAGCTCACAGTGTGTTACAGAGTGAATAATAAACAGCTCACAGTGTGTTACAGGGTGAATAATTAACAGCTCACTGTGTGTTACAGAGTGAATAATAAACAGCTCACAGTGTGTTACAGAGTGAATAATAAACAGCTCACAGTGTGTTACAGAGTGAATAAGAAACAGCTCACAGTGTGTTACAGAATGAATAATAAACAACTCACAGTGTGTTCCAGAGTGAATAATAAACCACTGGTAATGAGATACAGCAAAAAACGTCAGGCACTGAGGTATAGAGTGAATATGAACAGCTGGTAGTGAGATACAGAGTGAATAATAAGCCACTGGTAGTGAGATACAGCAAAAAATGTCAGGCAGTGAGGTTCCGAATGAATAGTAAACAGCTGGCATTAAGGTACAGAGTGAATAATAATCCACTGGTGGTGAGGTTCAGAGTGAATAATAAACAGCTGGCAGTGAGATACAGAGTGAATAATAAACCACTGATAGTGAGATACAGCAAAAAAATGTCAGGCAGTGAGGTACAGAGTGAATAATAAAATACTGGTAGTGAGATACAGAATGAATAATAAACCACTGGCAGTGAGATACAGAGTGAATAATAAACCACTGGCAGTGAGATACAGAGTGAATAATAAACCACTGGTAGTGAGGTGCAAAGTGAATAATAAAAACTGGTAGTGAGATACAGAATGAATAATAAACCACTGGCAGTGAGATACAGAGTGAATAATAAACCTCTGCCAGTGAGATACAGAGTGAATAATAAACCACTGGTAGTGAGATACAGCAAAAAATATCAGCCAGTGAGGTACAGAGTGAATAATAAACTACTGGTAGTGAGATACAGAGTGAATAATAAACTACTGGTAGTGAGATACAGAGTGAATAATATACCACTGGCAGTGAGATACAGAGTGAAAAGTAAGCTACTGGCAGTGAGATACAGAGTGAATAATAAACAACTGGCAGTGAGATACAGAGTGAATAATAAACCACTGGCAGTGAGATACAGAGTGAATAATAAACCACTGGTAGTGATATACAGAGTGAATAATAAACCACTGGCAGTGAGATACAGAGTGAATAATAAACCACTGGCAGTAAGATACAGAGTGAATAATAAACCACTGGCAGTGAGATACAGAGTGAATCATAAACCACTGGCAGTGAGATACAGAGTGAATAATAAACCACTAGTAGTGAGATACAGAATAAATAATAAACCACGAGTAGTGAGATACAGCAAAAAATGTCAGGCAGTGAGGTACAGAGTGAATAATAAAACACTGGTAGTGAGGTTCAAAATGAATAATAAAATACTGGTAGTGAGATACAGAGTGAATAATAAACCACTGGCAGTGAGATACAGAATGAATAATAAACCATTGGCAGTGAGATACAGAGTGAATAATAAACCACTGGCAGTGAGATACAGAGTGAATAATAAACCACTGGCAGTGAGATACAGAGTGAATAATAAACCGCTGGCAGTGAGATACAGAGTGAATAATAAACCACTGGCAGTGAGATACAGAGTGAATAATAAACCGCTGGCAGTGAGTAACAGAGTGAATAATAAACCGCTGGCAGTGAGTAACAGAGTGAATAATAAACCACTGGCAGTGAGATACAGAGTGAATAATAAACCGCTGGCAGTGAGTAACAGAGTGGGCAGGATTTTACGTGTCGGTGAGTGGGGGCGGGGCCCGCCCGCCGACGCGTAAAATGACGTGCGGTGACGTCTGGGGGAACACCCGATGTCACTGCGCCCCATTTAAATTTTCAGGAAGGTGGGAGCGCAGCTAAATCAGCTGCAAACCCGCCGACCTGTCAATGACCAATTGAGGCCATTGACAGGATCATTTAAATAATTAAAGGACCTGCCCGCCCAACCTTAAGGTTGGAGGGCAGGCCAGGAGCCCCGCTGGGAACTAGAAAAAACATGAAACCTCATCCCGCCCGTGGATGAGCTTTCATGTAGGTTTTTAAAAATTTTAATAAAGCTTTTGTGAAAATTATGGACATGTCCCAACTCATGTGACAGTGTCACATGAGGGGTCATATCAGGGAAATTCTACTGTTCTTTTTTTAGGTTTTTTACATTTTGAGCCGATCTCCCTGAGGCTGCACTTAGCCTCAGGGAGATGAGTGCGCTCTTTCGCGTGCATGGACGAAAGAGCGCACTCTCGATTTTAGGATTCGCCCCCACCCACCCACCCCCGCCCGCACAGGAAGTGCATAGCGCTTCTGTGCGGACGTCACACCGAGCGGGCCTTAATTGGCCCGCCCACGTAAAATGGCGCCGCGCCCGCGATTGGGGGTGCCGATCAGAAGTGCGTCTTTGCGCACCCGCCCTTCAGCTTCACCCCCGAAGGGGGGGGTAATTCAGCCCAGTTAATACTACACAGCTGGCAGTGAGTAACAGAGTGAATAATAAACACCTGGCAGTAAGCAATAGCGTGAGTAATGAACAGCTGGCAGTGAGTGACATAGTGAATAATAAACAGCTACAGTGAGTAATAGAGTGAATAATAGACAGTTTGCAGTGAGTAATAGAGTGAATAATAGACAGTTTGCAGTGAGGTACACAGTGAGTAATAGACAGTTTGCAGTGAGGTACACAGTGAATAATAGACAGTTTGCAGTGAGGTACACAGTGAGTAATAGACAGTTTGCAGTGAGGTACACAGTGAGTAATAGACAGTTTGCAGTGAGGTACACAGTGAGTAATAGACAGTTTGCAGTGAGGTACACAGTGAATAATAGACAGTTTGCAGTGAGGTACACAGTGAGTAATAGACAGTTTGCAGTGAGGTACACAGTGAATAATAGACAGTTTGCAGTGAGGTACACAGGGAGTAATAGACAGTTTGCAGTGAGGTACAGAGTGAATAATAGACAGTTTGCAGTGAGGTACACAGTGAATAATAGACAGTTTGCAGTGAGGTACACAGTGAGTAATAGACAGTTTGCAGTGAGGTACACAGTGAATAATAGACAGTTTGCAGTGAGGTACACAGTGAATAATAGACAGTTTGCAGTGAGGTACACAGGGAGTAATAGACAGTTTGCAGTGAGGTACAGAGTGAATAATAGACAGTTTGCAGTGAGGTACACAGTGAATAATAGACAGTTTGCAGTGAGGTACACAGTGAGTAATAGACAGTTTGCAGTGAGGTACACAGTGAATAATAGACAGTTTGCAGTGAGGTACACAGTGAATAATAGACAGTTTGCAGTGAGGTACAGTGTGAATAATAGACAGTTTGCAGTGAGGTACACAGTGAATAATAGACAGTATGCAGTGAGGTACACAGTGAATAATAGACAGTTTGCAGTGAGGTACACAGTGAATAATAGACAGTTTGCAGTGAGGTACACAGTGAATAATAGACAGTTTGCAGTGAGGTACACAGTGAATAATAGACAGTTTGCAGTGAGGTACACAGTGAATAATAGACAGTTTGCAGTGAGGTACAGTGTGAATAATAGACAGTTTGCAGTGAGGTACAGTGTGAATAATAGACAGTTTGCAGTGAGGTACACAGTGAATAATAGACAGTTTGCAGTGAGGTACACAGTGAGTAATAGACAGTTTGCAGTGAGGTACACAGTGAATAATAGACAGTTTGCAGTGAGGTACAGAGTGAATAATAGACAGTTTGCAGTGAGGTACAGAGTGAATAATAGACAGTTTGCAGTGAGGTACACAGTGAATAATAGACAGTTTGCAGTGAGGTACAGAGTGAATAATAGACAGTTTGCAGTGAGGTACACAGTGAATAATAGACAGTTTGCAGTGAGGTACAGAGTGAATAATAGACAGTTTGCAGTGAGGTACACAGTGAATAATAGACAGTTTGCAGTGAGGTACAGTGTGAATAATAGACAGTTTGCAGTGAGGTACAGAGTGAATAATAGACAGTTTGCAGTGAGGTACACAGTGAATAATAGACAGTTTGCAGTGAGGTACACAGTGAATAATAGACAGTTTGCAGTGAGGTACACAGTGAATAATAGACAGTTTGCAGTGAGGTACAGAGTGAATAATAGACAGTTTGCAGTGAGGTACACAGTGAGTAATAGACAGTTTGCAGTGAGGTACACAGTGAATAATAGACAGTTTGCAGTGAGGTACACAGTGAGTAATAGACAGTTTGCAGTGAGGTACACAGTGAATAATAGACAGTTTGCAGTGAGGTACAGTGTGAATAATAGACAGTTTGCAGTGAGGTACACAGTGAATAATAGACAGTTTGCAGTGAGGTACACAGTGAATAATAGACAGTTTGCAGTGAGGTACAGAGTGAATAATAGACAGTTTGCAGTGAGGTACACAGTGAGTAATAGACAGTTTGCAGTGAGGTACACAGTGAGTAATAGACAGTTTGCAGTGAGGTACACAGTGAATAATAGACAGTTTGCAGTGAGGTACAGTGTGAATAATAGACAGTTTGCAGTGAGGTACACAGTGAATAATAGACAGTTTGCAGTGAGGTACAGAGTGAATAATAGACAGTTTGCAGTGAGGTACACAGTGAATAATAGACAGTTTGCAGTGAGGTACAGAGTGAATAATAGACAGTTTGCAGTGAGGTACAGAGTGAATAATAGACAGTTTGCAGTGAGGTACACAGTGAATAATAGACAGTTTGCAGTGAGGTACAGTGTGAATAATAGACAGTTTGCAGTGAGGTACACTGAATAATAGACAGTTTGCAGTCAGGTACAGAGTGAATAATGGACAGTTTGCAGTGAGGTACAGTGTGAATAATAGACAGTTTGCAGTGAGGTACACAGTGAATAATAGACAGTTTGCAGTGAGGTACACAGTGAGTAATAGACAGTTTGCAGTGAGGTACACAGTGAGTAATAGACAGTTTGCAGTGAGGTACACAGTGAATAATAGACAGTTTGCAGTGAAGTACACAGGGAGTAATAGACAGTTTGCAGTGAGGTACACAGTGAGTAATAGACAGTTTGCAGTGAGGTACACAGTGAATAATAGACAGTTTGCAGTGAGGTACACAGTGAATAATAGACAGTTTGCAGTGAGGTACACAGTGAATAATAGACAGTTTGCAGTGAGGTACACAGTGAATAATAGACAGTTTGCAGTGAGGTACACAGTGAATAATAGACAGTTTGCAGTGAGGTACACAGGGAGTAATAGACAGTTTGCAGTGAGGTACAGAGTGAATAATAGACAGTTTGCAGTGAGGTACACAGTGAATAATAGACAGTTTGCAGTGAGGTACACAGTGAATAATAGACAGTTTGCAGTGAGGTACACAGTGAATAATAGACAGTTTGCAGTGAGGTACACAGTGAATAATAGACAGTTTGCAGTGAGGTACACAGTGAGTAATAGACAGTTTGCAGTGAGGTACACAGTGAATAATAGACAGTTTGCAGTGAGGTACAGTGTGAATAATAGACAGTTTGCAGTGAGGTACACAGTGAATAATAGACAGTTTGCAGTGAGGTACAGAGTGAATAATAGACAGTTTGCAGTGAGGTACACAGTGAATAATAGACAGTTTGCAGTGAGGTACAGTGTGAATAATAGACAGTTTGCAGTCAGGTACAGTGTGAACAATAGACAGTTTGCAGTGCGGTACACTGTGTGAATTGTAACCAGCTGACAATGAGATACATAGGGCGGAATTGTCTGCGCCTGTGGGCGGCGGGCGTGATAGGTGGCGAGCGCGGAAAATATGGCACAACCTGCATCACGACGGCATGAGGGCAGGTCGCGATCATCTGCTCAGCCTGCCAACAGCGGCATGCATTATCCGCCATCAGTCGGCAGGGAGCTAATTGTAATACATTAACATATAATTAAAGGGCCATCCCGCCAGGCACTTGGAACCCCACCATATTGTCCAACCACATCACGTGTCTCACAACAACGTGCAGGCAACGTGCACTTGGCGGCCTTCTCTTTGGGGGAACTGAGGTGAGGGAACAGCAGCGTTCTCCACAGCTCACCCGTTATTTACAGGCCTCAGGGACACCGGGAGGGGGGGCAGGAGGAACAGATGCCTGGCCCTGGAGGTGACTGTTGAAGGGGGTAGGGAATGGTGCCTCGGAGGCGACTGCTGAGGAGGGGGAGTGGATGGTGTCTGGGGGCAAGTGCTATCCAGCCTCGGAGGTGGCTGCTGATGGCAGAGGGAGGGGGGCAAGTGCTGCCCTGGCGCTGAATCCCGCACACAGGCAATCGAGGTGGGGGGCAGGGTAAGTGAGGGCAGTGGCCACACATTAGGGACACTGTATAAACTGACCATGTCTCTGCAACTGAGACAGATCAGGCGCAGCCACAGTGATATGACCATGAACTTTGTGCATTTTGCCTGGGACCGGGACAGCCAGGATGCAAGGGCCATTGGATTCGCCCTGATCTCGGGATTCCCACAGGTACAGGGGGCGATTGACTGCACTCATGTGGCGCTCAGGTCTCCATCGCTAACTCAGTGGACTTCATCAATCGCAAGGGCTTCCACTCACTGAATGTGCAGCTGGTGTGTGACCACCAGAAACGCATCCTGCAGGTGTGCGCACGGTTTCCAGGGAGTGTGTATGACGCCTACATCCTGGGTCACTCGCAGATCCCTGAAGTCTTCCAGGGTCCACAGAGGCTGCAGGGTTGCCTCCTTGGGGACAAGGGCTACCCACAGAGGCCGTGACTGATGACACCCGTGCAGTGGCCTCAGACTGCAGCAGAGCGACGCTATAATGAGGCTCATTCTGCAGCTCACAACTTGGTGGAGCAGACCATCGGGATGCTGAAGATGTGGTTCTGGTGCCTGGACTGGTCTGGTGGAGCCCTGCAATACAGTCCACAGAGGGTGTCACACATCGTCATCGTCTGCTGCACCCTTTACAACCTGGCACTGCAACGGGGGGAGGAGCTGGCTGAGGAGGAGATGGAGGAGCTGGAGGTCTCCTCCAGTGAGGAGGACGCTGATGGGGATGAGGGTGAGGGGGTCCTCGGTGGTGACAATGACGGGGATGAGGCTCTCGCACTGGCCAGACGAGGCAGGCGCGCTCGGGAGGCCCTCATAGCTGCCAGATTTATGGAGAATGCTGACGACTTGCAGTGAGGTGCCCCATAGATCCTCACATCACAGTTGTGAACGTTTGACTCCAGTCTGGCTTATCTCAGCGCCAATACCCTCCGTGAGAATGCTCCTGTGATGGGGATGCAGTGGAGGCCCTAATAGTCACTCGATCGCAGGAGGATGATGACAACGTGCAGTGAGGACACTCCATAGATCTTCACACAGCCTCTGAGAATGTCTGACTCCTGTCTGGCCGAGGGCAGCTCGCTTGCGCTCCATGATCAGGGCCATCTCATAGCGACACAGCCATGAAACTTTAGACGCATCTGATGCTGTTCCCACCTTCAGCACCTCAGCCCTTCAGGAGCTGGTGCACAGCATCACTGGTCACAGATGCTGAAGAGATGGGGGCCAGCCCCACCTTAAAGGTGCTGAGAGTACACAGAAAGAATGAGGGAACTCTGTGGCACCTGCCTACTACATTCTGGCAGCAATGACCAACACCATCGAGGTGCAGGCATCAGTAATGTGTCCAGGGAGTGTGAGGCTGGACCATCACTGTGGTCTGAAGGCTGCACAGAGCACAGGGAAGAGGCCCTGGACTGAGACACCTGCCTTTTATCTTGTGCAGAAAGGTTTCACATCTGAGTGACACGAACACTGCTCATCAGAACAAGGAGTCACAGGCAGGGAGACAACAAATTTGGAGGCAGCCTGCTGACTGTGAGGCCCTGTCTGTGATGACTTTGGCGGGTGTCCTCTGGAGGGCTGAGACTTGGGGAGTCCCGGCCTGCTTTCAGGGTCCTGCTGTGTGGCAGTGGCAGCCTCCTCGGCCTGTGGAGCTGGAGCTGTGGAGGTCACAGGAAGAGGGGATTCGGATGGGCCGGTCACTCCCAGAGTCACCTGGGTGGATGGCCCCGGAGTGTGCACCTGCTGACCCTCCTCCCTCTGGGTGCCCGAGGACCCCTGGCTGACTCCGTGAGGGGAAGGGGAAGCTGGAGTGAGATCGAGCTGCCCAGAACCCCTCTCACGTACACACTGTTGGAGGCCAAATATGGCATCAGCGATTGAGTTAAGCCCGCACAGCAGTACAGGAACGACGTCCTGGACCAAGGCCCCCATGGTGGCTGCCATCCTGCCAGTGTTGACCTCAGTGCGTTGCAATGCCGGCGCTATCACCTCAGCCTGAAGGCGGACGGACTCCTCCATTGTGCCTTGTAATCTGAGGAGTGCAGTGAACATCCCTTCCTGATGTTCCTGAGTTTGCCTTTGCAGCTCCAGCAACTGTGACATGACCGAATCCAGAGGCTCATCATCTGACTCAGACTCAGCAACATTCTGGCCTCCAGCAGTCCTCCGAGTGCCGGGGACCTGGGAAGTCCCTGTCTCCGCCTGCTGTGGATCAGACAGTGCGATGTGCTCACCAGATTGTGGTCCTGAGGCTACTCTAAAGCCAGGTCCCACCGAGGTGTGTGTCTCTGCGCTGGTGGAGGGTGTGGGTGAGCGCTGTGATGGGACTTCAGGGAGGGTGTCTTCAGATTCCTCTTCAGAGGTTTCTTCGGTCTTGATTGGAGGCCCTGGGTCATGGACTCCGTCGGCTGTTTGGCAGATGTGCCTGTGAAAGCAAGGGGAGATAATTAGTGCGAAACAGGACACATCACTCACAGCCTGGTTGTCTGATGGATGTTGCACTGCTGGATCCTCACTTGGTAGAGCAGCACCGACCTCACCATCAGCACAGGACCGGTCCCGGTCATCTCCAGCCAGCTGGATGGCTGTGTTTTCAAATTCTGTCAGAACTTTGATTTCCAGCATCCCTCCACCTGTCTGTGACCTTTCCCTCCTGTTGTGAGCCAGTTTGTCCTGAATGGATAGAGATGGGGAGAGTGTATCAGGACTCCTGCCGGGCCAGATGATAAGTATGCCTGGCCTGTGTGGGTGGTGAGTGGTCCCATGGACAGGATGGGGACAATGACGGTGTGTGTGAGAGAGTGAATGGTGATGTCCCTCGAACTGGCAGTGAGTGAGGGCCCTGTGGGTGTGTGATGGGTTTGTGAGTGTGTGAGTGGAAGTGATGAGTGACTTACCCTGGTGGAACGGAGGAGATCATTCAACCTTTTTCGGCACTGGGTGGCTGTCCTCCTCTGCAGGGCATTCACACTGACCACCGCTGCCCCCGCCTCCCAAGCCGGGTTGGTGACCTTGCTGCCCATCCTGTGGCCAGCGGGGGGGGTAGAGCACATCCCGTTGGGCCTCCACGGCATCCAGCAGTTGCTCGAGGGACCTGTTGTTGAAGTGGGGGGTGGTGGGGGCTGCAGTCTTTTTGCCTTTGTTGGCCATGTCTCCCGGGCAGCGGTGATGAGCTGGTGGTGATGAGCACTTTGCTGGCGGCTGCCTTTTAAAGATGGCGGCCGGTGTGATGCAACAGCTGGGCGATGGCGAGCGGGCGAATGCGAGCCTGCCCGCCATGGAAACGGCGTGTTTCCCGGGAATGCATGAATAATGAGGCGGGCTCGGGGAGATATGGCGGGAAAACCCGTCATTTTCATCGGTGGGTACGAGCCCACTACCGCACAGTGCAATCCTGGGGAAATTCCACCCATCGTCAATTACTCCTCACTGACGGTTAGCTACAGTGAGTAATAAACAGCTGGCAGTGAGCAACAGAGTGGATCATAAGCAGCTGGCATTGAGTAACAGAGTGAATAATAAACATCTGACGGTGAGTAACAGAGTGAATAATAAACATCTGACGGTAAGTAACAGAGTGAATAATAAACATCTGACGGTGAGTAACAGAGTGAATAAAAAACACCTGGCATTGAGTAACAGAGTGAATAATAATCACCTGGCATTGAGTAACAAAGTGAATAATAATCACCTGGCATTGAGTAACAAAGTGAATAATAATCACCTGGCATTGAGTAACAAAGTGAATAATAAACAGTTTGCAGTGAGGTGCAGTGTGACTAGCAACCAGCTGACAGTGTGATACATAGTCAATTACTACTAGCTGACAGTTAGCTACAGTGAGTAATATACATCTGGCAGTGAGTAACAGAGTGAATAATAAACATCTGGCAGTGAGTAACTGAGTGAATAATAAACATCTGGCAGTGAGTAACAGAATGAATAATAAACTGCTGGCAGTGAGTAACAGAGTGAATAATAAACCACTGGTAGTGAGTAACAGAGTGAATAATAAACCACTGGCAGTGAGTAACAGAGTGAATAATAAACCACTGGTAGTGAGTAACAGAGTGAATAATAAACAGTTTGCAGTGAGGTACAGTGTGAATAGTAACCAGCTGACAATGAGATGCAGAGTGAATTACTACTAGCTGGCATTTAGATACAGTGAGTAATAAAGAGCTGACAGTGAGTTACAGAATGAATCGTGGACATCTAGCAATGAGATACAGTGCCAATGACAAGCAGCTGGCAGTGGATTAGAGAATGAATAAAAACCAGCTGGCAGTCCATTACAGGGTGAATAATGAAACACTGGCAGTGAGATAAGGAGCCAATAATAAGCAGATGTTACAACAGAGAGTAAATAATAAACAGCTGATAATGGCTTCATGCACTAAACATTATGATATCAGAGATAAAGAACACTTTGAAATTGTCGAGTACAGGAAAAGCTCCAGCCATAGGTGAGGAAACAGCAGAACATCTGAAAGCCCTAGAGAAACCGAATTAGAAGTGGTAACAGAAATTTGTGATCAAATATATACTAAAATATACATTCCAAGTGTCTTAAATTAGGGCATTCATTAGTCATAAAGTTACCTAAGAAACCTAAAGCAATGGAGTGCAATAATTTTGGATCTATAAACTTAATGAGTCATCTCATTGAAGTGATCTTGAAAATCGTAATAGAAAGAAATAAAAACACATTTGAAGCAGAAATTGGTGGAGCACAGTCTGGATTTAAACCTGAAGCAGAAACAAGACAGGGAATATTTAACCTCAGAACAATCTTCAATAAATAGCTAGAAGTAAACAAGAGCATTTAGATATGCTTCATAGGCAAGGAAAAAGTGTTTGATTGTGTATATCACCAAAAGCTAATAGACGTGTTGCTGAAATGTGACATTGACAGTAAAGACGTGAGATTTATCCAGAACTCGTACTGGTACCAAACAGCGAGCATCAGGCTAGAAAATGGACAATCAAGTACGTTTCAAGTGAAGAGAGGAGTACGACAAGGCTGTGTACTGTTGCCAAGTTTATTCAATCTGTACACAGAACAAATATTCAGCGAATCAGAGGTACTTCCAGGAGTAAAAATTGGAGGCAAGAACATAACAAACTTGTGGTATGCTGATAACACAGCACTACTCGCAAAATCAGAAGACGGCCTCCAAAATATCGTAGACCAATAAAATCTAGAAGTTTAGAATATAGATTGAGTATGTACATCAAAAAGATAAAAACAATGGTAATTAGAAGGAATTCATGAGAAAAAACTAGAGCAATGACTAAAGTGGATGTTCAAATGTTTGAGGTGTTGTTAGTGACTATTGTTGGAGCCTTTTGAGGTAGGGTTTAACATCAACTTTATTCAAAACATAACAAAGAATAACTACATCTAGAAGCAGACTTCACCCTTACCACGAGACTGCGAGAGAGAAGCTAATCTTGATAGTCTTGTGGCCTAACATAGCTTCCCCAAGACAATGTGAACGGTCTCATTTACATATTCACATTAACCCTTTACATTACAGATAATGTCACACTGGAACAAGTAGATAATTTTGTCAATTTAGAATAAATAGTAACAGAGGATGGCAGATGTGATACAGGAGTTAGAAGGATAGAGATAGCCAGAAGTAATTTTGTGAAGATGAAGGATGTGTTAACTACAAGAAAACTCAAACTTGTAATGAGGGAAAAACACACTAGATGCTACATTCGATCCACTTTCCTGTCTTTCTCAGAAACTTTGGAAAGGTTTGTGGAATAAAATAGAGGCCTTTGAAATGTGGATGCTAAGTCGGATGCTAAAAATTCCATATACAGACCATAAGACACATGAAGGAGGTGCTTAAAATTGCAAAAGCAAAAAGAACTCTAAAATGTGGCATCCAGAAAAGAAAATGTCAACAGTTTGACCATTTGATTAGAGCTGAAAAGTTACAGAGATCCCTTCCAGAGGGCAAAGTGGAGGGCAGCAGAAAGAGGGGTCAGCCTAGGTGTAGCTGGATGACGAACGTCACCGAGCAGCTGCGGTAATATAAGGGTCTGGCACATAAAAGGTTAATATGGGACTGAGTACAGTACCACAGAGTGATGTAAGAGAACACACGACCCAAACCTAAGGGTCAGCCTAGTGTTGGACAGAGCCGTGTGTACAAGCAAGCACGGAGACAGTTCCTAGCTTGAGCCCTTTACTGTGTAACTCTTTCGAGTTATCAACAGTCACAGATTGTAACTCTTTCGAGTACATTCACGGTTCTTGGTTTTCCGGGAGTGGGACATGAACCCACAACCTTCTGATTCAAAGGCGAGGGTGCTATGAACTGAGCCACAGCTGACACCTCCACCCTTTACTGTGTATGTGTACCTAGCTCTTATAGTTAATAAATACATACACTTAACCTACTTAAGACTACAGAGACTTCAGTAGTACCTACCAAACAGTATTCAACACCTTTCATACAACATGGTAGCATTGAATGGAAAAACCCAAAAATGGAAAAATTAAAATCCTGCAAGACTAAAGGGAAATGTGAAGAAGCATTCTGACCTGAAGAAAAGCTCGAGAAGCAGACACACAGAGGAAAATCACCAGGGAAGAGCTCCAAAAAATGGCTTGAAAGCAGAGGGCAGAAATTTAAAATTCCACACTGCAGCAGAAGATAGCATCCACAGGACCCCCCTGGCAGCGCAGCTTCAATTCCCAGAGTGCAGAGTCAGCAGGGCTAGCAGGGCTGAGCTAAAACTTCCAAATCCCAGGTTACAGCAAGTCCTGAGAAACTGTTAAATAGTTCAGTGGTCAGAAATTGCCATTTAAAAATTCCATCGGAAAAACCAGATTCCTGACTCGATGCCAGCCCTGCCACGTGGCATCCAAGCTCGCTCCAAAAGGGAAAAAATAATTAATTAATTTGGAAAAATTGTGACTAAAGAATCAGCTTTAAAGACCAGAAAAGGCCAGGATTCGGCACTTTCACATAGTGCTGAAACAGAGAAGTCTGCAACTAGTCAACCCAAGCACCATTGATTAAAACCTTTTCAAGCAAGCACTATTACAGCAGGGACCCTGGCAAAACTGGCAAAAGCGGGTAAACCCTTTTGCTTCAAATGAACAGGAATGCCATCTTGAATTTCAGCAACTTCTTAAAGCTGAATCTACATTTTAAAACGTTTTAACCATGGATCATATCCAAGGGCCCAGGTCAGTCACGTAACTGGGGATTTTGGAGAAAATGTTTCCTTATCGTAAAATGAGGTGGGGTGACGTCGGGCGGGCGTCCCAATGGGCTGGGGTCTCAACGTCACCCCGCATCATTGACATTTTCAGGTTGGGCGGGCGCGGAGCTGAGTTGGCTGCGCACCTGCCAAACCATCAACGGCCACTTAAGGCCATTAATAAAGTAATTGAATCAATCAATGGACCTGCCCGTCCAACCTTAAGGTTGGCAGGCAGGCCGGGAGCCCTGGCGGGCTTCTGAAAAAACATGAAACCTCATCCACGGGCGGGATGAGGTTTCAAGAGGGTATTAAAATTTGCATTAAATGTCTAAATAAAAAAAATTGACATGCCCCAGTTCTTGTGACCTTGGCACATGAGCGGACATGTCAGTAATTTCTTTTTCTAATCTTTATTCAATGTTTCAAACCTGAGGTGATGTCCCTGAGGCAGCACTTTGTCTCAGGGAGACCAGTGCGCTCTTTCGTGCGCATGCTTGAAAGAGCGCGTTCCCAGCTAAGGGAATTCCCAACCCCCCCACGGCCCACACAGGGAGTGCATAGTGCTTCCTGGTGGACATCACACTGGGCCGGCCTTAACTGGCACGCCCACGTAAAATGGTGATGCGCCCCTGAGCAAGGGCGTCGATCGGGAACCCGCTCACTCGCGCCTGCTCCTGCCCCAACCCTGCCTGACTGGGGGTGGGGGGGGGGGGGGGGGGGGAGGGTGGGCAGGACAGGAGATGGATACGTGTCTGGATAAAAAGACAGAAGCTCTACAGGTTAAGACACTGTTTTACTCGGTAGGCCCAATAGTGGACAACATTATTGCTAGACACAGAATCAGCAAATCATCCGCAATATTTGAAGAAGTACCAAAATCATTCAATGTTTATTTTAGCCTCAGAAGTAACAAAATCTTCAAAAGGGCTAAATTTAATAAGCGTGCCCAGTAGCCAGGAGAAACCGTTGACTCATTCATTAACCATCTGTACAGGATGGCTGAAGGCTATGAATATGGAGGCCTAAAATCTGAACTAAACAGCAATAGAATAGTTGTAGGAGGAGCGTACAATGCACTCTCGGACACGCTGCAAGTGAAGGAAGACCCTCGAGAAAGCTACCCAGATTGTTAGGCAGTGCAATCCATTTTGACTGGAGAAAGTAAACCATGATAAAAACGAAACCCCACAGTCCAGTTAGTTAAACAGCACAGAAACAGGGAAACTCCAGGCCTAGGGAAACAATACCCTAACTGACCAGTGGAGCAACCATGCCAGCGCTGCAGAGCAATGCATCCCCACAGGTGAGATCAATGTCCTGCAATTTCAGCCTAGTGCTTTCGATGTAACAAAATTGGACACTTCAGCAAACTGTGCAAGGTCAAAACATCTAAACGCACAGAACACCCAAACATGATTCATGAGGTCAAGACTGCACACCAAGAGGACACACAGCCATGCTACTAAGGTGAATGTCCTAGGCCCAACCGCCTTCAGCTGCTTCATCAGTGACCTTCCTTCCATCATAAGGTCAGAAGTGGAGATGTTTACTGATGATTGCACAATGTTCAGCACCATTCGCGACTCCTCAGATACTGAAGCTATCCATGTCCAAATGCAGCAAGACCTGAACGATATCCAGGCTTGGGCTGACAAGTGGCAAGTAACATTTGTACCACACAAGTGATGGGCAATGACCGTCTCCAACAAGAGAGAATCTAACCATCACCCCTAGACATTCAATAGCATTGCAATCACTGAATTGCCCACTATCAACATCCTGGGGGTTACCATTGATCAGAAACTGAACTGGACTAGTCATTTAAATGCTGAGGCTATAGGAATAGGTCAGAGGCTAGAAATCCTGCAGCCAATAATTCACCTCCTGACTCCTCAAAGTCTGTCCACTATCTACAAGACACAGGTCAGGAGTGTGATGGAATACACTCTGCTTGCCTGGATGAGTGCAGCTCCCACAACACTCAAGAAGCTTGACACAACCCAAGACAAAGCAGCCCACCTGATTGGCACCCCATCCCCAAACATTCACTCCCTCCACCATAGTAGCAGCAGTGTGTACCATCTACAAGGTGCACTGCAGGAATTCACCAAGGCTCTTTAGACAGCACCTTCCAAACCCACGACCACCACCATTTAGAAGGACAAGGGCAGCTGATACATGGGAACACCACCACCTGGAAGTTCCCCTCCAAGACACTCACCATCCTGACTTGGAAATATATCGCCGTTCCTTCACTGTCACTGGGTCAAAATCCTGGAAGTCCCTCCCTAACAGCACTGTTGGTGTACTTACACCACATGGACTGCAGCAGTTCAAGAAGGCAGCTCACCACCACCTCCTGAAGGGCAATTAGGGATGGGCAATAAATGCTGGCCCAGACAGTGGTGCCAACATCCCATGAATGAATTTTATAAATGTCAAAGGTCCTGGATTTTCTTATTGGAATGCGGACATTTTGGTTAGAGGCCATCTCACAAGTTTTAAATTCAACACTGAAGCCAGTGGTATGGTCCTACTGGACAAAGAACTGCGGCTGAGAGACCTCTGGCTTTGAAGCAGACACACAACTCCACAGGCCTGGAGTAATCCAACTTCTGTTCATAGGCATGATTCTGGAACCACTAAGGTATGGCAGCGAACAAATCTTCGAACCGATGTACATCATCCATAACCAATCTTTTGCTCTTTAGCAGAGATTCCTCTGTAGCCGTAAATCTCCTCAAAATGGCAGAAGATGTCAAGACAACCACTATCGTAAATTACACAGAACTGCAAGTCCCTGGGAGCTCAAACAGTCCCAGTCCCTGACTGGGACTTCAGCTCTGAACTGACTTCTCTCTTTGCAGAGCAGGTTTGTCCATTTTCATTACAGGTGCCAGAAAGCCCTCATTGGTCAGACCAGCCAACCAATCAGAAGGTTAACATGATGCCTCCAGTGGAGGATAGACAAGAGAGCAGCCAATAACCAGAAGAGCTTGAAATTCTGGCTCTGACGACTGTTGATGAGATCAACACTATGATCACAGAGCAAATTCTGCAACTCTGAGCCAGCATGACAGTGCCACAGACAATGCTGAAACCAAATAACAGCTGTCCATAACTGACAGCACACCACACAGCCAAACGCAAAGGTGAGCTTCCTAAAATGCCACATCCTCATAACAGGAATGGCCATCATCCATTACAGAGGACTTGTAACTTTTAAATGATGAACTTGTGGAAACCAATTCAACAAAAATGGATCTTCAATTAAAACTTGATGAACTTCAAGCATCAGAAGTTTCTAGTAAGCATCATGCAAAATGTCGGGAACAGGAGAAGGAATTGCTGAGGAATCAGTCCAGTTGTGTGGAAGCAGAATTAACAACCAAAACTGATGAACTTCTTGCACTTTGGTCCAATCTGAACAACATGAAGGATGAGAGGTGCAGTATGGAAGAGCAAATCCAGATTTTAAAAGCAGAGAAGGTGAATTCTACAGAACAGATTGAAGATCTAACGAGTGAATTGAAAGAGTCTAAGGAGCAGTCAGTGAATGTGGAAGGAAGATTCCGAACAGGACTGAATGCCCAGGTGAAGTTGTTAAACTTAAATAAGAGTTCCGCAGAGAACTGAAACAAAAACAATTCAACTTACTAGAGTTGTTGCTGAGCTGAATGAAAAGATTCATAATCTCAAAAACAACTGGAAAAGAAAAAAGTAAACAAAACATTCGACTAAAATTGTGAAACCTGTGGGGATGAAGGTTCCATTGTTGAAATGTGAACTTCCATATGCGTCACAGGGAGCCACACCACAAAAGGAGAAAAAACATTATAGGGACAAACACAGCGTTCATCCACCCTGGAAAAAACAGGATCAATCAACAACCACCTATAACCAGAACTGCAGAATCGACAAAGAAATGGTTAAAGAGGATGAAAAGATACCCAGATGCCAGAACAATCTCCAAATCGACAGAGTTTACCTGCAGTGACAGAGCCTACTACTCTTCCAACAGTAGTACAACAGAGATATGGAAGGGCTATAAAGCTTCCAGACCACCTGAACCTGTGAACTCAGAGACTTGAAGGGGAGAGATGGTTAGTAATAACCATGTAAATACACAGGGTAAACTAGAATAGCTTGAAATACACTGGATAAAGACTTGATGGGGAGTTGTAGTGTAAGGGTTTGGCACATATAGGGTTAACATGGGACTGACTACAGTACCGCCCACACAGTGATGTAAGAAAGCACATGACCCACACCTAGGGTCAGTCTAGTGCTGGACAGAGCTGTGTGTACAAGCAAGCATGGAGACAGTCCCCAGCTTGAACCCTTTACTGTAGATATGTACATAGTTCTTGTAGTTAATAAATGCATACTGTTAACCTACTTGAGACTACGAAAACTTCATTAAGACATACCAAACGATGACCAACATCCTAAAAAAGTTGCTGCCGAGTTTTCGTGGATATGTGAGGATGTTGCCTGACAGACGAGCCTGATAGACCATGACAGCAGATATTCCTGGTATTGATAGCCACAAGCAGCAGCAGCAGACAGTGACTTACAGGGTGAATAATTATCAGCTGGCAATGCATTACAGTGAATAATAAACAGCTCACAGTGAGTTACAGTGAATAATAAACAGCTCACAGTGCGTTACAGTGAATAATAAACAGCTCACAGTGAGTTACAGTGAATAATAAACAGCTCACAGTGAGTTACAGTGAATAATAAACAGCTCACAGTGCATTACAGTGAATAATAAACAGCTCACAGTGCATTACAGTGAATAATAAACAGCTCACAGTGAGTTACAGTGAATAATAAACAGCTCACAGTGAGTTACAGTGAATAATAAACAGCTCACAGTGAGTTACAGTGAACAATAAATGGTGTGCAGTTAATTACAGCATGAATATTAAACAGCTGGCAGCGATTTACAGAGTGAATAATTTTTTTAATTCATTTTTGGAATGCTTCGCTGGCTGGGCCAGCATTTATTGCCCATCCCTAGCTGCCCTTGAGAAGGTGGTGCTGAGCTGCTTCTTGAACCACTGCAGTCCATGTGGTGTAGGTACACCCACAGTGCTGTTAGGAAGGGAGTTCCAGGTTTTTGACCCAGTGACACTGAAGGAACGGTGGTATACTTCCAAGTCAGGATGGTGAGTGACTTGGAGGGGAACTTCCAGGTGGTGATGTTCCCATCTATCTGCTGCCCTTATCCTTCTAGATGGTAGTCATTGTGGGTTTGGAAGGTGCTGTCTAAAGAACCTTGGTGAATTCCTGCAGTGCATCTTGTAGATGGTACACACTGCTGCTGCTGTGCGTTGGTGGTGGAGGGAGTGAATATTTGTGGATGTGGTGCCAATCAAGCGGGCTGCTTTGTCCTGGATGGTGTCAAGCTTCTTGAGTGTTGTGGGAGATGCATTCATCCAGGCAAGTGGGGAGTATTCCATCACACTCCTGACTTGTGCCTTGTAGATGGTGGACAGGCTTTGGGGAGTCAGGAGGTGAGTTACTCATCGCACAATTCATAGCCTCTGACCTGCTCTTCTAGCCACAGTATTTATGTGGCTAGTCCAGTTCAGTTTCTGGTCAATGGTAAGCCCCAGGATGTTGATAGTGGCCGATTCAGTGATTGTAATGCCATTGACTGTCAAGGGGCGATGGTTGGAGATGGTCATTGCCTGGCACTTGTGTGGCATGAATGTCACTTGCCACGTGTCAGCCCAAGCCTGGATATTGTCCAGGTCTTGCTGTATTTGGACATGGACTGCTTCAGTATCTGAGGAGTCACAAATTGTGCTGAACATTGTGCAATCATCAGCGAACAACCCCACTTCTGACCTTATGATGGAAGGAAGGTCATTGATGAAGCAGTTGAAGATGATTGGGCCCAGGACACTACCCTCAGGAACTCCTGCAGTGATGTCCTGGAGCTGAGATGACTGACCTCCAACAACCACAACCATCTTCCTTTGTACTAGGTATGACTCCAACCAGCGGAGAATTTTCCCCCTGATTCCCATTGACTCCAGTTTTGCTCGGGCATCTTGATGCCACACTCGGTCAAATGCTGCCTTGATGCCAAGGGCAGTCGCTCTCACCTCACCTCACCTCGAGTTCAACTCTTTTGTCCATGTCTGAACCAAGGTTGTAATGAAGTCAGGAGCTCTGTTACCCTGGCGGAACCCAAACTGGGCATCAGTGAGCAGGTTATTACTAAGCAAGTGCCACTTGATAGCACTGTTGATGACCCCTTCCATTACTTTACTGATGATCAAGAGTAGACTGATTGGGCAGTAATTGTCCTGGTTGGATTTGTTCAGCTTTTTGTGCATAGGACATACATGGGTAATTTTCCACATAGCCGGGTAGATGCCAGTGTTGTAGCTGTGCTGGAAAAGCTTGGCTAGAGGCGCGGTAAGTATTTTTTTAATTCATCCATCGGATGTAGGTGTCACTGACTAGACCAGCATTTATTGCCCATTCCTAATTGCCCTTGTTCAGAGAGAATTTTTTTTAAGAGTCAACCACATTGCTTTGTGGGTCTGGAATCACATGTAGGCCAGACCAGTTAAGGATGTTTGTTTTCCTTCCCTAAAGGGCATTAGTGAACCAAATGGGTTTTTACGACAATCGGCAATGGTTTTGTGGGCATCATTAGACTTTCAATTCCAGGTTTTTATTCAATTCAAATTTTACCATCTACCATGGAGGATTCAAACCCGGGTCCCCAATGCATTGCCCTGGGTCTACTGGAATAATACCACTATACCACTGTGCCAACGCCTCCCCCTAATACGACAAAAACACTAGTCTTCAGTACCATTGCCGGAATATTGTCAGGGCCCATAGCCTTTGCAGTACCCAGTGCCATCAGCCTTTTCTTGATATCAGATGGAGTGAATCTAATTAGCTGGAGGAGGTCAAGATGGATCCTGCACTCCGCACTTCCGGCTGAAGATTGTAGCAAATGCTTCAGCCGTACCTTTTGCACTGATGTGCTGGGCTCACCCATCATTGAGGATGGGGATATTTGTGGAGCCGCCTCCTCTAGTGAGTTGTTTAATTGTCCACCACCATTCACGACTGGATGTGGCAGGACTGCAGAGCTTAGATCTGGTCTATTGGTGTGGGATCGCTTAGCCCTGTCTAGCACTTGCTGCTTATGCTGTTTGGCACGCAAATAGTCCTGTGTTATAGCTTCACCAGGTTGACACCTCATTTTTAGGCATGCCTGGTGCTGCTTTTGGCATGCCCTCCTGCACTCTTCATTGACCCAGGGCTGAACCTCTCATTTGATGGTAATGGCAGAGTGGGGGATATGCCAGGCCATGAGAATAATAAACAGCTGCCAACAACAACAACAACAACATCAACAACAACTTCTTCTTGAATCATGCCTTTGAAGTAATAAAACTTCCCAAGACACTTCATGGTACTGTTGTGAAGCAAAATTTGACACCGAACCCCCTAATGTGACAAAGGGGTAGGTGGTCAAGAGTTTGGTCAAAGACTTAGGTTTTAATGAACATCTTAAAGGAGGAAAGTGTGGTAGAGAGACGGAGAGGTTTAGGGAGGGAATTCCAGAGCTTGGAACCTAAGCAGCCAAGGGCATGGCCATAAATGATAGAGCGACTAAAACTGGAGGCATTCAAGAGGCCAGAATTAAAAGAGTACAGATAGTTGAGAGGTTTGTGGGGTTGGAGGAGATTACAGAGATAGGGAGGGGCAAGGCCATGGAGGGGATTTGTAAACAAGGATGAAGATTTTAAAATCAAGGCAACGTTGTTGGACCAGGAGCCAATATATGTCAATGAGCACAGGGGTGATAGGGGAATGGATTTTGGTACAAGTTAAAGCACAGGCAGCAGAGTTTTGGATGACATCTAGTTTACAAGGGTAGAACGTGGCAGGCCGTGCGCTAGATTAGTTAAGTCTAGAGGTAACAAAGGCTTGGATGTATGGCAGTGCCTTGTACAGTGGGTATAACAGAACTATAACAGACCGGAAAACAGGTAACTAAAGAGCTTTATCATTGCCATACTTGTTGAGTGGCCCAGGACTGTGGGATAGGACTGTACCAATAGTGACAAACCATGCGGAGGAAATCAGGTCAATTGTGGAGTTGTGATTATGTGACATAATTGACCAAATAAATAGGCAAGAAATTGAGAAACCAAAATAAATTAATAAATTAGCCATGACGACTTGCCCAGGTGATCTCCCAATATTGCAGCCAATGAACTTATTTAATGTAAGAGAAATTAATCACAGTAATGTTCCCTACAATTTCAACCAGTGCTTTTTGCTGACAAGTCAATAATTTGCTACACATTAAAATTCATTAAGGGGTTAAAAACTCACTGACAGAAATGACTTTGTCATAGAATCACAGAAACTTACAGAAGGAGGCCATCTGGCCCATTGGGCCTGTGCTGGCACTTTGAAAGTGCTGTTGTACTTAATCCCACATCCATAAACAGAAACATAGAGTACAAAAGCAAGGAGGTTATGATAAACCTGTATAAAACATTGGTTCAGATTCAACTGGAGTACTTCATCCAGTTCTGGGTACCACCCTTTAGGAGGGATGTGGGGACATTAGAGAAGGTGTAGAAAAGATTCATGTGAATGGTTCCAGGAACGAGGAACTTCAGTTATCTAGATATGTTTGGAGAAGCTGGGGCTATATCTTCTTGAAGAAGAGAAGGTTGGGAGGAGATTTGATAGAGGTATTCAAAATCATGAGGGGCCTGGACAGAGTAGATAAGGAGAAATTGTTCCCATAGATGGAAGGATCGAGAAACAGAGAACTTCAATTTAAGGTGATTGGCAAAATAAGTGACGGTGACATGAGGAAAAGCTTTTTTACGGAGCGCGTGGCTAGGATCTTGAATGCGCTGTCTGAGAGCGTGGTGGAGGCAGATTCAATGGAGACTTTCAAAGGGAATTGGATCATTATTTGAAGAGGAAAGGTTTACAGGGTTACGGGGAAAAGACAGGGGAATGGCACTAGGTGAATTGCCCCTGCAGAGAGCCAGCACAGACATGATGGGCAGAATGATCACCTTCTGTACTGTAACCATTCTATGATCCCTGCTTTTCGTCTGTAACCCTGTAAGGTCCTCATCCTCAGGTACCTGACTTATGATCCACATAGGGAACCTGTAAACTAAAATAACCAAATGTACCAAATGACCCCCAAAGGCAGAAATTAACAATATTTCACTATTTGTAACTTTCACTTCCAAGTTTGAAAAGTGTCCATCACCCAACCCTCTGCTTCCTGTCACTGAGCCCATTCTGTACCCATACCACCACTTTCATTTTAATCCCAGGGGCTTCCATTAATGAGGTGCCTCCTGTGCGGCACCTCATTAATTATCTTCCAAAAGTTTACGCATTTTTAGAAAAAGAAATCATATGTTTTAAGAGATAATGCAATAACTGTTGAATGATAAATTCAGATTTTCTTTTTAAAAGTCCAATGTGTAGTGTTCAATTGCTCTGAGTTTGATTATGTGAACCTGTTTACTATTGATGCTCACTCTACTTGATTGGTTAAGCCTGGCCATGGACTCCAGAAAAAGTAAACACACGAACACAAGAATTAGGAGCAGGATTAGGTCCACTCAGCCCCTCGAGCCTGCTCCACCATTCAAAAAGATCATGGCTGATCTGAATGTAATCTCAACCCCATGTTCCTGTCTACTCCTGATAACCATTCACCCCCTTGCTTATCAAGAATCTATCTAATTCTGCTTTAAAAATATTCAAAGACTCTGCTTCCGCCACCTTTTTGAGGAAGAGAGTTCCAAAGACTCACGACCCTCTGAGAGAAAAAAATTCTCCTCATCTCTGTCTTAAATTGGCAACCCCTAATTTTTAAACAGTGATCCCTAGTTCTAGATTCACTCACAAGAGGGAACATCCTCTCCACATCCAACCTGTCAAGTCCCCTCAGGATTTTATATGTTTCAATCAAGTCGCCTCTTACTCTTCTAAACTCCAGCGGATACAAGCCAAGCCTATCCAACCTTTTCTCATAAGATAGCCCCCAATTCCAGGTATTAGTCTAGGAAACCTTCTGTGAACTGCTTCTAATGCACTTACATTCTTCCTTAAAAGAGACCAATACTGTACACAGTATTCCAGATCTGGTCTCACCAGTGCCCTATACAACTGAAGCATAACCTCCCTACTTTTGTAATCAATTCCCCTCACAATAAACAATTCTATTAGCTTTCCTAGTTACTTGCTGTACCAGCCTACTAACGTTTTGCGATTCATGCACTAGGACACCATAGTTTACAGAAATTTCATCATCTTGATGAATTATTTTTGCATTGATGAACATAAAAGGAAACATGAGGTCAATTAACAAAGAAAAATATAATGGACTGAATAAAACAAATCAATTTTGAGGACATGTTTGTGCTTTTAACTGTAATAGAAATCTGTGTAAACTGGGTCAGTTCATCGCTTGTGACCTTCTGACATACTTAGGAATGCAATGCTCAGGCAAATGGAGGTAATGTTGTTCTGACTGGTCATTCAGAGACTGAGCAGAGAAAGGTGGATACTACCTCATAACTCCCATGTTGCTAGAAGAATTGTGAAGAGGCGGCAGAGCTGATTTGTCTCCTAATTTCCATGAGTCAATAAGTCCAATGGACAGGTAATTAATGCATGAGTCCCAGATCGCCACAAAAACTGTTTGCTCACCTTAAATCAGGCCACATAAAACCTTCTTCCATCCAGGGTTGAATTGCAAACTCACATTCTATCCAGGGCTAAGTTGCAGACCCCACTTTCATGTACGATCAACGCTGTTTATGTTTCATCACACCTATGCTGCTCGTTTCTGCCTCTACCTAAACAAACTGTGCCAAACTTTTTATCCAACTTTTAGTCATCTCTGGGTCTGGACTCAATTTTCTTTTCCAAGATCGTCCTTTCCATGCTCCACATTCCATTAACTCCACCTTGTCCAAGACTCGGTCACCTATGTTCTGTCCTGTAGGATGCGTGTTCATTCATCAGTCCCTTCTTCACTGGTCTACCCAGGCACCCAACCCCCAACACACTGTCGGTTAAATTGAATAACATGTCAAAACGAGCATGTGAATCAGGATGCACGATTAAACTGCACCCATTGACTGCAATGCAGACAGTTCATAAGAGTTGCCCCGCCTGTTGTTTTAAATTATTTTGGCATGCACTGAGAACTCCCCACACAGCTCACTGGCTGCACAAGTCAGCACGGGGTCCGATATCACGAGTGCCAAGCGCTACTTAAAGCCAGTCTGTATCTCTTAACAGAGAGATGCTTTGTGGTTGCTGGAGGCGCTGAAATTATTTTCAAAGTGCGCTGTGGAAGGTTCAACAATGGCTGACCTTGGTAGAGAGCGAACCGAGGATGTCAGACACTGCACAGGAGGTCTGGGCGGAGGAGGTGGAAAGAAGGAATATTGTCCTGTATTCTCAGCGGGGCAGAGGGCCCTCCAGACACATGCTCAGAAGACAGTGGAGAAAGATAGCGGCAGAGGTCACTGCAAGGATATATAGCTGCCAGGACCTGGAGGCAGAGCAGGGAGAAGTTGTGTCTCACATGAGTTGTCAAGGTCAGTAGGCTTATCTTCGAAAGCCATAATCTACCAACTGCAGCACAAGCCTCATCCACTGTTCAGTCACTACATCCGCGTCTCTCACCTACTGACAGTGTCTATAAATCAGGACTTATACTTAACATTCATATGTTTTACATGATATGCAGGCTCTGTTGAAAGCCTCACCACCCATACACTTGCAACTATTCAGCCATGACAACTACTTCACCCAAATTTATTGTTGGAAACTCAAGGACATACTTACCTCTTTCTTGCAGGACAAGATGGCGTAAAACTGGGGGTAGCAGCAATTAAGAGTATTGTGGAAGATTCAACAATGTCCCATATAACTGGAGAGGTAGTGGTATTATCACTGGCCTAGTAATCCAGAGGTTCAGGATAATGCTCTGGGGACCTGGGTTCGAATCCCACCATAACAGATGGTGGAATTTGAATTCAATCAATTAAAAATCTGCAATTAAAAGTCTAATGATGTTGATTGTCGTAAAAACCCATCTGGTTCACTAATGCCCTTTAGGGAAGGAAATCTGCTATCCTTACCTTGTCGGGCCTTCACATGACTCCAGGCTCCCTTCCTGGCAGCACTGTGGGTGTACCTACACCGCATGGACTGCAGCGGTTCAAGAAGGCAGCTCACCACCGCCACCTTCTCAAGGGCAACTAGGGGATGGGCAATAAATGCTGGCCCAGCCAGCGAAGCCCACATCCTGTGAAAGAATAAAAAAAAGGCTCACAGCAATATATGGTTGACTCTTAAATGCCCTCTGAAATGGCCTAGCAAGCCGCTCAGTTGTATCGAACTGCTAGGAAAGTCATGAGGAATGAAACCAGACAGACCACCCAGCATTGACTTAGGCACTGGAAATGACAACGGCAAACTCAGCCCTGCCGACACTGCAAAGTCCTCCTTACTAACACCTGGGGGCTTGTGCCAAAACTGGGAGAGCTGCCTCACAGACTAGTCAAGCAACAGCCTGACATAGTCATCCTCACAGAATCTTACCTGACAGATAATGTCCCAGACCCCTCCATCACCATACCTGGGTATGTCCTGTCCGACAGGCAGGCCAGACCCAGCAGTGGTGGCAGCACAGCCGGGAGGGAGTTGCCCTGGGAGTTCTCAAAATCAACTCTGGATCCCATGAAGTCTCATGGCATCAGGTCAAACATGGGCAAGGAAACCTCCTAGGATTACCACCTACCAACCACCACCAGCCCCCAACACCAACCACTACCCCTCAATCTCCCCCACCCCACAACCCGCCATGCCATGGGATTGATGGATTTCAAGACCTACTTGCTGACTACAGGAATAGGCTGTCCTGATGTAGCGGTGATACACAAGAAGGTGATGCTAACACATTGTCTTGGAACAGAAGGCCAGTGAATATGCAAGCAGCTCACACGTTTGATGCAGCAGTAAGTGCTCTAAAAAACTACTTTGGGTCAAAGAAGGATGTGATGATTGAATGATATACATTCCACCAGAGATGCCTAGGAAATGATGAGCCCATTAAACAATATGTGGGAGCATTGTGGTAATTAGCTTTGATATGTAAATTTGGCACACTAACTAATTCATGACCAATTAATTGAAAATACTTCAATTGCACAATTAAGGAACCTCTCATGGGGGATGATGATTTAACCTTGGAAAAAGCCATGACCTTGCCAGTCAGTCCAAATCGAATCTGCCATATTATGTTCAAAGGGGTTACAGGGTTAAACAGAAATGCACCCTCAGATGCAGGGTTGCACATACAGCTTGCCCAATCTGGTCATGTGCAAGGATTAAAGACAAGGAGGCCTTGGCAGTCTCATCAACATGTGCCCCATCACAGTCAGATACCTTCAAAGCCCTGCCTCCCCTTTTTCTCCCTCTTCTAGCACTTGTCCTGCTCAGTGTGGCCTTTGCTCATTCGCCGAGTCATACTAAAGTTCGAGGGGAAGGCTTACTAGGCCACACATGCCTGGAAGTAACTTGGTTTAGTACAAGCCTTGCAGCTACCGAATAAAGGTAACTTAGCACCTTTGGATTGTTTCAACTCTTGCGTTTTAGACAATTCATGTCGCTGATTCCCAATTCCTCACACCTTCTTTATTGTCTGTCCCAGCCTTTAGGTCGATGTTGGCTGTTGGTAAAGCTTGATAAGTTTGAGTAAAAACCATAGAAGGTCCCTGTGACAGTCAGGTAAGTCCATGACCAGCAACCTCCTGATATGCCTTTCAATGCAGTAAGCAGGTAATTGCAAGAACGAATTACATTGTTTGTGTTGATCAGGTAAAGCTCCAGAAGTGAAATGGAAGCACTGTCACACGGATACCTGTTTAACATTTTTAAGCTGCTGGAATTTTTTTAAATTCACTTTGCTTATCGATTGGAAGCTGTGAATTCAGCCATCTAGGCCATAAACTCTGGAATTCCTTCCCTAAACCTCTGCGTCTCTCTATCTCTCTCTCTCTCTCCCCTCATTTAAAACTCTCATTAAATCCTACCCCTTAGACTAGATTATCATCATCCATGATAATATCTTCTTAGCATTTAGGATGTTTAGGGCAGAGCAAAAAAGGAGTGAAGATCCTTTAGCATAGAGGTTTCTGCTCCTAATTGTGCTGCCCTTCCTAGGATTAGCTGTTGGTATTTTAGTGAGGTGTCAGAAGGGAGCCTTTGGCCTAATTTTCATGTTGATCCACTCACTGGACACCCTGACACCTGGATGTCCATGGTTATTTGAGGCAATACTCTTCCCTGAATCATTGTGGAAGGGACAGAATGGAGATGTTACTAGGAACTGCCTGAACCAGGCAGTGAGCAAAATTGAGTTCCCAATCCTACCTAAGGGGCCTTTGTTGTTTTGGACAAGAACCTAGGAACACAGGAACAGGAGTAGGCATGTTGGCCCTTAGAGTCTGTTCTACGATTCAATGGGTAGAATCTTCTCCCCATCAGGGGGGTTGTGCGGGGCCGGCGCGGGTGGGTGCAGACCCGATTGGCACCCCCGATCGGGTCCGAGCCACCATTTTATGCGTAACCCGCTCCCTGTGTGGGCGGGGGAGGGGGGCGTTGCCTGAGTCGAAAGAGCGCAGAAATCTCCCTGCCTCAGGGAGATTAGTTTAAGTTCCAAAAATTTTAATGAAAAGAAAAGAAATTTTAAGACATGTCCCCTCATGTGACAGTACCACATGAGCTGGGACATGTCAATGAACTTTAATGAAAAAATTTATTTAATTTACAAACCCTTCATGGAACCTCATCCTACCCGTGGATGAGGTTCCATGAAAAATGTGAAGGCCGCCTGGGGTCTTCGTCTGCCCGCCAACCTTAAAGTTGGATGGGCAGCTTTCTCAATAAGCTTAATTAGTTCATTAATGGCCTTAACAGGCACTTGACAATTCGGCAGGCGTGCAGCCAAGTCGGCTCCGTACCCGCCGAACTGAAAATCTCAAAGGTGCGCAGTGAGGTCAGGACACACGCCCGTGTCATTTTACACCTCGGTTAGCGGGCCCCGCACCCACTCGCTGAGCCAAAGATTCAGCCCAATGAGATCATGGCTGATCCATGACCTAACTCCATTTCCCTGTCTATGCCCCATATCCCTTAATACCAGAGATAGCAAAAGCTTATCAATCTCAGATTTAAAATTTACAATTAATCTAGCATCAATTGCCATTTGTTGTAGAGAGTTTGAAACTTCCACCACCCTTTGTGTGTAGTGCTTCCTAATTTCACTCCTGAAGTGTCTGGCTATAAATTTTAGACTATGCCCCGTGGTCCTAGACTTCCCAAACAGCAGAAATAGTTTCTACCTAGCTACCCTATCTGTTCCTATTAATACCTTGAGAATGTTGATAAATCGTACCCTAAACTTCTAAATTCCAGGGAATACAACTCTAGTTTGTGTAATTACTTCACATAATTTAACCTTTGCAGTCCAGGTATCATTCTGGTAAATCTAGACTGCACCCCTTCCAAGCCGAATATACCCTTCCTAAGGTATAGTGCCCAGAACTGCCCCCAGTACTCCAGGTGTAGTCTAACCAGGGCTTTGTATAACTGAAGCATGACATCTATTCCCTTGCCTTCTCTTTCTGAACATATAAAGGCCAGCATTCCATTAAGCTTTTTGATTATTTTCTGTACCTGTTTGTGACATTTTAATGACCTTGGATGCCCAAGTCTCTTTGGACCTTCACTTTTTCTAGCTTTCCATCATTTAGAAAGCTCCCTGTTCTATTCTTTTTAGCACCAAAGTGAATGACTTCACATTTGCCTTCATTGGAATCCATTAGCCACAGTTTTGTCCATTCATTAAATCCATCAGTCTCTCTCTGTAATTTTATGCTTCCATCTACATTGCTTATAATGCCGCCTATCTTTTTATCATCAGCGAACTTGGATATGTGGCTTTCTACCCATCATCTAAGTCACTAATATATATGATGAGTAGTTCGTGCACAAATCCATTCAGGACACCACTGATCACATCCTTCAATTAGAATACATGCACTTTATCCTTTCTCTCTGTTTCCTGCCATTTAGCCAATTTCCTAACCAGGGCAATAATTTTTCTTCAATTCTATGGGCTTCAACTTTAGCTAGCAGTCTCCTACAGATTCCATTTATTTGGTGACTTTATCAAATGCCTTCTGGAAATCCACATAATTTACATTAATGGAAATTCCCATGTCAATTACTGTAATCGCCTCTTCAAGGAAATTGGCAAACGAAGTGCAGATTGCGCAGATATGAGTTTGGTGAGTGGGGAGTTTTAAGTATTGAAAAATCTGGTCTGTAGGTAGCACTTAACTGATAGTTACTTAAAGTAAGTTAATAAACTAAAGTAAGTGAATAAACTAAAGTAAGTTTCTTGCAGCCTTAGGCAGGGTCTTAGACCAGCTCTACTGGAGAGAAGCTGATTAATTAATTGGCTAACTAGTCCAATCAAGTTGTTGCACTCTCAGCTCCAATGGCCATAAATATAGAAGTCTGGGTGCAGCTTTGCAAACGGAGTGCAAATTGCAAGCAGAGTGAGCTGATACAAGTTTGGTGAGTGGTGAGTTGGCGAAGGGGGGAAGAGTTGTTTTTTGTACCTTTTTCTTAATTCAGCCCAGTGGAAGGAGCTGGTTGGTGAGTAACTGGTAAACCAATTAGGAATTAAGGAATGTATAATACTTAGATGACAGTGGTACTAGCATTTAATAAGTACAATAAATTGTAATATACATAGGAATTATTCTAAGTTAATTAAGTAATTAAATTAATAAAATAAGTAACAATGGCAGGACAGGTGTTGTGTTGCAGATGTGGAATGTGGGATCTCCTGGGGACCAATGCAATCCAGGACAAATATGTCTGCAGAAAGTGTAAGCAGCTAGAGGAATTCCAGATCAGAATTATTTATCTAGGAGCCGAACTTCAGACACTGTGCAACATTAGAGACGGGCAGAAATACCTGGACACTTTGTTCCAGAAGACAGTCATAGAATAGGGTCAGCAGTGAGGGACAGGAGGGTACGATAATGAGTGAGGCAGGTAATGGGATCAAGCAGACAGTAGTGGAGGAGCCTCAAACACCAATATTCAAACAGGTTTGAGGAGTTTGTAACCTGTGTGGACAAAAGTGATGTCTACAGGATGGATGAGCAGACTGGCCATGTCACCATGGTGGAGGAAGCCATTCAAGCACAGGGTAGCAAAAAGAAATGTAGTGGTAGTAGGGAACAGTATGGTCAGGGGAATAGACACTGTTCTCTGCAGCCGAGAGTGAGAACGCAGAATATTGTGTTGTCTGCCTGGTGCTGGTGTTCAGGATATCTGCTCAGGGCTGGAGAGGAACTTGTAGTGGGAGGGGAAGTATCCAGTCATCATGGTCCATGTAGGTACCATGTTGGTCCATTTAGATACCAATGACATAGGTAGAACTAGGGAAGAGGTTCTGCATAGACAATATGAGCAGCTAAGCACTAAATTAAAAAGCAGAACCTCAAAGGTAATAATCTCTGGATTATTACCTGAGTTACATGCAAATTGGCATAGGGTAAATAAAATTAGAGAGAAGAATGCGTGGCACAAAGACTGGTGTGAGAGAAGTTGGTTCCAGTTTGTGGGGCACTGACACCAGTACTGGGGAAAGTGGGGACTGTACTATTCAGTCTACACCTGAATCATTCTGGGATTAATGTTTGAGCAAGCTGCATAACTCGGGAAGTAGAGAAGGCTTTAAACTAATTAGTGGGGGCAAGGGATCAAATTTGTGAAGATGTGGTAAATCAAAGAGTAGAGACAAGGCAAGAGAGACAGCTATTAATATGGGAAATGACAAACAGACCATGACAAGAAGGGACAGAGAGTGCAAATCTAAGAGTAAGTCAGCAGATAAGGCTAGAGGTTACAAAAATAATAAAAGGAAACATCTAAAAGCTCTGTATCTAAATGCACGTAGCATTTGAAACAAAACAGATGAACTGATAGTGCAAATTTAAATAAATCAGTACGATCTGCTGGCCATTTCAGAGACATGGCTACAGGATGACATAGATTGGGACCTGAATATCGAAGGGTAGGTGACATTTAGGAAGGACAGGAAGCTAGGATAAGGTGGAGAGGTGGATCTGTTAATTAATAATGTTATTAGCGCAATAGAGAGGGGTGACCTAGGTTCAGGAAACCAGAATGCAGAAGCACTTTGGATACAGGTGAGAAGTGAAAAAGGCAAGAAGTCACTTGTGGGATTGGTGTACAGGCCCCCTAACAGTAACCACATGGTAGGATGGGGTATAAAGAAAGAAACAATGGGAGATTGTCAGAAAGATACGGCGATAATCATGAGGGATTTAATCTACATATAGCCTGGAAAAATCTGGCAAGCAAAGGTAGCCTAGATGAGGAATTCATAGAATGTTTTCAGCATAGTTTCTTAGAACAGCAAGTTCCGGTGCCAACCAGAGAACAGGTTATACTAGACCTCGTATTGTGCAACAAGATAGGATTAACCAATGACATCATAGTGAAGGTGCCCCTAGGTAGCAGCAATCATAATATGATTGAATTTTACATTCAGCTTGAGGGAGAGAAGAGCGAGTCTAAGACTAGTATTTTAAACTTAAATAAGGGAAATTATGTGGGCATGAAAACAGAGCTAGCTAAAGCAAACTGGCAAATTAGGTTAAAGGACACATCAATAGAAATGCAGTGGCAGACATTTAAAGGGATATTTCATAATACACAGAATACATACATTCCAATGAGAAAGAAAAATTCCAAGGGGAGGACCAACCATCCAAGGTTAACTAAAAACGTTAAAGACAGTATCAGACTTAAAGAAAAGGCATATAGTTGCGCAAAGACAGGTGGCAGGTCAGAAGATTTGACAGCATATAAAGAATTGGCTTACTTAGCAAAGAATGACAAAAAGATTAATAAGTATGGAAAAATTAAAGTATGAGAGAAAGCTAGCTAGGAATATAAAGACAGGCAGTAAGAGTTTCTAAAGATACTTAGATAAGAAAAGAGTTAACCAAGTGAGTGTTGATCCTATAGAAAGTGAGTCTGAGGAATTAATAATGGAAAATAAAGAGATGTCAGATGAATTGAACAGGTATTTTGGATCGGTCTTCACTCTCAAGGATACCAGTAACATCTGAAAAATAGCTGTAAATCAGGAAATGGAAGTGGGGAGGAACTCAGGAAAATTACAATCACCAGTGGAGTAGTATTGAGTAAATTGTTGGAGCAGCGGGCTGACAAATCCCCAGGTCCTGATGGACTTC
Organism: Cetorhinus maximus; assembly: GCF_964194155.1. Classification (NCBI taxonomy): domain Eukaryota; kingdom Metazoa; phylum Chordata; class Chondrichthyes; order Lamniformes; family Cetorhinidae; genus Cetorhinus; species Cetorhinus maximus. The sequence goes on from NC_135897.1 coordinate 9,648,067, forward strand.
ATCCTAGGGTCTTGAAAGAAGTGGCTAGTGAGGTATTTGATGCATTGGTTTTAATTTTCCAGAATTCCCTAGATTTGGGGAAGGTTCCAGTAGATTGGAAGATAGCAAATGTAACTCCATTAATTTAGAAGAGGGGGAAACAGAAGATAGGAATTTACAGCCAGTTAGCTTAACATCTGTCATTTGGAAAATGTTAGAAGCTATTACTAAAGACGCTATAGCAGAGAGTTTAGATGAATTCAAGTTAATCAGGCAGAGTCAACATGGTTTTGTGAGAGGAAAATCACGTTTAACCAATTTATTGGAGTTCTTTTCAGCAGTGACGTGTGCTGTGGATAAAGGGGAACCAGTGGATGTACTGTACTTAAATTTTCAGAAGGCGCCACATCAAAGGTTATTGCGGAAAATAAAAGCTCATGGTGTAGGGGGTAGCATATTGGCATGGATAGAAGATTGGCTAGTCAACAGGAAACAGGGGGGTAGGCATAAGTGGGTCATTTTCTTGTTGGCAAAATGTGATGGGTGGTGTGCCACAGGGATCAGTGCTAGGGCCCCAACTCTTCACAATTTATATAAATAACTTGGATGAAGAAACCGAAGGTATGGTTGTTAAATTTGCTTATCACACAAAGATAGGTAGGAAAGTAAGTTCTGAAGAGGACGTAAGGAGGCTACAATGGGACATAGGTAGGTTAAGTGAGTGGGCAAAGATCTGGCAAATGGAGTATAATATGAGAAAATGTGAAATTGCCAATTTTGGCAGGAAGAATAAAAAAGAAGCACATTGTCTAAATGGTGAGAGATTACAGAGCTCTGAGATTCGGAGGGATCTGGGTGTCCTAGTGCATGAATCACAAAAGGCTAGTATGCAGGTACAGCAAATAATTAGGAAAGTTAATAGAATGTTACTGTTTATTGTGAAGGGGATTGAATACAAAAGTAGGGAGGTTATACTTCAGTTGTAGAGGGCACTGGTGAGACCACATCTGGAGTACTGTGTGCAGTATTGATCTCCTTCTTTAAGGAACGATGTAAATGTGTTGAAGCAGTTCAGAGGAGGTTTCCTAGACTAATACCAGGAATGGGCAAATTGTCTTATAAGGAAAGGTTAAACAGGTTAGGCTTGTATCCGCTGGAATTTAGAAGAGCAAGAGGCAACTTGATTGAAACCTTTAAGATCCTGAGGTGTCTTGACCAGGTGGATGTGGAGAGGATGTTTCCTCTTGTGGGAGAATCTAGAACTAGGTGTCATGTTTAAAAATAAGGGGTCGTCCATTTAAGACAGATGAGGAGAAATCTTTTCTTTCAGAGGGTCATGAGTCTTTGGAACTCTCTTCCTCAAAAGGTGCTGGAAGCAGAGTCTTTGAATATTTTTAAGGCAGAGGTAGATAGATTCTTGATCAGCAAGGGAGTGAAAGGTTATTGGGGGTAGACGGGAATGTGGAGTCGAGGTTACATTCAGATCAGCCATGATCTTATTGAATGGCAGAGCAGGCTTGAGGGGCCGAGTGGCCTACTGCTCCTAATTCGTATCTTTGTATGTTTACTTTTTCAGGAATTTACACCCAGGCTTAACCAATCAAGCATAGTGAACATCAATAGTAAACAGATTCACATAATCAAACTTAGAACAGTTGGGAATGTGGGCTTGATGTTACAATCAGATCAGCCATGATATTAATGAATGGTGGAGCAGGCTCCTGTTCCTAATTTGTATGTTTGTATGTTCGTTATGTCCTACATTATTATAAGTCTTATGCATTTTCCTTTATTGCTACAATCTTAATACTATTCCAATATTATTGCTATTACAGCATTAGCATTAACAACATTCTCAGTCCCCCATCTCCCCCTTCAAGTCCATGAAGTTAGAGGTTCAGGTGCTCTGGAGGCCTTATAACCCTTCCACATCTTGTTTGCCGTTCTGTTGGGAGGATGGTAGGCTCTGGTGGTTCTGGTTCTTGTTGTAGGCTTGGAGGTTGGATTTGCGTTTGGGTATGCTTTCATTCTTTTCTTCCATTGCTTCCATGCCTGGTTGGTTCGGCTGTTATGTGGATGCATGTTTGCTGTTACTCTCGATCTTTCATGTGAGATAAATGAAGATGGCATTAGTCTCCTTGGCACTGCTTTTTCTCCTTTCTCTGTGTGGGCCATCAGAAGCCCTTTGACACTGAGGAACAGCATTCCTGGGGTGAGAAGAAGGTTTAGTGATATGCTCACCACTGCATTTTGTTGTCGATGGTGAGAGACTGGTACCAGGTTGCAGCATCCTGCTGGGGTGAGGGACAGCCAATAGGGTAAAAGGGGGGAAAAGTGGTAAAAAGGGAAAATTTATGGCTCTTTACTTAAATGCACACAATATTCGGAACAAAATAAATGAATTAGCGGCACAAATAGGGGTTAATGGGCATGATCTTATAGCCATTATGGAGACATGGTTACAAAGAGATCAAAGCTGGGAACTAAATATTCAGGGGTATGTGACTTTTCAAAAGGACAGGCAGGAAGGAAAGGGTGGTGGGGTAGCTTTGTTAGTATGAGATGGAACAAGTACGATAGCAAGAAATGATCTTGTATCGGAAGATTTAGAATCCATATGGATGGAGGTAAAAAATAACAAGGGGAAGAAGACACTGGTGGGAGTATTCTACAGTCCCCCTAACAGTAGCTATATTGTAGAGCAGAGAATACATCAGGAGATAATGAGGGCATGTAAAAAAGGCAGTGCATTAATCATGGGTGACTTTAATCTTCAAGTAGACTGGGAAAATAAATTGGCAGAGGAAACGACGAGCAAGAATTCATCGAGTATATTCGGGACAGTTTCCTAGAACAATATGTTGTGGATCCAACCAGGGATCAGGCTATTTTGGATCTGGTAATGTGTAATGAGGCAGGTTTAATAAATGATCTCAAAATAAAAGATTGCCTCGGAAACAGTGACCATAACATGGTAGAATTTAGCATTCAGTTTGAGGGTGAGAAACTTGGGTCAGAAACAGCTGTGCTAAACTTAAATAAGATTAATTACAAGGGAATGAGGGCAGAGTTGGCTGGAATGGACTGGGAAAGGAGTTTAGCAGAAAAGACAGTTGATGAACAATGGCAGACATTTAAGAAAATAGTTCATGACTCACAACAAAGGTATATCTGAGTGACAAAGAAGGATACTAGGGAGGGGATAAACCAACCATGGTTAACCAAGAAAGTTAAGGATAGTATCAAATTGAAAGAAAAAATATACAATGTGGCAAAAATTAGTGGTAAACCAGAGGATTGGGAAAGTTTTAAAAACTAACAGAAGATGACCAAAAAAGTAATAAAGAGGAAGAAAATAAACTTTGAGGGTAAACTAGCAAGTAATATAAAAATGGACAGTAAGAGTTTCTTTAAATATATAAAAAGGAAGAGAGAGGCCAAAGTGAACAGAGGCCCCTTAGAGAATGAGGCAGGGGAAATAATAATGGGGAATCAGGAAATGGCAGAGGAGTTGAATAAATATTTTGCATCAGTCTTCATGGTAGAAGACACTAATAGTATTCCAAAATTACTAAATAATCATGGGGCAAAAGGGGTGGAGGAAATAAATACAATAACTATCACTAGAGAAGAAGTACTAGGGAAACGAATGGGGCTAAAGGCCGATAAGTCCCCTGGACCTGATGGGTTGCATCCTAGGATGTTACAGGAATTAGCTGCACAAATAGTGGATGCACTGGTAATAATCTTCCAAGAATCCTTAGATTCTGGAAAAATCCCAGAAGATGGGAAAACTGCCAATGTAATGCCCTTATTCAAAAAGGGAGGGAGACAAAAAACAGGCAACTATAGGCCAGTTAGCTTAACATCCACCATTGGGAAAATGTTCAAGTTTATTATAAAGAATGTAATACATAATATAATCAAGCAGAGTCAGCATGGCTTCATGAAGGTGAAATCATGCCTGACAAATTTATTAGAATTCTTTGAGGAGGCAAAAAGCAGGATAGATAAAGGGAAACCAGTAGATGTAATATATATGGATTTCTAAAAGGCATTTGATAAGGTACCACACATAAGGCTACTTAATAAGGTAAGAGCCCATGGTGTTGGGGGCAGTATATTAGCATGGATAGAGGATTGGCTAACTAACAGAAGACAGAGAGTTGGGATAAGGGAGGCATTTTCAGGATGGCAACCTGTAACTAGTGGAGTGCCAGAGGGATCTGTGCTGGGGCCACAATTATTTGCAATATATATTAATGATTTAGATGAAGGAAGCGAATGTACTATCGCCAAGTTTGCGTATCACACAAAACTAGGTGGGAAGGCAAGTAGCGAGGATGATACAAAGAGTCTACAGGGAGATATAGACAGGTTAAGTGAGTGGGCAAAAACTTGGCAGGTGGAATATAATGTGGGAAAATGTGAGGTAATGCATTTTGGCTGGAAGAATAGAGGAGCTGAATATTAGTTAAATGGCGAAAGGCTGCAGAAAGCTACAGCGCAGGGGGTTGAGGGAGTCCTCGTGCATGAATCCCAAAAGCTAACATACAAGTTCAGCAGGTAATAGGGAAGGCAAATGGAATGTTGGCCTTTATTTCAAAGGGAATGGAGTATAAAAATAGAGAAGTCTTGCTAAAACTATACCAGGCACTAGTTAGAATACACCTGGAATACTGTGAACAGTTTTGGTCCCCTTATCTAAGAGAAAGATATAGGGCAGCATTTTCCCATCTGCAAGCGGGGGCGGGGCCCACTTGCCGATGGATAAAATGATGCGCGGTGATGTCGGGCGAGCGTCCTGATGTCACCACACGTCATTTAGATTCTCAGTTTAGCCAAACTGTCAAAGGCCTATTAAGCCATTTTAAACCTAATTAACTCAATTTAATGAGCTAAGGTTAGCGGGCCAGGCGAAGAGCCCAGGCGGCCTTCGCATTTTTCATGAAACCTCATCCACGAGCGGGATGAGGTTTCATGAAGCGTTTTAAAATTCAGTAAAAATTTATACATTTATGTCCCAGCTCATGTGATAGTGTCACCTGAGGGGACATGTTTTATAAGTATTAAAAACCTTCACTTAAAAGTCTAACACTGAAACAAACCCCCCTGAGGCACGGAGATCTCTGCGCTCTTTCACATCATGATGGGCGGGCTTTAATTGGCCCGCCCATGTAAAATGGCAGCGAGGACCCGATTGGGGGCGCTGATCGGGTTCGCGCCTGCCCCCGCACAATTCCCCTCCTGCCCGCCCCTGCCCACCCCTGCACAACCACCACCCCCCGAAGGGGGGGAAATTCCTGGCCATAATGGCATCGGAGGCAGTCCAGAGATGGTACACTAGGTTGATCCCAGATATGGAGGGATTTTCTAATGAGGAGAGGTTGAGTAGGTTGGGCCTGTACTCATTGGAATTTAGAAGAATGAGAGGCGACCTTATTAAAACATATAAAATTCTTAGGAGGCTTGACAGGGTAGATGCTGAGAGGTCCTTTCCCCTTATGGGAGAGTCTAGGACCAGGGGGCATAATCTCAGAGTAAGGGGTTGCCCATTTAAGACAGAGATGAGGAGGAATTTCTTCTCTCAGAGGGTAGTGAATCTGTGGAATTCTTTACCGCAGAGGGCTGTCGAGGCTGGGTCATTAAGTATATTCAAGACTGAGATAGACAGATTTTTAATCATTCAGGGAATCAAGGGTTATGGGGAGAAGGCAGGAAAGTGGAGTTGAGGATTATCAGATCAGCCATGATCTCACTGAATGGTGGAACAGACTCGATGGGCCGAATGGCCTACTTCTGCTCCTACATCTTATGGTCTTATGATCCATTGTGATTGTGGTATGCTGGCTGGAAGCTGCAGTGTGTGCACAGTGGTTAATGTGTCGACCAGCTGTACCACCGTTGTAGTCGGTAGTAGAGGCTTCTCAGACTGCTGATCGTTCTCTTGACCTCTTCCACCGGAGGTGTCATGGTAATCTCATGAGCTGTAGGTTGTTCTGACCATTGGATACTTTCCAGGACCTAGAATGATAATGGACAAACGTGTTCCACAAAGACAGAGATCAATGGTGAAACCTGAGTCTGAATACTGTTCAGTGTTTGAGTATTCATGACTGTGCTGTTCTGGCTTGCTAACATCAGGAAGAGTCTTGACTTCCTTTACTGTCTGGAGCAGATACAGGGATAATATACATCAGCTCAAAGATCTGTTTGCTGCCATACTTCAGTAGTTCCAGAATGACTGGGGGTTGGACGCCTCTGCTCCATAAAGTGGAGTGTCCATTGTTTGAATCTAAAGGCCTTGGAGCCATGGCTCCTTATCTGACAGGACCGTCACACTGGCATCTGAATCTAATTTAAAATTTGTTAGATGGCCATTTACCAGGATGTCAGCATTCCAAAACGAAGAATCACAACCTTTGATTTCAGCCAGGAAGCATGGCTGTGTGTCTTCTGGGCTTTCCGTCTCAACCTCGTGGATTATCTTTGGGATGTCTGTGCGATGCTGGGGTTTGAGTGTGCACAGTTCACCAAAGTGTCCCTGTCAGTTGCAGTGGAAGCATTGGGCTGTACTCACAGGACACTGATCTCTCCTGTGAGGGCACTTTTCACCACAGTGCTGGCAAGGTCGCTCTGCTGGGAATTGCTTTCCCTGACTTGGATTGTCCCTGTGTCTCTGTGACCTGATAAGCTGGAAAGAGAATTGGCTTCTGCTCCATGTTGTGTTCTCTCCCCTTAGGATTGTCATGTGTTTTTCATGTAGTTCGGACAGCCTAACTAGCTGGATTACCTTGCCTAGAGTTAGATCAGCTTTAGCTTGTAGGACGTCAGAGAATGAATCATCTGCAACACCTGCCATGATTCTGTCTTGGATGAGTTCAGACTTTAAATCTCCATATTCACACCTGTCTGCCATCTTGTAGAGATCATTTATGAAGGAATCGACAGGTTCCCCAGGCAGTTGGACTATCTTATTAAATTTTGCTCTCTCCAATATTTTATTGGCTCTCGGGTTGAAATAAACATCGAAGGGTTTTAAAACATAATCAAATTTGGCAGATGACTCAGCAACATCCTGTCGTGCAATGATGTCATCTGCAGTTGGCCCTATTGAGTAAAAAGTGTGTTTACTTTTTTCTTTTCTGGCTTTTTATTTAAACCTGAAGTGGTGCTGTATCTTAAAAATCTTTTCCTCTAAAGACCTCAATTTTGTGACTGGTCTGGGCCTTGGGTAAATCCCATTGGAGTTGGAAGTGTGGAATTATGATCCAGGTTGAAGATTTTAAAAGTGTGGCTTGACTTCCAAGATGGTGTCGCCATTCACTGCAGAACAAATGGATTTCCCACGATTGCTGGTTTTTATGGACTTTGCAAAATGGCAGCGGCACATTTCAGAAAGAAGAATTTTCAACAAACAGTCTGCATGGGTCGGAGATCTGCAAACTTGATTTAATCATCGATATAGCATTGCGAGTGGTAAGACTTTTAAATAAACCACACGCTTGTTGTTCAAGGGCCCAGACTGTCACGAGGTTCCCCAGAGCTAAGTTAATTATTCATTTGGTTTTTTTCCTGTTCAACTCAGAGGCCATGTGTTGAGGCTTGGTGATGGAGAATGGGGATTAGTAAAGGGTTTCATTCAAATGGGGCTTGGCCCACTCGCCAAGGCGTGAAGTGATGCGGGGTGACACGGGCCGCGCGCCCACTGAACTGTCAAGAGCCTGTTAAGGCCATGAATGAACCAATTAAGCCTATTGAGAAAGCTGCCCATCCAACCTTAAGGTTGGCAGGCAGGCAAAGAGCCCAGGCGGCCTTCGCATTTTTCATGGGACCTCATCCACAGGCGGGATGAGTTTTCATGAATGATTTAAAATTTTCAGAAAAATTTTTATGAAAATTATTGCACATGTCCCAGCTCATGTGACAGTTTCACATGAGGGGACATGTCATAAGAATTTCTAGAACACTTTATTGAACTGTTAAAACTTAAAACTTTAATGTTTTAAATAAACCACACGCTTGTTGTTCAAGGGCCCAGACGGTCACGAGGTTCCCCAGAGTTGAGTAAGTTAATTACTCATTTGTTTATTTTTCTGTTCAACTCAGAGGTCACGTGTTGAGGCTCGGTGACGGGGAATGGGGATTAGTGAAGGGTTTCATTCAAATGGGGCTTCTGACTGAATGCCCAAGTCGGAAGGTCAAGTGCGAGCTCAGTGAAAAGGAGCGGAGTGGCAGTCCAGCTGTGATTACCACTCCTCGGAAGTTATGGCACATCATACCCGTACCTTTATATCGGGTGCACCTGGAGTGTGAGCTAACGTCTGTAGCCATGGGGATTGTCCTTAGTTTACCTATGGAAAGGGTTTGAAATAATTTGGCAGGCGAGAAGGTAGTGGCTTCCCCAGTAGTCTGAGAGAGACGAAGTGATGTCAAGGAGACAGAGCAGTTACAGAAAAAGGTTCCTGGCATTTTCCCTACCTGTGTAGTGTGCTCAGAAGGCATGGCATAAACGTTGTGGTCTTTGCCTGTTAACCTACTTTGCATTAGCAGCATCCAGTTTTCTGTGGGCCATTTCATTTGCTTTGCAATTTTCTCAAATGAAATGAAAAATTCCTCAATGTCCCCCTGCTCAAGTTTTGGGATTGCTTGAGCAAATTTAAACTTCTCCACACTTAGCCCTGAGTCGCGGGCAGACCTCTCCCTATTGATGCCTTCCCTGGGTCCAGGGGAAGCCTCCCCTCTTAGTTGAATCTGTTCTAATTGAAATTCTCTTTCTTCCCTCCATTCCTGCCTCTCTTTATCCTCCTCTCTCTCTCTCTCTCTTTCTTTGAAATGCTCTTTCTCTTTCCTGTTTTCTCTCCTGCCTCTCTCTTTCTTCTCTTTGGAATTCTAGCTCTAGCCTATTCTGTTCCAACTGTATTTTTGCTAAAGCTATTTTACCTATTTCTGGTTCTATGTTTATCTCTGACTCCTCCAATTCCATTTCAGGATTACTGGTTACCAGCTTTTGAATTTCTTCTTCCCGAGCTTTTAGTCGAAATTCTGTCCCTATCTGTCTACACACTTTTCAATTCATTAGGGAACAATGCCTTTAAACTCTTCCAAGTCATTTTGCTCAGTTCTAAAATCACACTAACCTTGAAAGTGGACATTTTGGTTGGGATGGGATCCCTGTAGCACACAAGAAAACTGCACTGATGTTTTAAATGATGTCTAGCGAATAATATCGCTCCCACTTCCAATTACTCTTGTTTGCCTGTAGGTCCGATGCCAGATGGAAGCACTCAAATAACTGTTGCGAACAGGTTAGGAGGGGTGGGCTGACCCCCTTTCTTTGACCCACTCCTGGGTTGGTTATAGCGGAGTTTGAATTTTCAGAAGATGTGACATTGCCAATCCAATATGTGCTTAACTGTGTATAGCTAGGTGCAGGAATTAAGCCAGCCAGATTCTTGGAGTTAACAAGTAAGGAGTTAGTTTTATTGCTAAAGCTCACTCAGGTAAAGGTACAGAAATTAATAACAAAAAATTTAACGTGTACAAATATGCCCAACTTGCCACCAATGCAAAAATCACACAGAACTTCCCCAGACATGAACAGGAAGATAAAACTTTACAGAGTATCAGCGAATACTATGGAGGGAGGGTTTACACTAGAGTGACGGGGGATGGGAACCTGATCAGGGAGACACAAGGTGGGAAACAAAGACAGAAGCGAAAGGCAAAAAAGTAGAAAGCAAAATTGGAAGGCAGAGGAAACAATGGCTAGCCACAAATAGGGTCATAGTACAAATAAATTGTGTAAATAAGTTAAAAAGACAAATTGACAGGGCGGAATTTTCCAGCCCCTTGGGCATCGTGGCCAGCGGGGGAGGGGTACAATATGGCGAGAAGACCAAAAATCGGTTTTACGTCATCGTGAAACTAGTTTGCGATCATCCACTCCACCTGTCAATGGCAGGCCGCGTTTCCCGCCACCACACATCGGGAACATCATTTTAATACATTTGCATCTATTTATAAGACCTGCTCGCTGGAATTATCCCCCCCCCCTACCATGTCAAATTTACCACCCACGTTGGCGTGACGTCAGAGCGGCATGCTTCCCAGCTGCCTTTAAAACGCGTGCACCTGGTGAGCTGACCTTCAGATGGGAATTCGGAGGTGAGTGCGCACAACCTTGTGCAACGCTCCCGAGCATCGCCCATAGGACATCATGGGAGAGGCACCGCGCATTTGCAGGGGGCGCTCAGGCAAGCTGCTTTTTCCCGGCTGGCTTTCATTGCGGTGCCGGAGCAGGGGCTCTGTTGCGGGTCAGGCTGGGGTGGGAGGGCACGAGGCAGCGCAGCAGCCGTGCAATTGGAAAAGCTTGCCTCTGTAGCTTTTCTGCCCGATCAAGCAATGTAAAAGCATAAAAGTGCCACCAAACGCTCCATCACTTTTCACCGCTCGGGCACAGACTGCAAATTAATGTGCGTTTTAGGGAGCAGGAGAACAATTGGCCGACTGGGCAATTTGTACAATCCCCTTGCGAAAGGTGGCCATGGCGCAGTCACTGGTGGAGGTGCTCACAGCCCCCTTGCAATGTCTTTATTAAGGTTTGGACCAGTATCCATTATGGTTCAAGCTAACAGTGCAGCCTTGCAGTGCAGGTTAGGAGAGTGCCTGTGCCTCAGCTAAGAGTACAGCATGCAGTCCAGTGGCCGAAGCTGCCACTAATTGGTCAAGTGGAGTGGGGCAGAGGTGGATGGAGTTTCGGACAGGCAATGAGTGCACTACACATTGGCCATCCAAGTGGTGGCCAGCATTTTGCTGCATCGCAGCATCATGGAATCACACAGTGCAGAAGAGGCCCTTCGGCCCATCGAGTCTGCACCGATACGTGAGAGACACCTGACCTACCTACCTAATCCCATTTACCAGCATTTGGCCCATAGCCTTGAATGTTATGACATGCCAAGTGCTCATCCAGGTACTTTTTAAAAGATGTGAGGCAACCCGCCTCCACCACCCTCCCAGGCAGCGCCCCCTGGGTAAAAAAGTTTTCCCTCACATCCCCCCTAAACCTCTTGCCCTTCACCTTGAACTTATGTCCCCTTGTGACTGACCCTTCAACTAAGGGGAACATCTGTTCCCTATCCACCCTGTCCATGCCCCTCATAATCTTGTACATCTCGATCAGGTCGCCCCTCAGTCTTCTCTGCTCCAATGAAAACAACCCAAGTCTATCCAACCTCTCTTCATAACTTAAATGTTTCATCCCAGGCAACATCCTGGTGAATCTCCTCTGCACCCCCTCCAGTGCAATCACATCCTTCCTATAATGTGGTGACCAGAACTGCACACAGTACTCCAGCTGTGGCCTCACCAAGGTTCTATACAACTCCAACATGACCTCCCTACTTTTGTAATCTATGCCTTGATTAATAAAGGCAAGTGTCCCATATGCTTTTTTCACCACCCCACTATCATACCCCTCTGCCTTCAGAGATCTATGGACACACACGCCAAGGTCCCTTTGTTCCTTGGAACTTCCTAGTGTCATGCCGTTCATTGAATACTTCCTTGTTAAATTACTCCTTCCAAAGTGTATCACCTCACACTTTTCAGGGTTAAATTCCGTCTGCCACTTATCTGCCCATTTGACCATCCCGTCTATATCTTCCTGTAGCCCAAGGCACTCAACCTCACTGTTAACCACCCAGCCAATCTTTGTGTCATCCGCAAACTTACTAATCCTACCCCCCACATAGTCATCTATGTCGTTTATATAAAAGACTAATAATAGGGGATCCAGCACAGATCCCTGTGGTACACCACTGGACACTGGCTTCCAGTCACTAAAACATCCTTCTGTCATCACCCTCTGTCTCCTACAACTAAGCCAATTTTGAATCCACCTTATCAAATCACCATGTATCCCATGTGCATTTGCCTTCTTTATAAGTCTCCCATGTGGGACCTTGTCAAAGTCTTAACTGAAATCCATGTGTACTACATCAACTACACTACCCTCATCTACACACCCGGTCACCTCCTCAAAAAATTCAATCAAATTTATTAGGCATGACCTCCCTCTGACAAAGCCATGCTGACTATCCCTGATCAAACCTTGCCTCTCCAAGTGGAGATAGATTCCCTCCTTCAGAATTTTCTCCAATAGTTTCCCTACCACTGACATGAGACTCACTGGCCTGTAGTTCCCTGGCTTATCTCTACAACCCTTCTTAAATAGCGGAACCACATTAGCTGTTCTCCAGTCCTCTGGCACCTCCCCCGTGGCCAGAGAGGAATTAAAAATTTGGGTCAGAGCCCCTGCGATCTCCTCCCTTGCCTCCCTCAGCAGCCTGGGACACAAATCATCCAGACCTAGAGATTTGTCCACTTTTAAGCCTGCCAACACCTCCAATACCTTGTCACTCCCTGTATCAATTTGTTTAAGAACCTCGCAGTCTTTCTCCCCGAGTTTGATACCTTCATCCTCATTCTCTTGGGTGAAGATGGATGTGAAGTATTCGTTCAAAACTCTACCGATGTCTTCTGGCTCCACCCATAGATTGCCCCCTTGGTCCCTTATGGGCCCTATTCTTTCCCTGGTTATCCTCTTCCCATTGATATACTTATAGAATATCTGGGGATTTTCCCTACTTTTACCAGCCAGAGCTTTCTCATATCCCCTCTTTGCTCTCCTAATTGCTTTCTTAAGTTCCACCCTGCACTTTCTGTACTCCACTAATGCCTCCGCTGATTTGCTTCCCTTGTACCTGCTAAAAGCCTCTCTTTTCCTTCTCATCATAACCTGAATATCCCTGGTCATCCATGGTTCTCTGGGCTTGTTACTCCTTCCTATTACCCTAGAGGGAACATGTTGAGCCTATACTCTCCCCATTTCCTTTTTGAATGCTCCCCACTGTTACTCTGTAGATTTCCCCACAAGTAGCTGTTCCCAGTCTACCTTGGCCAGATCCTGCCTTATTTTACTAAAATCCACTATCCCCCAATCCAAAACATTTTTTTGCAACTTGTCTAATTCTTTGTCCATAACAAACTTAAACTGTACCTTGTTGTGGTCGCTATCACTAAAATGCTCCCCCACCACCACCTCAGCCACCTGTCCGGCTTCATTCCCCAGAATTAGGTCCAGCAATGCGCCATCCCTTGTTAGACCCTCTACATATTGACCTAAAAGTTCGCCTGTACACATTTCAAGAAATCCCCTCCATTCAAACCCTTAACACTATGTCTATCCCAATTAATGTTGGGAAAGTTGAAATCACCTAATATAATTACCCTATTGTTATTGTTTTTACATAGCTCTGAAAATTGTGCACATATTTGCTCCTCAATTTCCCGCTGACGACCTGGGGGTCTATAATAAACACCTAACAATGTAGCTGCCCCTTTTTTATTCCTAAGCTCTACCCACAAAGCTTCATTCAATGCCCCATCCAAGATATCACCTCTCCTTACTGCAGTAACTGACTCCTTAACTAATAATACAATGCCTCCACCTCTTTTACCCCCTCCCCTGTCTCGCCTGAAGATTCTATATCCCGGAATGTTGAGCTGCCAATCCTGCCCCTCCCTCAACCACGTCTCAGTGATGGCTACTATATCACAATTCCACATGTCAATCCTGAAAGGGCCTTCAGACTTAACCAAGAGAGGTCCTTAGGACACATATGCTAACCCAGACATCTCTCTCTTTGATCCTACAGGAGGAGAACATCAGGATCATATAGCCTAGTGATTTAGTGATACGCCTCATGACTGACAGTGAGCTGAGAAGAAGGGGAGTGCAACGGAGGAGCCTGGCTCAGCAAAGAGAGGAGCACCTCCCTCAAGATGATGATCCCCAGAGATCCATCGCTCATAGGCGCTTGCTAGGCCCAGGGTCTATAGACAGTGCCTGTCATTCCTGCAGATGACCGAGAACCAGTGTCGTCAAAAACTGCTCGTGTCTAGGAAACTGGTCGGTCACATTTGCCACTTGCTGCAGGATTTGGCAACATGGGGACATGGAGGCATCCACTGCCAGTGGTCATGAAAGTGACCGTGGTGCTCAATTTTTACGCCAGTGGCTCCTTTCAGGACTCCACAGGTGACCTGTGCAGGATCTCGCAAGGCTCCATGCACAAGTGTAGCCAGAAGGTCATGAACACCATCTTCACAAAGGCACAGAACATTGTGCATTTTGCCCGGGACCAGGAAAGCCAAGAAGCAATAGCACTGGGATTTGCACAGATCTCTGGTTTTCCCCAGGCACAGGGTACTATTGACTGCTGCACCGACTCCGCCATCGTACCTTGCGATCTGAGGAGTGCAGCGGACATCCCTTCCTGATTTCCAGAGTTTGCCTTTGTAGCTCCAGCAACTGAGGTATGGCCGAGTCCAGAGGCTCCTCATCTGATTCAGACACAGCAGATTTCTGGCCTCTAGCATTCCTGAGTGCCAGAAACCTGGGAAGTCCCTGCCTCCACCTGCTGTGGATCAGACAGTGCAAGTTGCTCACCAGATTGTGACCCCCAAGGCAGCTCTAGATCTAGGTCCCACCGAGGCGTGTGTCTCTGCGCTGATGCAGGGTGTGGGTGAGCACTGTGATGGCTCTTCAATCAGGGTATCATCAGATTCTTCTTCCGAGGTGTCTTCAGGGCTTGAGTTGAGGGCCTGGCTCGTGGACCCCCTCGGCTGTTTTCCAGATGTACCTGTGAAAGCAAGGATAGATTTTTTAGTGCATTGCAGGGCACTATGGAACAGGGGAACTCACTCACAGCATGGTTGTCTGATGGATATTACACTGCTGGATCCTCACTTATTTGAGCACCGCCGACTTTACTGTCAGCACAGGAATGGTCCAGATGGTCACCAGCCAGCTGGACGGCTCTGTTTGCAAAGTCTGTGAGGATCTTGATGTCAGGCATTCCTCCACCAGTCTGCGACCTCTCCCTTTTGAGTGTCAGCTTGTCCTGCATGAATACAGATGGAGAGAGTATAAGCAGGACGCCTGCTAGGCCACATGAGAAGGATGCCTGGCAAGTGTGGGTGGTGAGGGGTGCCGTGGATGGGATGAGGACACAATCTGCAGAGCAGATGAATGTGCATGTGAGAGAGTGAATGGTGATGTCCCTTGAACTGGCAGTGAGTGAGATCCCTGTGGACGTGTGATGGGTTTGTTAGTGTGTGAGTTGAGAGCGATGAGAAGAGTGACTTACCCTGGCAGAACAGAGGAGATCATTCATCCTCTTTGGGCACTGGGTGGCTGTCCTCTTTTGCAGGACATTGGCACTGACCACCACTGCCACCGCCTCCCATGCTGGATTGGTGACCTCGCTTGCTGGTCGTTACCCAGAGCAGGGGTATAGGACTTTGCGGCAGGCCTCCACTGCGTCCTGTAGGCGCCCGAGGGAAGCTAAATTTGGCGGCGACATATTTCCTCCCTATGGCAGCCATGACTTTGCAGTAGCTTCAGATGCCTTAGAGAGAGCTAACTCTGTGCGAGACACCCTTTAAGTATGGTGCCCGGGTTACTGAAGGTCTGAGGTGTTGGCAGGGCAGGCAAATCAGAGGCCACCCTGCCAGCTATCTGGCGTGTTTCCCGAGAACGTATCATTAATGAGGCGAGATGAGCTGGGAATGAGACGGTATGGTGCGAAAAACTGCTGTTGCAGCCAGTGGGTAAAGCCCGCTACTGCTCTTTGTGCAAACGATTCCACCCACTGTATCTGAGTGCACGGAGCATTTGCAATAAGGTGCAATTTGACAGTGCAAATAGATGCGAACGGGTAGATATGATTGCGTTAATGGAGAGATGGCTGCAGTGTAACCGAGGCTAGAACTGAATATCCAAGGGTACTCCATATTTAGGACAGGCAGGCAAAAAGGAAAAGGAGATGGCATTGTTAGTTAAGGATGAAATCAGTGAGATAGTGAGAGGGGATATTGGCTCAGAAAATCTAGATGTAGAATCAGTCTGGGTGGAGCTAAGAAGCAACAAGTGGTGGAAAACATTAGTGGGTGTTGTCTATAGGCTTCCAAACAGTGGTGGTAAAGTAGGGTTGGCATTAAACAGGAAATTAGAGATGCATGTACAAGGGTGCTACAGTAATCATGGGTGACTTTAATCTGCACATAGACTGGGCAAACCAAATGAGCAATAATACCGTGGCAGATAAATTCCTGGAGTGTGTATAAGATGGCTTTTTAGACCAACTAGGGAGCAGGCTATCTTAGATTTGGTATTGTGCAATGAGAAGAAGTTAATTAATAACTTTGTTGTGTGGGGTCCTTTAGGGAAGAGTGACCATAACATGATAGAATTCTTCATTCGGATGGAAAGTTAAGTAGTCCAATCCAAAACTAGGGTCCGGAATCTAAACAAGGAAACTACGAAAATATGAGGGGTGAGTTGTCTACAATAGATGGGGGAACTTCATTAAAAGACGTTATGGTGGATAGGCAATGGCTAATATATAAGAAACAAATAAATGCATTATAACAGTTATAAATTCCTTTCTAGTGCAGAAGCACAACAGGTAAAACGGCCCACCCATGACTAACAAAATAAATTAAGCATAGTATTAGATCCAAAGAGTCATATAAAATTGCTAGAAAAAGTAGCAAGCCCGAGGATTGGGAGCAGTTTAGAATTCAGCACAGGATGACCAAAAGATTAATTGAGAGGGCAAAAATAGAGTATGAGAGCAAACTTGCAAGGAACATAAAAACGGACTGTAAAAGTTTCTATAACTATGTGAAAAGAAATAGACTAGTGAAGACAAATGTAGGTCCCTTACAGTCTGAAACAGAGAATTTATAATAGAGAACAAGGAAATCGCACAGCAATTAAACAACTACTTTAGTTCTATCTTCATAGAAGAAGACACAAATAAGTTCCCAGAAATGCTAGGGAACCAAGGATCTAGTGAGAAGGAGGGATTGAAGGAAATTAGCAATAGTAAAAAAATAGTGCTGGAGATATTAATGAGACTGAAAGCCTATAAGTCCCCAGGGCCTGCTAATCTACATCCCAGGGTACAAAAGGAGGCAGCCATGGAAATAGTGGATACATTGGCTGTCGTCTTCTGGAACTGTCCCAGCAGATTGGAGGGTGGCAGATGTAACCGCACTATTTAAAAAGGAGGGAGAAAGAAAACGGGGAATTACAGACTGGTTAGCCTAACCTCAGTAGTAGGGAAAATGCTAGAGTCTATTATAAAGGATGCGATAACAGGACACTTAGAAAATATCAACAGGATTAGACAAAGTCAACATAGATTTATGAAAGGAGCACGTTTGGCAAACCTACTGGACTTTTTTGAGGATGTAACTAGCAGAATAAATAAGGGAGAACCAGTGGATGTGGCGTATTTGGATTATCAGAAAGCTTTTGATAAAGTCCCACATAAGAGGTTATTGTGTAAAATTAAAGCACATGGGATTGAGGGGTAATATATATATTGGCATGGATTGAGAATTGGTTAGCAGACAGGAAACAGAGAGCTTTGGGTCTTTTTCAGAGTGGCAGGTGGTGGCTAGTGGGGTACCACAGGAGCTAGTGCTTGGGCCCCAGCTATTCACAATAGATGTCAATGATTTGGATGAGGGAACCAAATGTAATATTTCCAACTTTGCTGACGACATGAAACATGGTGGGAATGTGAGCAGTGGGGAGGGTGTAAAGAGGTTTCAAGATGATTTAGACAAGTTGAGTGAGTGGGCAAATACATGGCATCTGCAGTACAACGTGGATAAGTGTGAAGTTATCCATTTCAGTAGGAAAAAAACAGAATGGCAGAGTATTATTTAAATGGTGATAAATTAGGAAATGTAGATGTACAAAGGGACCTGGGTGTCCTTGTACACCAGTCACTGAAAGCAAGCAAGCAGTTAGGAAGGCAAATGTTGGCCTTCACTGCACTAAGATTTGGGTGCAGGAGCAAGGGCGTCTTAATGCAGCTGTATAGGGCCTTGCTGAGACCACAGCTCGGCCTGAATTTTACCCTTGGTGGGCGCACACGATCGGCCAGCAATCGGCCGGCCAGGGAGCGATCGAGAAACAGGCCCCCTACCGTGATTGGCCCATGACCGCGATTTCGCGCTGGCTGGCCAATTAAGGCAGGCCCAGTGAGAAACGCGTCTTCCCAATGATCGGGAAGGGCCGGGGGCCTATCGGGTGCTGGGTCCAATGGCATTTAACAACAGCAGAGGCAGCTCCCTGAAGGCTGCCAGGGGAGAATCATACTCTGCGGTCTGGAGACTGGAGCTATGGCCTCAACAGCGGTGAGAGACATCAGGCAGGAGGGCAGGTCGGGTGGGCACTTGGGCCCCCGCCCTGAGTTTTTCAGACAAGTGCCTTGTGGTTCTTTTGGAGGAGGTGGCTGACAGGAGGGACACCTTGTTCCCAGAGATGGAAGGAGGAGACCACCGCACCAGACAAAAAGAGCTTGGGATGAGGTGGCAGCTGAGGTCAGCAGCCACGATATTGTGCGGCGCACATGGGTGCAGCGTCGCAAAAGGTTCAACAACCTGCTGCGCTCGGGAAGGATGAGTACCGCGTTGGCATGGATCAGTGTGGAGAAGTGTTAAGGCCTGGCTGTCCCCCGTGTGGAGCTCTGGGGTGTTAGAGTCCGAGTGCCAACTGTCACTGACACCGGAGCTGGCCAAGGGGGTGAGCCCAGGCAGCTTGGACTGAGTGCCTTGCGGCTCGAGGGCCACGACTGAGATGTGCCCTGCAAGATGTTCCTCAGGTGGAGGACATAGAAGCCGAGGATAGGTGGCGGTCCCAAAACCTCCTAATATTGATGAGGTTTGAAGTGGACGCCTTGGAGCTGGAGAGCCACCAACCAGCTCGTTCAGACAGTCATGGGGAGGCTCAGGTCTCTGATGAAGGTAAGAGTGCCGCACAGAGGTGAGAGTTTTGGATTGTGCAATGTTCTAGTGTAGTCTTTTCATTGATGGGAGCCTCAAAATTGGAGACCCATTGATCATTGAAAGATGATGGACCGTGATGCAGATCCCCATTGTCTCACCAGGCTGCCTGGCATGCACAGTGACAGAGTGATGACTTTAACTAATGACATGTCCTTGTTCTCCCTTAGATTCGCCAACACGTACTCGTTTGTAGGACCCCAAAGAGCCACCCGTGACACCAGAGGACCGCCGGACTTTGGATGCACCTGCATCACCCCCAATCTCTGAACCAGGCACCAGCGCAGATACCTGCACCTCAGTGAGCATTAGGTCCTTGGCTAGAATGTCAGAGCACAGCAGTGAGGGCACTTCACACTCGCTTGAGAAGTAGTCGGAGGCAGAGTGTGCCCAGGGCGCTGGCAGTCGGAGGACTGCTGGAGACCAGGACAATGCTCAGTCGAAGGCTGATGATGAGCCTCTGGAGTCATCCATTAGGCAGCAGATGCTGGATGTCCAGCGAGATGTGCGGGAGGATCTGGCACAGACCCATGAGGGTATGCATGCCATGGTCTCTGTTGTGGAGGAGTCCATGCCGAACATGAACACAGTGTTGACCCTCGTGGCCGAGGGCACTGCCTCCTCCACAGAGAGAGTGGTGACTCTCATAGAGAGGCAGCTCCAGGAACAGAATCAAGGGGTCCTGGGGTTGCGCTCGGACCTGCAAGCCCCCACACAGACACTGATCTCAGCTGGTCAGTGTCAGTGTGGGAGATGGATGAGGCACCCAGTTTCCCAGCTAGATGCCCATCCATCCATGGTGAGCAGGGATGCCCAGAGCAACCTCACATTGGCGCATGAGCTGCTTGTCATCTCTTTGGGCTCCTCTCAGGGCGCTCTAGATGATGGCAACAGCTCCTTTGCCCCCCCCTCTACCAGTGATCATGGCATCTGATGAGGCTGCAGTGACTAGGGAGATACCAGCCGTGACACTGGCCGTTCCCTCCTTTTCCTCCAGTGGGTCCCCCCTTGCCAGTGCCAGATTGTGGAGAGCGCAGCATCCAACCACTATCAGTGACTCCCACTCTGTGGGGTGTTGTAGTGCACCCCTTGAACAGTCCAGACATTGGAAGCGCATCTTCAGAAGACCTAATGCCCTCTCTATCACCGCCCGTGTGGAGGCATGACTCATATTGTACCGCTGCTCTGCCTCCGTTCTTGGGTGGCAGGAGGCGTCATGAGCCACCTCTTCAACGGATAGCCCTTGTCAGCCAGCAGCCATCCATACAGTCGGGCTGGAGCCCTGAAGAGCCTCGGCACCTGGGAGTGTCTGAGGATGTAAGCATCATGGGAGCTGCCTGGGTACCTTGCACAGACTTGTAGAATCAGCATCCTGTGATCACACACTATCTGCACGTTCATGGAGTGGAATCTCTTCCTGTTGACGAAGGTACCCGGCTGACCTGCTGGTGCCTTGGTGACCACATGTGTGCAGTCGATGGCACTCTGGGTGTGGGGGAAGCCAGAAATCGCTGCAAAGCCTCTGGCTCACTCAGCCTGGCTGGCCTCATCCATACGGAAATGAATAAATATCATTACCCGCCTGAACAGAGCTTCTGTCACCAACTTGACTCAACTGTGGACAGCTGATTGGGAGACTCCACACAGATACTCCACTGACCCCTGGAAAGAGCCGGAGGCGTAGAGGTTGAGGGTCGCAGTGACCTTCAGAGCCACTGGCATGGGGTGTCCACCCACACAGTCAGAGCTGATCTCAGGGCCGATCATCTGACAAATGGAGGTCATGCTCTCCCTTGAGAGGCGGAGCTTCCTTTGGCATTGCACCTCAGACATATTGAGGTAGCTGCATCGCTGCCTGTAAACCCTGGCAACAAGATAGTGGCATCTTCTGCGGCTCCTTATGCCTTGGACTTCCTGCTGGCCCTGCGCCCCTTGTGCCTGCGCCTCTCCTCCCACAGGTCCCTCCCCTGGAAGCTGCATTGGGACACCTGGCCTCCTCTCCCTTCGGCCCCTCTCTTCCTCCTCAGAGGAGGTGCCACCAGCGGAGACCACAATCCCCATTCCCAGGGTGACAGAAGGCTGTCTGATACCTGGAAGGGTCCACATGGTCAAAATCCTCCAGGAGCATTGGAGACACCAATGAGTCCTGAAATGAAGCCTGGAAATTCTAAGACTGAAGCTCAGAACAGAGAAGAAGCTGTCAAATTCAAATAAGCAACCAGCAGCAAACTATCTCCTAAACCTCTCACTACACACAATGGCAATGCTGCTGACACTTTTTATCCCGCCCTTGGATGAGGTTGCAAAAAGTGGCCTGCCCACCTGCCCATTTTGCCCATGTGATGAGCGCAAAATCACACAGGCAACATAAAATGGAGATCAATTGGCTTTTTAATGCCTTAAGTGGCCTTTTAATTGTTGGCAGGTGTGGCTCTGACACCCGCGCTTACCCCGACCTGAAGATTGTGCGCGTGCAGGATCACATGGGGACACCAGCCCAACATCATCTCATGCGCTTTTATGCCCAATCAGGTCGGGTGTGCGACTGCCCGTGAGGTGTAAAATTCTGCTCCTGCAGTACTGTGTGCAGTTTTGGTCTCCTTACCTAAGTAAGGATGTACTTGCAATAGAGGGAGTGCAGCAAAAGTTCACCAGACTGATTCCTGGCGTGGCAGAATTGTCATATGAGGAGAGATTGGGTCAACGAGGCCTGTATTCACTGGAGTTTAGAAGAATCAGAGGAAATCTCATTGAAATATGTGAAATTCTGACAGGGCTGGACAGACTGGATGCATGAATGATGCCTCCTTTGGCTGTGAAGTCCAGAATAAGGGGACAGGCCATTTTGGACTGAGATGAGAAATTTCTTCACTCAGAGGGTGGTGAACCTGTGGAATTCTCTACCACAGAAGGCTATGGAAGCCAAGTCACTGAATATATTTAAATAACACAATGGACATGCAGTCCATCACCGTGACGACATCCATGGCCTCCTTCCCCACAGTGGTCAAGATGGCTATTAGTGGAGGGATGCCCTAGTTTTTGTCTCTTGCTTGAGCTGTGCAATCTCTTATCATGTGAGGAGAGAATGCAGACAATTTTGAGCGTGAGAAATGGATTGTGTGGAGAGGATAGAATGACAATGACAACATTTATGGAGAGTGACTGTCAGAGATGAATGTGAGATGAGAATGAGGATGAGAATGAATGCTGGCTGTTCAGATGGGAGTGCGTGTCAAGAGGGAGAGGAATGGGTGAAGCAAGGTGTGTTGTACTGAAGGGAGCTGTGCAGGAGAATTCTGGGGAAGTCAGGGTGTGGAGGTTGCCACTTGAATGTGGGATTCAATTCATCTTTCCCGCCCTGATGGGGTCATTTAAGCTCTTTCAACACTGAATCTAGCTGTGAGCCACCACACTCTGACTGCTGACCTCCTCAACTACTTCCAGTCACCCTGCTTCCCTTGCAAGGCTGGCCTCTTCCTCCTGTCAGCGGGGAACAATACTTTCCTCAGCCTTAAATGGCCTCAAAGAATTGGCGGGGATAGGAGGCAGAGCGGGGTGGGTGGGGGGGGGGGCAGAATGGTGGAGTAAACTTCCCATGTTGCACCTCCATACTTATTATCACCCATCCTCAGTGACAGGTCTGCAATGGAGCTATTCTGACTCTGACTAAGTAGAGATCCTTCAATTGATGGGTGCGGTTGGTCCTGATCAGTTGGGAAACCCAAAAGCGGGAAGCTAAAGCCATAACTGAGTTAAAAAGCCATGACTAAGCCCACTTTGAGATCATCGAGTTCCTAACCTGCCGGCCCTTAGCTGTGAGTGGAGCAAGAAGGGAAAAATTCTGCCCAAACTTTCCAGCAAAGTCCCCGGATAGCGGAATTGCTGATGGACCTGAAACTTCCCCATCAGCTGGACCACCAAGACCTGTTGTAGTTTACTTCCCATCGATACCACACAAACAGGGCAGGGCAGAGCATGGCGAGAGAAGGGCAATTTATTAAATTCCTCCCTTAAAAGGTGAGTTCAGTAATCCAACTTGGTTATGATTTTGGAATTATTGTTGTTGCTGTTCCCAGTTGTTGGTACTGTCGTATTGAAACTGTTTCAATGATATTCTAATCTGATCGCCCAATTCTGCCCCCACCAGACTCGAAGGCCTTGATTTGCACTGGGGGTGAGCACCACACAGGTATCGACTTGTATAACTCACCACAATGCTCACGTTCGCTGTGTGAATCAGGACAGTGACTGACCAATCTCCGGGTCCTCTGCAAAGCCCAGCTTGACTTTGGCCCTCCCACAGACACACACTTCCTTGTAGGGGGTTACAGGGTAGTGAGTAGGAGTGGGAACCCTTTCTGATTTTCCCCCCCACCCTTACAAGCAGAGGCATTGAGGCCAATTCTAACATCATCTGAGATCACCATCTGAGATCATGAAGTTCTACACGGACCAAGGACCAAACCTGGCTACTTTTTTCAGCTGAGACACTCTCTGGGCAGCGCCTTCAAAGATTCATACTTGATGCTCTAAACTAGCCCTTACTTCAAACGCAAGATGTTCCTAATGTCACAATCTCCTCAATCTGATTCCCAGCCACAAAAAACAATTTAAATATCTATGGTGGGGGTGGGGGATGGGGAGGGGGGTCCGGGTGGTGGTGGTGGGGGCGGGAGAGAAGAAATGCTCCAAATCTGTTGTGAAGTGGCAGTTAACTCAAGTAATAACAAGCCGACACCGTGTTAGATAGTTCACCAGTTAATGAAGTAACCTTGAAAGCCCTAACAATTTGTAACAGAAACAGATCATTCCTTTAACAGCTGCTGACAAATGTAGAATCCCTTTAGCTGACAGTGTCACTTTTCCCACCGTCCACCAACCCCCCCACCACCCCCTACCACCACCCACCCCCCCCCCCCCCCCCCCCCCCCACCACCCTTCACTACTCCATGTACTTCCCTCAACTCTGACAGTTAGCAGGCATCTGCTGTCTTGCATGCTGCCATCCTCATTACCAGCCCCTTATCAAGAGCAGTAGGCAGCGAATGACACCAGCATTTGTGTTTAACCAAAGCCAGAAAAAAAAAATCCTGGTATTCCTTTTAACAAAGTGTCAATTTTCATTTCGCACTGCCTTAAATCCCTGTGTATTCTTTTTTATGGTGCCTGGTCTCTGAACATCACCCTCCTCCTTTTCTATGGCTTTTTCTCTCTCTCTCTCTCTACCCACCACCACCAGCCACCACCCCCCCCCCCCTTTTTCTTTTTTCTCTCTCGTATCCTTGTTTGCTAAATGTTTTGACAGGAGCTCCTGACTGTTGGCAGTTTATTGACTGAAAGAGAAATCTGCCAAGTCTCCTTGATGGATGGGCTCATTTTCCTCCCTGCAGCAAGTCTCTGTGAGGCATCCTTGTCATCTGTAATGCCAGCCAACAAAATGTAATCAAACATTCCAGCAGTTTAATCACTGAGGGCTGCTCGAGAGATGATTGTAGTGTCAATATAATGCTATTTCATTATCTGTTTGTATTTTATATTGACAGTGTCAGATAAACAGTGTGGAAAATTAAGATTAAAAATATGGTAATTTCATTTCAATCACCCTGCTACAGTTGCTAGCCCATTATGCGATTGATTACTTCTGAATTAAATTTTGGGCTGAATGTAAAGTTTAATCTTCTTTCTTCTCCGCAATTCAGCTCCCCAAAGGCCTCTTAGTAAGTAAAGTACCCATTTCATTTGATCTTTAATGAAAACTAATGGCCCAAATGAATTGTATAAATCACTGGGCATGTATGCCTGTTTGACACCATGTTTTCCCCCTATCCCCTCCTCCCCCCTGCAATCCTTAAACTCTTATTTTTTTTAATTCTCTTCTCCTTTTTATCCCTTCTGCCCTAATGAGTTGTCGTGAGTGTTATAATCCAGAGAAGGATAAAAAATAGAGCCACAAGAGTCTAACTGGGTACTTTTATTGGGGTGCGGGAGGTAAAAAAAGATAATTTAAATTTTTTATTTTTAGAAAGGGAACGATTATATATCTAGCAACCCTAGTGAGGATTTAAGCACTTTACTTCAGCGCTTAGTTACAGAATTTAATGACAGTTATGTTGCCTGAAGTGGAATTTTTTTTTTGAAAACGCACTATGCTGATATGAGCTGCACTACGATAGACATTTTAATTACATGGTGAATTTTGATATTTCGCTCCGCATTAAGATGTGGCAAAGGATCCCTTTAAACTCTTTGGGAAAAAAAACAGCCTTATGCAAAGCTCGCCTTTGTGGGCCTATTCAGACTGATTTGTAGCCTTTGTAGTCTTAATTATTTGCAAACGCAGGATAACAGGAGTTCTCAGCTCGCCCATTATTTCCCACAAAAAAGGCTCACAGAAGCCGCTGATCATTTTTGAATTAGCAAACATGATACTAAAAAAAAAATTCATTAATACCATCAGGGATTAGAAGGCTGATTAAAGTGTAGCTGTTACGGTATGCAAATGAGTGATATGCATTTATCAGTGGCAAGACAAGCTGCCTTTAGTGTCAAAGCCACATATGTTTGTTGGCTGATTAAAACAGAATTCAAGTCTGGGGATTTTTTTTTTCGGAGCGGTTGGAGGGGGTTGTCATAAGGGCCTAGGAAATGTCTGTCCCCTTTGCTCACCGCTTGAAATTCTCCTTAACTCTGAGAGCATGTCAACTTAATTCTCTTCTCCTATCAGCCCAGTGTTAGGTGCATAGTTAATACATTTCTCAAGTGTTCTCCATGAAACTCCCCAGCAGCTATTTTCACCAACCTCATAGTGTGCAAAGCAAAATTATAAAGCAGGGTTAAACCATGAAACAAATGATCTTTGGTCTCATTATTTCCTCCTTTGTTGTATCAGTTCCTACACCATTTCTGTGATGTACAAGCGACCCCACATCTCCACCATGCACCCAATCGAACCAAGTATTTTGAGAGGGTTTTCAGAGGAAATGTTATCCTCTTTTTCCCCTCATCCATCCCCTTCTATCCTGTCCTCCTCTCCTCTCTTCTTCCCATTCCTTTCTTCGCTCCTTCTCTTCACTTGCACCTTCTAGGATATGGTTCCACAGTTGACGAAAGGCTATGGTTCCTTCACCCAAGCTCCAGCTCTTCACGTGTGAGGGTAGACGGTTAAGGGCAATTCCTCAGCCCCCTGAATGCCCACTATCTCATTTACCAGTTGCATGTTTCAAGGCAGAGGCCTATAATTTATCAGCTCATTAAAATCGATGGACAGAAAATCATGGGTCGCCATTTGTGATTTTGCAGTGTGTATATTCAAGGCTGGTAAAATCAGCCATTTCTTAGGCTGTACACCTGCAGGGTCATCACAATCGAGGTGGCTGCTTTCCTTATTTGATTCTCATATATGGATACTTTCCAGCAGAGGTAGAGTTGCCGCTTATTTGGATGCATTCATGGGGGCCTCATGCCTCCAAAAGTCAAGCTGCTTTTTGGCACATGCAATATTTTTTAAATTACTTTGCAAAAGAAGTTGAAGCTTGTGCTAGAAATGGCCACCAGGAGGATCCTTAAGCAGTTGATTGTCACTTAAATTGCCCGCTAGTGCTCATTAACTATAGGCTGTACACCATTTGGGTTGATAGTGCTTGACCTTAACACTCTTGCCTAACAGAGACTGGCTGACTGGCAGTAAATTCATTGTTGCAGAGGATTTTGTGCACATCTAAAGGCATACCACCTTTTACTGTTCACTTACTGCTGAAGATTTGCAGAGGACAAATCGGGAGACTTTCTGGGACGCTTTCTCAAGTCTTCACTAACATTTATTCTGGAAATTCTGGAACTTCAGCTGGAAGGAATGAGTGCTGTGATAATCTACCGTATAGGAGTTACCAAGAGAAAGGGCGTGCTTGCTCATTGGTATCTCGCTAGGGCTCCCTTTGATCTGCAAAAGGGATGGGAGGAAGGAGTGAGGCAAAGCAGAGAGGAACCAGCAGCTGTGGGGGTGGAGGGGGTGGAGGGGGGGGGGGGGGGGGGGGGGGTGGTTTGCGGGTGGGGGTTTGGGGGGTGGGTGTGCAGGAGGGTGAGATACGCTCCTTTTCGTCCTCTGGGTACAGGACATTCCTACTTCTCTGGACTTCCTCCACCAGGGAGGGCCCTCAGTGCCACATGCAAAAATCTGTGTGCCCTTCTGAGCCATCCTGCAAGCAGCCGCTGGGTGTGAGTTTCAGTGAATGTGGGTATGTGTAGTCCACCTATACTCTCCATCAAAATCACGACTAGTCAGCACTTGAGGGCTGAGCCTGCAGGTAATTAAAAAGCCAAAAACTGCTGGAAATACTCAGCAGGTCCAGCAGCATGTGTGGAGAGAAGCAAGAGTTAACATTTAAGATCAAGATGACCTTTCATCAGAACCTGCAGGCGTTTGATTTAGCTTCTCCAGACACCTTGAAATTATGTCAATCAGCAATTAGGCCCCAAATTATGTATCAAGGCCAAATTTTCAAGCAGATATGTCATATGAGCACAGCATTCAGTTAACACCCATTTCATACCTTTTCACCAAAATAACCCTGTAATAATTGTAGCTTTAAGACTTATTGTGTTGTATAGTGTCACATAACAGAAGGTTGGCACCCCTAAGCAGAGGTTAGTGAAATAGTGGTCAGGAGTGGGATGTCAGCTGACTCTGATTTTATTTTCTTTCTCATAAACCAAAGACACTGAAGCCAATTGCTTCCCCAAATGATTTGTGCTAACTCAATACCATTGGACAGTGCAATACCCCTGCTGCTTTGTTTAAGGATGGGAAATTAGCTAGTTACCTGAATGTGGAGTACAGCAACCCCTGAAGCCTTCATCGGCCTTCCATCCCTCCCCTGCCCTCCCATCCACTCGACTCTGCTCTTTAGCGCACCTCTGTTATTAACATGGGAGTAGAGGCCTCAGTCACCTGAGCCCAATTCTCGGGGCTCCCTCCCTAACTGCTGCCCCTCCCCCCCCCAACCTTCTACTTCAACCTCACCATTCAAAAGCCTTTTGAAAACTCATCTGTTCAATCGAGCCTTTGATGACCTCTATTATCTCCCCCCACAGAGACTCAGCTCCCCCTCTCCCACTGCAATGTAGCTTGAGACACATTTCTATGTTAAAGTCGTGCATAAATGCAAGTTGTTCTTGTGTGACTGCTAATTAAATTGCTGTGTCACAGCGGGTTCCCGATTAGAATTTAATGACAACTTTATAGTAAGATATAACTGGGGGGCAATGTTCATTCTTCTGCCTCAGCGTTAGAAAGATTTCATTTTTTGAAGATACCCTGAGCAAACTGTGGCTTTAATTGTAACAGTACGAACAGATTGTGAAATGTAACCATCCCTTCATGTTATCAAGAATCGTTCACACTCAATAGATCTGAAGCTGGGCACATGAGCACAGGAAGTTACAATGATAGCCATTTTTTTTTTAAACGTTTTAATGCTTTAAATTGGGCAGCAGTCCGGTCCCAGTGTTGCCCTGGTGCCACCAAGCGCTAGGACACAGGCCCCTTCTCCTCCGCCTTGCCTCCGAGCTGCAGCTTGGCGCGGTGTGGGAAGGCCAACGTGCCCGTGTGACTCTGAGTGCACAGCTCCTGGTACAACCAGCCAAGTCAATCAGGTTGAAAAAAACGAGAACCAGACGAATGGCCAGTCCATCAGCCCTCTTGGTACAGGTCAGACTAATGACCATGCCCACATAAAGGTGACTGAAGCACCCCAGGGACAAGATGAGCCTATTACAGACTGACAGGACAGTGGAGAGCCACCATCTGCTGGATGCCAGGCATGGTGACCCTTTGATCAGAATCAAATATCTTGATCTGGGCAGACAGCAGTGATGCAACTTATTGTGTTTTGTGCCACGAGGTACAGAAGACTCTACTCAAATGAAGTAATAAACTAGAATTCCTCTGAGGACAGGCCATCTGCATAAGGATGGCGGAAGGTGAAACTGAGGTTTTTTTTCTTTTCCTGAGAAAACCTAGCCTGTGCTGACCACTAGATGGCTCTGTTCACTGATGATGTACTGACAAGAAAGATCCCAGGTTAAATCCTCAGTTTGTACTGGATGAGGAGCACAGTTGGCCAGGGCTGCACTAAGGATGGTGCAATTGACTTCAGCCCTTCTGCTCCAGAGAGATGGCTACCCGACAATGTCCACCTCGCAATGGCTCCTTTGTGTGTATGGCCATCAGGTGTGACAGCATCTGGCTCGATTGTAAAATTTCCTACAGATGTTGGGCAAGGAACATAGGAATAGCAGTTGGCAATTCACCTTCAGGCTGTTCAATTAGATCATGACTGATCTGTATTCCTTTTCTCTATATCCCTCGATAAACTTACTAACAAAAAATCTATCAATCTCAGTCCTAAGAG
Source organism: Cetorhinus maximus (assembly GCF_964194155.1). NCBI lineage: Eukaryota > Metazoa > Chordata > Chondrichthyes > Lamniformes > Cetorhinidae > Cetorhinus > Cetorhinus maximus. The sequence continues at coordinate 9,677,388 of NC_135897.1, forward strand.
TTCCATTTGTCCCATCCCTGGTCCCACATCCACAGGCTTTTGGAGGAGAAAGTTCCAGAATTCTTCTACCCTTTGTATGATTTTGCTCCTGAATGTCCTGGCTCTAATTGTGCCCTCTTGTTTTGCATTCCCCCATCAGAGGAAATAGTTTCTCTTTAACTACCTATCAAAACCCTTTGTTATTTTAAACAGCTCAATTAGATCACCCCTCATGGTCTAGGCCCAACTAGAAAGAATGGCTTGTTGGGTGGGATACCAGAGAGCTTGTGTTTCCAGTGGAGCCTTACACCCAACTCAGGCAGCATCTCCAACATAGAGTAGAAGCAAAGGGAGAAACAAGTGGGTGAATGGCATGTACATTGGAATAGGTCATCTCACTTCTCATTCAATAGATCTCTGAACTGAAAAAAGGTGAAGCAATTCATTTTCAAAGTTACAGGCACCGCACGGTTCCTTAGCAGTCAATGGCTAGCTGTGTGGGACAAGTTGAAAGGGCCGGGTGCTCTTGTCCTGGCTGCCTTCACTCGTATGTTTATATGAACCATGTGGGTGCCAGGATTGTGGGTCTTGCAGTGCATCATCACCAGTTCAGAAACCCTACTGCAACATTGACTGAAGTACCTCATTGACTCTAAAGCGCTTTGGGATGTCCTGTGGTCGTGTAAAGCTTTCTCTCTTTTTCTCTCTCCCTTTCTTTCTTTTATGAGAAAGAGAGCCAGCAACTTGAAGACTGTCAGCAACAAATGGAACTGTAGATGCTGCAAATTTTTCTGTGGACTGTGTTCATGCAACTGAATGTGACAGCCTGCACAAAGCGCTTTCGACTCAATCTCTTTTGGAATGAAATGACACAGTGCAGTGTCATTGAAAGTGATGTGTTTTACTGATGTGTGTGTGTGTGTGTGTGTGTGTGTGTGTGATAGTGTCTTAGTTCACTTTCTGTTCTTGGGTGTGACTGGAATTGAAAATTTGGCCTTTATTTGCTTTTGAACAGTAGGCCACAAATTTCAGCTTCAGAGCATCACTGGAGCTGATTCTACAGAAGCCGGGGGCTCATAAACTGGCAGATGCAGAGCTTCAGTTCACTTCCGATGCAGGCCACACTGTGCTCCATGTCTGGACGGGTGCTAGAATGGGTATGCTGTGCACGCATTGGAAGCTTTGGCAGTAGGCAGATTGTGATGTCAAACAACCTCCCACACTCATATGATGCATGTTGTGCAAATTTGGAACCTGGGAATCCAGTAAAACGCCCTTTCTTAAACATTCCCAGCTGAGCATGCATCCAGCTGCACAAGGGACCCTCCACTAGCTTTTTCAACTTGCAACTGAAGTGCTTTTGACTTACTTCTGCTTTTGCAAAGTCTATGGATGTACTGTGGTGTGTTCTTGGAGAAAGTTTGGTGACATGTTAGGTTTTGGAGGATGTGTTGCTGTATCAAGACAGGGAGGTCAGTGGAGATCTCTGCCTAGTGTACAGAAAGCCTCTTGTAGCTATGAGGGTTATGGTGGCAGTTACTCTTGGTCTTCAACAAGACAGGGAGATGGAACTGAGGCTGCAGAGAGAGAGCTCTGCACGGAGAAGGAGGAGGAAGGCTTTACACAGAAGGCGTTACTCACCAAGTGTTTTTAGGGAGCCCACCTCCTATCGTCACCTCAGCCAGGAGCCAAGCCTGAGATGCCTGCGATTCACCAAGGAGGCAGTGACTGGACTGTGCCACCTCCTCCAACCAGACTTGCAACTTTGGACCAGGGCGAGGATGGCATTGCCAGTTGTCATCAAGGTTACTGTCGCTCTCGACCTCTATCCTCCTGCGTAGGGGCAGGCAACATTGCCGTCCATTGCTGCATCTGAGAGGTATCGGAAGCCCTGTACACCAGGCGAGAAATGTTCATCTTAAAGGAAGAGAGAGAGGTTAAGATATGGGAAAGTTTAGGGAGGGGACTCCAAAGCTTAGGGTCCAGGCAACTGAAGGCACGGTTGCCAATAGTGATGAAAATCAAGAATACACAAGAGGTCAAAAGAGGAGAAGAACAGAGATCTCAGAGGGTTCCAGGGTTGGTGGAGGTCACAGAGATAGGGACAGCTGAGGTCTTGGAGGGATTTGTAAACATGATTGAGAATTTTAAAATCAATGAGTTGCATGACAGTGAATCAACATAGATCAATGAGCACAGAGGATATGGGTAAATGGCATTTGGATTCGGTCTAGGGTAGTTGATAGGTGCATTTGTGAGCCTCTGATGTTCTTGAAACTCCCATTTTTACTCTTGTGCATCTAACTTGCAACTTTGTCACCGCCTAAAATTAACATTCCACTCATTTTCCAACCAAGTGTACAGAGGAAAAGAAGACTACGATTACAAGGTTCAAGATGGTGGCTCCAAATTTCAACAAAGGTTCTGGCATATTGCCATTAGCTTTTATATTGTGCACTAAACATCAGAAAATGTCCCCCAGTCCTACACAGATGTGTCATCAAACAAGAACAAACACTGACTCAAAGATTGGACAGGTGACCAAAAGTTGAATGAAGGGACTGGCTTTTAAGGGGGTCCTTAAAAAGATAGGGAAGTGCAGAGGCAAATGGATTTAGGAAGGGAATTCCCAAAGCAAGGCATTCCCTCCTCATGTCCCTTGCATTCTCCCTTCACTCAAGGGCAACCCAAGATTTTTCTGAACCAGGTCCGGACTAAATGAGGTTTCTGTCACACTTCTGGTGAAGAAACATTGACAGAACGGGTGCAGCCCTGAGGAGTTGCCTGATTACTGTTGCATTTCTGAAGAGCAAGGTTTGGTCTGAATTGGTGGCACATGATATCCTGAGCCCTTGGGACATGAACTGTATCAAAGAAACCTTGTTGCCCACTATCCTGGCTCAGTGCAATAGTGCACATACCATGGTGTGTGCCTTTGCAGAGATACAGTGACATCTGGGAGTGATTTCTCTGCTGAGGAATGGCTTATTCCAGTCGAATCCTGTATTGTAGCTTATAATGACTTGTAAGTATCAATAGTTAGGTTTGTAGCTCCTTAAAGAACTTCTAAAGTTGAGCTCCTGGTAGATTAGCATTTGGGCTTGGGTCACACAAGACGGCACAAGTCAATGAACATTTCACCACATAACCACAACCAATGCACACACTCTGTCCTCAGTCATGTTCAGGCCCTGATAGCAACGCTCAATGTGTTTCTGATGCCAGAGACTTCCAGGGGTCTATGCAATGGTGACCTCCTTCCATTTCTCTTACATTCTCTGCCTTCATGCCAGAAAGGTAATTTCCAACTTTGCAATGGAATTAAGGAGTGCTTCCCGCAGGAGACCTATAGATTGGCAAATGATTGAATCCCGACACGTTGTCCTGATGGGTGAAACTCCCTGCTGGCAGCTCAGAGTTGGCAATTCCTCTCATGCTGGGAGCTGAGGAGGGGAATTCCCTGGAGTATGAGAACACAAATCAGCAGAGTACAGCAGGCAGGTAGGTAGAGCTGAAACTGAAGCTCAGCATGATGGTATTGAATGATAGAGCAGGTTTGAGGGGCCTTATGGTCCAATCCTGCTCCTATTTTTTAATGTTCTTAATTGAGCTTAATGTGAGTGCTCCAGTAAAAATAAATGCACGATGATAACATTTACTTCCATTTTGGAACTCAGGGGAGAACAGCAATCCACCCATATCTCCTTGTTGTTTGTCGAGATTTAACATCTTTGAACAATGGGACGAACAAGTGGAAGACTGAAGCAGGGAACAGGGCACCATGTGATGAACCATTTTCCCACCAGGATATTAGCTTAGCCTGCACATGTCTTTCGTAAATTGGAACCTGTCTCTTAACAGTATTGCAAAGGGCAATGTTGAATGCCTTAATCATCATTATTTGACTATGGTCAGGACTTAATACCTCTTTAAGGCTGGAATTCTAGGTCAGGATTTTATGGCCCCTTCCACCTGGCGGGATATTACAGTCCCGCTGAACTGAATGGAGATTTAAATGGCTCTGCCAGCGGGAGAAATGCATGGCAGGACCGTAAAATCCTAACCCTCGTGTTGTGTTTGCGTTGCCTATGATCGCTCCTTCATTTGCTTGTTCCTCACTGCAGTTGCATCACATCTTGCAGATTGTGGACATCATTGACTCATTCAGGATTAGCTTGTCCTCCTTTTGATGGCACTTCCTCCACCCAGAGCCATTGGCATTTTGTACTGGTGGCAAGGTTACACCACCCCACCGCCCAACATTCCTCATCGATCAGTCACAAGTAGTGCCATAGACTGCCAGGTTTAGATGCTTGGCCCAACACTTGTGCAGTGAACAAATGTTTCCCATTGGAAAGATGAATTTTTCTTCTAAATATTCTTGGCACTTTGCTGATGAATGACTTGTGAAAAGTGACTATGTGAAGGCCAGTTAACCCTATTCAAATTAGAACTGTAAAGTTCTATAAAATGCCTTAAAAGGCTATACAATGTATAAACAAAGCTTTGTGAGGGCAGAATTTAATTTTAATTATATTATACTGAAAGTGAAAACATTAATATTTGAAGGGTGGAATAATATCTTCATAGAGAAGTTTCCTCCTTTCGCTGTAGAAATTATTTCATGATGTTATTCAAAGGAGTGGTAGTCCACAATACAGACTACTAATAGCTTAACCTTCACCACAAAGGATGGGTAACATACCACATACCAAGCAGTGCCGAGAGAAATAAGCCCATCAGAGCAGATCCGGGGCCAGTGACAGAGATTTATGCTGTAAATGTCCTCTGCATAATCCCTGTTTCTACAGGGAGGAACTGATTCGCTTTTCTCTAGAATGAGTGTTGTGCCAGCCACCTGTGAGTTATAGATGTCATGGATTTAAACCTCACAGCAGGACTTGAGCACATAATCCAGATTGAAATGCCAGTGCAGTACTGGGCGACTGCCGCACTGTCAGATGTGCCCTCTTTCAGATGAGTTTTTGAATTGAGGCTCCATCTGCCTTCTCAGGTGGACATAAAAGATTCCATATGGCATTTGGTTTGCAACACTCGCTGGACATATCTCCTGCGCAAAATTAGGGCTCATGGGCTTGGGAATAATATATTAGCATGGACTGAGGATTAGTTAACAGGCAAAAAACTGAGAGTAGGAATAAGTGGGTCATTTTCAGGTCGGCGGGCTGTAACTAGCAAAGTATCACAAGTGTTCAGGATTGACAGCAGACGCATGGGAACACCACCAGCTCCAAGTCCCCCTCCAAGTCAGGCACCATCCTGACTTGGAAATATATTGCAGTTCCTTCACTGTCGCTGGGTCAAAATCCTGGACAAAGCACTATGGGTGTACCTATACCACAAGGACAGCAGCGGTTCAAGAAGGCAGCTCACCACCACCTTCTCAAGGGCAATTAGGAATGGGCAATAAATGCTGTAGTATAAAGTTAACAGATGGGATATACTAATGTCTGACGTAGATGATGATGTACTACTGACATCAGTTAGGCGTGTTTTAGACTTTCAAGAGAAAGGCTGGAACCATGCCTAGAAGCTACATGCCTACCTGTTTAGAAGCAGTACTAATAAACAAGTGTTAAGTAGATATCACAGTATGCCTACAGCCGGTCTAAGAACCAAGTCCCATGCCTAGAGTCCAAGACAGAAGGACCCATCTCAGAACAAATCCTGGCCTTACCAGGGATGCCAACATCCCATGGATAAATTTTAAAAAATCAAAATAATTTTTCTTTTAAATGATCCTGTGATTTTTCTCTTTGGTCGCTCCCAGCTGTACCCTGGAGGTAAATCTTCAGTTCCTGGAGACTCCAGAGGAATCCTGGAGGATTGGCAATCTACATGGCACTATTGAAAGAAGATCAGGGTAGTTTGGCCTGATGGAATTTTTAATTCCCTCCACCTGCCAGAGACTAAGAGGGAAGGATATTAAACTGAAGCAGCTCTTATTCTTGCTCCACAGTGATCTAAACACTGGGTGGTTGAGTTGTCTGTCCTGACCCATTAATGTGTGCTAATTGGGGTGGTTTCTGGGTATACCCTGAGGGCAGCCTTAATCTCCTCCTGGTCAGGTTAAATCCATTATTGCCACTCCAACCACCGAAACATAATAGAGGCCTCAAAATTAAGCCAGAGTTCAGTCAAAAAAAATCTTTGCTTTGTTGGGCCATGGTGCAAGAAGTGGGGTGATGTGGGAGTGTTCCTCCTGGTCCTACAAGGAAAATTTGAGCCTCTGCCCCCAACTGACTGACAGGGTTGGCCTGTGAGCTGTCCAGTCATCATCCACTGGCAGCCAGTCAGCTGCCTTGTAATGCCCAGTTCAGCCAGTCAGCTTCCTCATTATGCCCAGTTCTAATGGCCATTTGCCTCATTATGCCAAGTTCAGATGGTCAGCTGGGATGTTAAGGAAGCCTGGCTGATAAAATCGGCTGACCCTTGAACAGAGACCCCCGGGTGGTGGGAAGTTCAGCAGCTCACCTCTCTCCCAACTTCCAGCTTTCTGCTCGGGGTCTAGGCCAATGTTCTTTCTTCAATCAACACCAGAAAAGTAAACAACAACTGGGTCAAAATTCCATCCAAGTCAGCATAAAATTGGATGTAGAAATGAGGGAACAGTCTAGTGGAGGCTGATTTACACTAGTAATTTTCCAATGGCCATCCATTGAAGTCTACAATGCTCCAGGGCTCAAGCATCCTTCAATGGAGCATATCCCAGGAATCTTATTGCACTGGCTCCTTGGCACCACATCAGCACTCTTTTACTGGGCGGCACTTTCACCTCTGACACAGAAGATCATACGTTCAATCTCCACTCCAGAGACTTGAGCTCAAAATCTATTCTGATGCTCCACTGCAACGTTGAGGAGATGCTGCACTGTCAGAGGTGCCTTTTTTAATTAAGTTAAACCAAAGTCATGTCTGCGCTCTACGGTGGACATAAAACAGCCCATGCACTTTACAAATTAGAACAGGGGATTCTCTTCAGTGCACTGGTCAATATTTGCCTCAAACAACATCAGTAAAACAAGTTATTTGGTCCTTTATCTCATTGTTTTTTGTGAGAGCCTACTGTTTGCAAATTGGCTGCCACATTTCCTAGATTACAAAAGTGACTATACTTCAAAAGTACTTCCTTGGTTATAACCCACGTTGGGAATGTCCTGAGGTTATGCATGGTGCTATATAAATGCAAATCTTTCTGTTCTATCTGCACATTGTTATCATCAGTCAAAGTAAGTGATTCAATGGGCTATCATCTTTACCACCGCATCTTAATGATTTACCAGTTCACTGATGGTTTAGTGGGTGAGTGAACTATCCATATAGTATTGAGTTGTACAGACCTGAATACCTGTCATTTGATTTTAAGGATAAAATCTCCATCTCCCTTAGTGTCCATTAGATTTCACCTCATTGGCACATTTGTGTAATTAAAAAGGCTTAAGTGAGCAAATTGTGCTGTAAATAAGCCTAGTGAAGAAAGTCTTAATTTGTATTTATTATTGCGATAGTTCATGAATTTTGGGGTATGTTGTTAAGAAATTCTTAAAGTTGGCATCTCTTTAAATGCCAAAGACTATGATGTTTCTTCCATAACAAACATGTGGGAGTGAACTGAAGTTATAACTAGGACACATTTTCACCTTTGGACTCTAGTGAGTCTAGCTTAGCAGTAAAGAGAAGCAAAAGCTACAATGCTGATTGGCCAGGAAAGTGGCCTGAGGACTATATGTTCCAGGGCCTTCAATTAAAGATACAAGTTATAGTTTAGCAGTTAGAAGGTAAGCCAAAGCTACAATGCTGTTTGACCAGGGAGGTGGCCTAAGGGCTAGAAAGTTCCAAGGACATCTGATTATAGATACAAATTAAAATTAGATTGTTGTAGCAATTCTAGGAGCACTTTTCCCATTGGTCAAGAGTTGTAACTATTGTGTTAGAAGTCTTTAGTTCTGTTGATCCAGATGCACATACTCGGGCTAAATGTTGTAAAGCTACCTGTTAGAAGGGTATAAAAATAGGGGTGGAACACTGAGGTCCTTGCACTTGCCAAGTTTTAGCATTTGTCACAAAAAACTGCTGGGGGGCATCGTAGGGAGTGAGAGTTAGGAGTTGAGCACTAGTTTGGATGTTAGCATTTGCGTAGAACATTGCTAGTTTGCAGATATTTGTTAAGGGCTGAGGGGTTGTCATAAGAGCTCTGTATTAGGATTAGTCAGTGACGAAAGTAACTGTCACAGGGCTGGGGATTGCTGTAAGAATCTCGTATTAGAGATTATTGCCTGAAAATAATGACATGCTCTTGAAGCTTTTCATCTTGCGCTCATCTGATAATCTTAAATTGGTCGTTAGTGTAATTAAAGATTATCAGTTGGGCTCTCAGTGTGGCTCATTTCTGCGTGCTAGAAGCTGCATATATTCACACACAGGGCCCTGTGCTTTGTAAACAAAAAGAACACATCCAGGCATTGTGCCTTTTTCAACTAAACAAAAGCTTGGGGGTCAGCCATTCCTGGTTCATTCCCCATGGCTATGCCTTGAACAATCAGGTCGACCTGCCTGGTTTGAATTTAAACAAAACATTGGCAGTTAACTGTTCCTTGGTACATTCTGCATGGCAATGCCTCTACCAATCAGAGTCCATTTGCCAACCAATTAGCCCTTTCTTCTCATCCAGTATAAATTGTTATTCCCTTTGAGATTTGGTATTCATGTGATTCTGTCCTGTTGAGTGCAAGACAAAGGTCGGGATTTTCTGTGCCTGCCTGTGTCAGGCATGTCTGGTGGCATGAGAGGACAATATGGCGTGATCGGTTTCACAATGGCATGAAACCAGTTTGCAATCGTCTGCTCAATCCCACCGACGTCGGGCTACGTTTCCCATCATTGGATGCCGGGAACCTCATTGTAATACACCTGCATATCATTATTAGGCCTGCCCGCTGGAATTGAACCCACCCACCGCCACCCCCAGACCCGCTGGATTGTCCACCCATATATAGGCGAGAAAGCACGCCGACGTGTTTCACAACAGCATATAAAAGGCGTGCACTTGGCGGGCTGCACTTTGAGGGGAACACGGAGGTGAGCACGCAGTAATGTTGCGCAGCACTCGCCAGGGTCGTTTGTTGGACTTCAAGCTTGAGGCATGTTGTGAGGGGGTTGCAAGGGCAGCCCTGCAGTTGAGGTGACTTTGGGGGGCATGGTCTAGGGCATCCCTGCGGTTGAATATAGCACACAAGCATTCAGGGTGGGGGGGTACGGTGAGCGAGGGAAGCGGCCACGCATTACGGAAACCTGTATGAAGTGACCATTCCCCTGCAGCTGAGATAGTTGACGCACAGCCACATTGTTACGACTGGAGTCGGGCCTCTAGCTTATCTGCCCACTCAAGCAATGCAGAGACATCAAAGTGCAACCAAGTGCTCCAAAGCTTTTCACCCCTCAGGCGTGGACTACAAACTAATGAGGGTTTTACTGGACTGCAGAACAGTTGGACGACTAGGTACATTGTACAATCTCCTCGCTAAAGCTGGCCATGGAGCAGTCACTGGTGGAGACGCTCAATGTCAGCATCCTGGTTTGGACCAGTCTCCCCCATGGTCCAAGCTAACAGTGCGGGTTAGGAGAATGCCTGTGCCCGAGCTGAGAGCACAACATGCTGAAGCTGCCACCAATCGGTCAAATAGTGTGGGGCGGAGGTGGGTGGGGTTTTGGACAGCCATGAAGCACACTACACACTGGCCATCCAAGTGGGGGCCAGCACTCTCTGGGAAACATTAAGGGGCCTTCACACTTAACCAGGACAGGGTCTTAGTACACCCAAGCTAATCCACATGTCTCTCTCTTCCATCCTGTAGGAGGAGGACATCAGGATCATGGAGCCTGGTAAATTAGTTGTACGCCTCATGGCTTACTGAGTGTGAAGACGACAGAAGAGAGACTGACTGAGGTGCCTCACTGCACAGAGGGAGGAGCACAACCTCAGGAAGAAGGGACAGCTGGGTTGTCCAAGAGACATAGTGAGCCGTCACTGGTCGGCACCTAGCGACACCCAAGATCCAAAGACATTGCATTTCATTCCAAGAACCAGTGTCGCTGAAGACTGCATATGTCTAGGGAACTGGTTGGTCATATCTGCCAGCTACTGCAGGATTTGGCGCCACAGGGACATGGAGGGCATTCACTGCCAGTGACTGTGAAAGTGACTGTGGCGCTCAATTTCCACACCAATTGCTCCTTTCAGGGCTCCACAGGTGACCTCTATGGAATCTCACAATCCGCCACCCACTAATGCATCCATGAGGTCACAGATGCAAACTTCACGAGGGCACACAACTTTGTACATTTCGCCCAGGACCAGGACAGCCAGGATGCAAGGGCAATTGGATTTGCCCAGATCTCAGGTTTCCCACAGGTGCAGGATGCCATCTGCTGCTGTCACAGGTCTCCGTCACAACACGCGGTCAACTATATCAACCGCAAGGGATTCCATTCACTGAATTTGCAACTGGTATGCTACCGACACAAAGGCATCCTGCAGGTCTGCACCCGGTTTCCAGGGAGTGTACATAACGCCTACATTCTCAGTTGGTCACAGATCCCTGATGTATTCCAGGGTCCACAGAGGCTGCAGGGTTGGCTCCTCAGGGACAGGGGCTACCCACAGAGGACATGGTGATGACATCCGTGCGGTGGCCTCAGACTGCAGCAGAGTGACGGTATAATGAGGCTCATGCAGCAGCTCACAACTTGGTGGAGCAGACCATCGGGATGCTGAAGATGTGTTTCCAGTGCCTGGACCGGTCTGGTGGAGCCCTGCAATACAGCCCACAGAGGGTGTCACACATCATCATCGTCTGCTGCACCCTTTACAACCTGGCGCTGCAACGGGGAGAGGAGCTGGAGGTCTCCACCAGTGAGGAGGACACCGATGGGGATGAGGGTGAGGAGGTCCTCGAAAGTGGCGATGACGATGCTGAGGCTCTCGCACTGGCCAGATGAGTCAGGCGCTCAGGAGGCCCTCATAGCTGCCAGATTTGTGGGGGATGCTGACGACATGCAGTGAAGAGTCCCCATAGATCCTCACATCACAGTTGTGAACGTTTGACTCCAGTCTGTCTTATGGCAGGGCTAATACCCTCTGTGAGAATGCTCCTGTCATGGAGACTCAGTGGAGGCCCTAATAGTCACTCGATTGCAGGAGGATGATGACAACATGCCGTGAGGACACTCCACAGATCTTCACAGAGCCTCTGAGAATGTCTGACTCCTGTCTGGCCGAGGGCAGCTCGCTTACGCTCCGTGATCAGGGCCATCTCAGAGACGCAGCCATGAAACTTTAGACACATCTGATATTGTGTCTGCCTACAGCACCTCAGCCCTTCAGGAGCTGGTGCACAGCATCACTGGGCACAGATGCTGGTGAGATGGGGGCCAGCCCCACCTTAAAGGTGCTGAGAGTACACAGAGAGAATGAGGGAACTCTGTGGCACCTGCCCACTACATTCTGGCAGCAATGACCAGCACCATCGAGGTGCAGACATCAGGAATGTGTCCAGGGAGTGTGAGGCTGGACCATCACTGTGGTCTGAAGGCTGCACAGAGCACAGGGAAGAGGCCCTGGACTGAGACACCTGCCTTTATCTTGTGCAGAAAGGTTTCACATCTGAGTGACACGAACACTGCTCATCAGAACAAGGAGTCACAGGCAGGGTGACATTCTTAGGAGGTTAGTGACAATAGTGAACATTATGTACAAGTGATTAACACCCGTGCCCAGGCTGTGCAATGACAGCTTCTTAATCTTCCTAGCCCTGCTGCTCCCCGGACAGCCACAGCGGAGATGGAGGCAGCCTGCTGACTTCTACACCCTGTCTGTGATGACCTTGCCAGGCAATCTCTGAAGGACTGAGACCTGGAGGGCCCGACCTGCTTTCGGGGTCCTGCTGTGTGGCAGTGGCAGCCTCCTCGGCCTGTGGAGCTGGAGCTGCTGAGGTCACAGGAAGAGGGGATTCGGATGGGCCGGTCACTCCCAGAGTCACCTGGATAGATGGCCCTGGGGATCACCTGCTGATCCTCTTCCCTATGGGTGCCCGAGGGCTCCAGGCCGACTCCTTGAAGAGAAGGGGAAGCTGGAGTGAGATCAAGCTGCCCCGGACCCCTCTCACACACACGCTGTTGGAAGCCAACTATGGCGTCAGCGATGGAGTTAAGCCCATGCAGCAGTACAGGAACGACATCCCAGACTAAGGTCTCCATGGCGGCCTCCATCCTACTAGTGTCAACCTGGGTGTGTTGCAATGCCGGCGCTATCGCCTCAGCCTGAAGACGTACGGACTCCTCCATCGTGCCTTGCAATCTGAGGAGTGCAGTGGACATCCCTTCCTGATGTTCCTGAGTTTGCCTTTGCAGCTCCAGCAACTGTGACATGACCGAGTCCAGAGGCTCCTCATCTGACTCAGACTCAGCAACGTTCTGGCCTCCAGCAGTCCTCCGAGTGCCGGGGACCTGGGAAATCCCTGCCTCCGCCTGCTGTGGATCAGACAGTGCGATGTGCTCACCAGATTGTGATCCTGAGGCTACTCTAAAGTTAGGTCCCACCGAGGTGTGTGTCTCTGCGTTGGTGGAGGGTGTGGGTGAGCGCTGTGATGGGACTTCAGGGAGGGTGCCTTCAGATTCCTCTTCAGAGGTTTCTTCGGTCTTGCTTGGAGGCCCTGGGTCATGGACTCTGTCGGCTGTTTGGCAGATGTGCCTGTGAAAGCAAGGGGAGATAATTAGTGCATGGCAGTGGCCTGTGAAACAGGACACATCACTCACAGCCTGGTTGTCTGATGGATGTTGCACTGCTGGATTCTCACTTGGTAGAGCAGCACCGACCTCACCGTCAGCACAGGACCGGTCCCAATCATCGCCGGCCAGATGGATGGCTCTGTTTTCAAAGTCCATGAGGACCTTGATTTCAGGCATTGCTCCACTGGTCTATGACCTCTCCTCCTTGTTGTGAGCCAGTTTGTCCTGCAATAATAGAGATGGAGAGAGTGTAAGCAAGACACCTGCCAACCTAGATGATAAGTATGCCTGGCATGTGTGGGTGATGAGTGGTCCCATAGACGGGATGAGGATAATGAAGATGTATGTGAGGGAGTGAATGGTGATGTCCCTTGCACTGGCAGTGAGTGAGGGCCCTGTGGGTGTGTGATGGGTTTGTGAGTGTGTGAGTTGGGAATGATGAAAAGAGTGACTTACCCTGGCGGAACGGAGGGGATCATTCATCCTTTTGCAGCACAGGGTGGCTGTTGTCTTTTGAAGGGCGTTGCCACTGACCACCACTGCCACCGCCTCCCAGGCCTGCTTGGTCACACTGCTGCCCATCCTGCGGCCAGAGCAGGAGGTAGAGGACATCATGGCGGGCCTCCGCGGAATTCAAAAGGCGTTCCAGTGATGCATCATCGAACCTGGGGGCTGCAGACTCCTTGCCTTTTGTGGACATCTTCCCTGCAGCGGTTATGGGCTGAATGCCCTGAGGTGTGTGCGCACGGCTGGACTTTAAATATTGCGCTTGGCGTGATGAGGCAGCGAGGCGATGGCATGGTGGGCAAATGAGAGCCAGCCTGCCATGGAAACGGCATGTTTCCTGGGAATGCATCAGTAATGTGGTGGGTTCGGGACGGTACAGCATAAAAACCCGCCATCGTGTCCAGCAAGTAAAACATCGTTTTACCCGCCCACTACCGCAAATCTGGGTCAATTCCACCCAAAACGTTTCAACAGCATGTTGCTTTTTTCAGCAATACTCAAGTTCTGTACCACCAAGCGACTATTAAAAATCAGTGCACCCAGTATGGACAGGAGTGCTAAATAATTGCCCTAGGAGAGAGAGAGAGAGAAACCAATCAGCAGGGAGCTGTGAAGGGTGTGGTTTCAGCTGTGGCTCAGTTCATAGCACCCTTGCCTTTGAATCAGAGGGTTGTGGGTTCATGTCCCACTCCCGGAAACCAAGAACTGTGGTTGTACTCAAAAGAGTTGCAATCTGTGACTGTTGATAACTCGAAAGAGTTTCAGCAATTAAGGTGGACTGGAAACTTCAGCAGTTAAGGTAGACTGGGAAGTTGTGGGTTAGTAAAGGACCCACTAGAGTTGAAGTCTTAAAGCTGCCAAGGGATTGTTATGTATGTTACAGTTAATTTGGTTAAGCTGAACTGTAGAAGGACATCGTGAGCCAAGAGACCAGGTTCAAGGAAACAAGAAGAGAAAACCCCAGAAGTCCTGGGATCTATGAGAAAGACAGACTGACAAGTGTTGAACCTGCGCATCATGCTGAGCCTTGACTAATGAAATATTAAATACCAATCTTTATCCTTCAACAACCATTGTCAGTTTGCATTCGAAATTAGTGATTGTCCTTTTCGCCAATATGGTTGTTCCTCAACAAGAACTTTCTTACTCTGGGGTTTAGAATTGTGTCCAAATCCCCACACCTCCTACCACACTACCCACCCACACCTCCCCTCCCCCCCACCGCCCCCCACACCCCCAGCCAGCATCTCCAGTGCTGCATTGCAATCAGTGAGCAGTTTATTCAAAAACTGCTGTTGCATTGCCTGTGATTTAACATTCATTGATGTCAATGGAACATGGCCACCTATCCCAGAGTCTCCGTTCTCTGACTTCAGCTGCAGCAGGGAAATTGGCTTCAATCCCTTGCAGGTTAAGTTAAGCAAGAACTTGCTCCTGGTTGCATTGTGGCAGCCCCCAATCCTACTGGGTGCAAGGACACTGGATTGGACATGACTGTTATGCCTATTGTAGTTGAATAGCCTTCTGGTCCTCAATATGTCAGGGGAAGGAAGTTACATGTGAAGAACAGTGGCTTGGGCAAGATGCTGACAGCCAGTGCCTTTGGAACTATAAGCAAGCGTCCGAGGCATCACAGGGAGCCAGACAAAGAAGGAAATAATGGACAAGGGTTTAATGATGACTGTTATATTGTTATGTTATTTATAAAGAGGTAGGAGCTTTTTTTTACGTGCACCTGGGGTGCCACATTTACTGCTCCACTGCAGTCAAGTGCCAAGCAACAATCAACAGTCCACCAGCCACACAGAAACACACTTGATAAAGCTCCAGCATTTTGAGTCTAGAAGTGTGATTATTTTGAATATTTGGGAACCAGAAAACACAACATGGTGGCAGCAGGCGTCTGTGAGCAAAAACCCGAACATTTTAAACAAATTTAACGCTGAATTAGGTTGAAAATCAACCCAATTTAGTGCCAGAGAGAGAGAGAAGAGAGAGAAAAACTGAGGGAATTGTGCGAAAACAAAATGGCCACCCCCACAGCAATAAATGCACAGCTATAGTCCACAATGAATTGGGAAGCTGATGATGTCATGGAGGCATTCGAGAAGTTTAAACAAAAATGCAGACTGACATTCGATAGCTTTCTAAAGAAGGCACTAGCAAAGAGGGAAGGGTCAGTCACATCCCAAAGGAAAAGACAGTTCAAAATGTTCAAATCCCAGTAAAAATCAGTAATATTAGCACCAGTTTCATTTTAAGGTATACAAAACCGCTTTGGACAAATTTTATTGGTACCTTTCATTTCCGAGTTTTACTGTCCTTTTCCCCAGGTTATAAATGTGTTTAATATCCGGGAGTTGAATGAGGACGGCACGAAAGATTTTTGAAAAATTCAGCACACATCTCCAGTCAAAGTCAAATCACTGGATCCACTGGTATGAATTTCAAATCTGAGGCAGGAACCAGGTGAGAATTTTTGAACAAGATTGAAAAATGCAGCCAGCAAACGTAAATTCAAGGAAACAGACGAAAGGCTGATCGATCGGCACATTTGGGGTTCTGCACGAAAAGATTTGATTGGAAAGGACAAGCTCACAATGCCGCAGGATGTAGACACTGCCATAGCGTATGAAGACCTGAATAGACAGATGAGAATGCTGATTACCCAGATGCCTAGCTTTCCGTTAAATCAAGGTTTTGATGGCAGCAGGGTCGATGCAGTGAAATGGTGGCAAAGGAATGCACACCAGACAGAGCGAATGATGGGCAGGAGCAGCGGGCGGCCATATGAGTTCACAGACGGAAGGAGATGTTTGAAATGGAGCTTGTGGAAAATCCAATCACTGGGAAAAGATGTGCAGGGCAAACAAAGAAGATGGTAAACAAGTTGTCAGGGATAGAGCAACAGGTGAATGAGAAGGAAAAGAAACCAAAGCGTCCATACCCTGGAAGATGACGATGAGTTTGAGAATACAATAGGCGTAGGAGCCATTTAACTACATGAACTGGCTGGATGTGACAGTTCCCAGAGACAATAAATTCGCACCACCATTCAGCTCAGGGACAGGGTGAGAAATAATCCCACTGCCATAAATCTGAAGCTGAAACTTGATACCGGTGCACAGATAACATCAGCCCACTCGTTATGTCTTCTGGTTCCCTTAAGTTAAAAGTAATTGCACTTTAGACTCAAAATGCTGGAGCTTTATCAAGAGTATTTCTTTCCGCTCTCCATGTGGCTGGTAGACTCATACATTATTACTCAGTACATGACTGCTGAGAAAAGAATGACAGTGCTGAATTCAGGCAGCAAATTAGTGAACTGCAGATGCAGCTAAACAATCACAGTCGGAGAATGACTTACTGGAGACCAATAACAAACTGTGAGGGATGCTGGAGAGTGTAAAAGGAGAAATACAGAAATGCAAGTCGCCAAGCAGATCAGACACAGGAGGAAGCTGGAAAATGGGTGGAAGGCGGGTGTAAAGAGTGGTTGGAAGACAAACATATTCTGCAGAATCGTGACGCCAAGCTTGAGGAGTTGGGTATTGCTTTAGCTCAGAAGAAGGCTTTTTACTGCCTAAACGATACCGTGAATAATATTTTGAGAAGAGAAAAAAGGTTCAGTTTAATTATAAAAATCATTTGTTAGTTTAGATAGTATTAAAAATTGAATTATTGGAACAGTAATAGCGGCATTGGATTTTTTAAAGGAGGAGGGATAATATTTTGTTATATTCTTTGTAAAGAGTGGGGTTGTACATCCAAGATGCCACCTTTGCTGCTACACTGCAGTCAAGTGCCAAGCATCAATGTATCAGTCCACCAGCCACATGGAGAGCTACAAGAAATATGCTCAATAGAGCTCCGGCATTCTGAGTCTAAAAGTGTTTTGACCTTTAGGAACCAGAAACCATAACCAGGACACCACAGAACTTTACCAAGTACGACTACATTTCTGGTGTAGTAAATAGCAGAGAGTAGCTCACCAAACCCTAATGAGGTGTGTGTCACATGTTGTGGCGAAGGCTGGGTTTCATCTTTCAATGAGGCAATTTGTTAACAGCAAGGCCAACTAGAGGACTTCAGGCTCCAGCTGCCCCTACAGGATGGGATGTCAAAGAAGTGATGATGTAGGGGCTGCAAAGGTGCAGCTCCACCAACACTAAACACCACTGTTGAAGGGCGAGGCTGAGTGAGTTACTATACACACCAGAAGGCCACCAGTTTCATTGTCTGGCTCATTCTAACTTAGCTGATAATCAGCATTAGGTCACTACCGTTCAGTCACAAAATTCCTGGGAGATCAATATCAGTGACTGCTTCTGATCAGCACTCAGCTACACCTGCTAGAAAACACAGGTCTTCGATGTCCGACGAGGTCTGTGATGCTCCTGTTAGTTGAATAGCCTGGGCTTGCATCACATCTGAAGGAAGTATATGTGCCTCAATATGTCTGGTGAGGACTGGAGTAGGACCTGCTTCAATGTCCCTGCTAGTTTAATAGTTTGGGCCCCTCATGCAATCAGGCAGTCGAGCACTCACGCAATTCCACTGTCGCATAACAGCACAACCAGAGGTGGAACAGAGAAACTGTGTTTGGTTGATTTGGGCACTGTAAAGCTAACATTCATGAATCATATTTCTCTATTTGCAGGATGGCTTCTCAGATGGAGATGTCAGAATGCTGCACCGCTCCTCATAAAAAGGACTGATCCAACTAATTCTCAGGGCACTCTCTGAAAGAATACTGGCAGCCTGTCCCCAACAGCACACGCAGGACAAAATCAGCACAGGCCAGCATCGTTTGTGGCCGCCTCCTCACCTATATCCCTCGCTGGGGTTGTGGTGCCAAGCTGGCATGAGGGTGATTTGTGAATGTGAGTCGGGCACTCCCATGCACATGCTGGAACGGGGGCTTGGCTGCTTGGGCATCAGCTACAATGCCAGTCTCCTACTGTCAGCGCCGCACCTGTTCATGGATTCAGCCTCCCTGTATGTCTCTATTCCAGCTGCTGCTGACATTGCCAGGCAGCGGAGATACCAGCAAGGTGATGCCAGCTGAGACTGCATCACTCTGCTGGCATGCTTCTATCGGCTGTAGCACGGATTTTTTAATTAGCGTCAGACTTTATGCTTTCTATTGTGTGACCCGATTATCTTTGTGTTTGACTGAGGGAATAAAAGGATGATTATCGCATTTAATGATTGAATCCCAATGCACACTGTTCCCTGTTCAATCCGCAGTCTGTATGAAGTTAGCCAGGCCACTAGCAGGGGACCCCACAATTCACTAAGCACTCCTGCATGAGGGAAGGGAAAATCGCCAAGAGTTCTTGCCCTTGCTCACCACACAAAAGCCCGTACCGAAGGGGGAGGTGTGCCCAGTGAGGACAGGGCCAGGTTCTGTGAGACCGCCCCCATCCCCCACCCTCCCCTTCACCACGGGTGCTCTCATAAGAGAAATAGGAGCAGGAGTAGGCTATTCAGCCCATCAAGCCTGGTCCACCAGTCAATAAAAGCATGGCTGATTTGATTGCGGCCTTTCTTGCCTGCCCCCATAACCTTTGACCTCCCTTGTCAATCAAAAATCTGTCTAAGTCAGCCTTGAATATACTCAATGATCCAGCCTCCATTGTTGTCTGGGGTAAAGGATTCCAAAGACTAACTACCCTTGGAGAGAAGAAATTCCTTCTCATCTCCATCTTAAATGGGAGGCCCTTTATTTTTTAACTGTTCCCTCTAGTTCTAGATTCCCCCACAAGAAGAAACATCCTCTCAGCCTCTACCCTGTCAATCCCCCTCAGAATTTAATATGTTTCAATAAGATCACTTCTCATTCTTCCAAACTCCAATGAGTATATGCCCAATCTGCTCAGCATTTCCTCATAAAACAACCCCTCCATCCCAGGAATCAACCAAGTGAATCATCTCTGAACTGCCTCCAATACAGGTGTGTCCCTCCTTAAGTAAAGTGACCAAAACTGCATGCAGCAGTCTGTACCCAGTACAGTTATAGCAAGACACTCCTACTTTTATACTCTATCCCTCCTGCATAAAGGCCAACATTCCATTTGCCTTCTTAATTACCTGCTGTACCTGCATACTGGCTTTTTGTGAGTCGGGTATAAGGACAGCCAGATCCCTCTGTACCTCAGCATTCTGCAGTCTTTCTCCATTTAAATAATATGCGGCTTTTCTATTCTCCCTGCCAAAGTGGACAACCTCACATTTTCCCACATTATACACCATCTGCCAAGTTTTTACCCACTCACTTAACCTATCTATATCCCTTAGCAAAGTCTTTGTAACCTCCTGTCAACTTGCTGTTCTACCTATCTTTGCATCATCAGAAAATGTGGCTATAATAGAGTCGGTCCCCTCATCCAAGTCATTAATATTGATCATAAATATTTGAGGTCCTAGCACTGATTCCTGTGGCACTCCAATAGTTGCAGTTTGCCAACCCAAAAATGATTAGTTTATGCCAACTGTCCGTTTCCAGTTTGTGATATCTTTGCAGGTCAAAAAGAGACTGGTGCATGCACATGGAGTTTAAGTGCCCAACTAAACCGTTTATTCTAGTCCTGATCTATATACATATATAGACAAATGGTCACAAGAGGGTGCTATTACACTCCTGCCTCCTTAATGAAAAAGTTACACAATGTTCAAAATTCCATACAACTTTTTTCATTTATTTGGTTTTCATTATTTACAAATCCAGCTTAACCACTGGTTTCCTATTCCTAAGAGGACATCTCCTTTCTTGACCCAAACTTTCAGAACTTGGGATGAACCTTGACCAACCTGGGCCTGAATCTGAGGAGAAGCTTTCTCCAGCAAAGACAGATTTTGCCCTTGACCTTCAATTTGAAATTTCCACTTGATCGGGCATGCCTGTATGACTCTGACTTGGACCTGAATTAGATTCAGGTACAAAAATTGTGTTGGAGTAACTATTGGTAACCATTCGTATCCCAATTATCCAATTCATCAGACACATTTGATCCTTCCCAACCTACTCCTTCTTGATTAACCTTTAAACATAAGCCATGATCTATATGTACAAACCTAACCTTTCCAGCACAGACACAATGGGCTGAATGGCCTCTTTCTGTACCATATTTTTTCTAAGATTCTATGGTTCCACTACCAAACATCTTGACCAAATATGTGTGAGGACCACATATTTTCATAACTCTTCCTGGTAGCCACTGCAGCAACTTATGATGATGTTCTTTCATCTTAACCTTCTGATTCAACCTTAGACTTCTTTCTCTCACTCTAACCCAATCATGACTGACTTTCTGCCTGGGTTGTTTCTCTTTTACTGACTGTGCTAAATGTGGCTTTAGCAATGAAAACCTTGTTCTAGGCTATCATCTAATAGACAATCCAGTTGGCATTCCACCAATAGTAGTGTGAGATGTGATACGACAAATAAACAAAAAAAAATCGCCAGTTTGTGATTTAATGCCAACTGACGTTTCTTCCAGTTTATATCTAGCATTTGTTTAACAAGAGCATGCTTAACAATTTGTACCATGCACTCTGCTGCTCCATTCGAAGCAGGATTATAGGGTGGAACTCTAGTGTTTTACTCCATTCATTCTCATGAATTTTACAGATTCTTCTGAAAAAAACTGAGGTCCATTGTTGGGCACAATTTCCTCCAGGAACCCATAAGTAGTAAACAAATTACACAAAATACGAAGGGTTTAGTGAGTTGTTGTTCGATTTTTTGGAAAGCCGTCAACCCACTTCAAATGGCTATCCATCATAATGAACAGCCGCAGCCCTTCAAATTCTGCCAAATCTATGTGCACATACTAGGTGGCCATTTCCATGGTTACAAAGGTATCAATTGTGGCCTCTTTTCGACAGCTTGACATACTCCACACAGTATCACTGTGCCTTCTATGTTCTTATCTAATCCTCGCCAACAAAGACAGCTTCTCACTAGACTCTTTGCCAAGCTCATCCCTTAGTGTTGATCATGAAGGTCACATATAGCAACTGTGATCTGCATCTCTGAGGAATTACAACCCTGTCTGTCCACGTAACTCATTCTTACTCATAAAAAAATGGCCTCATTTCTAAATCCAGTATCTGCGTGGACCACCTATTTGTGATATAGTCGTACACCCTTTGCCAATACAAGGTCCCTGCGAGTTATTCTACCAACGTCATCAGGTGTGACTGGCCGCTCATCTACATGTCAAAAGAAAAACATTTTCCCCGTTAGGCTCTATCTCTGATGGGGGGGTGGTAATTTAGATATTGCGCAGCATTACAATGATCTTCTGATCATCTGTACTTAATGTCGTACAGATAAACAGACAAAATCAAAGCCCACCTCTGCATTCGGTTGGAAGCTAAAGCAGGCACTGGAGGCTTTGGATTCAAGAGAACCGTCAGTGGCTTATGATCAGTTTTGATGGTGAAACTACAACCATACAAGTATTTATGAAATCTCCTTACTCCAAAAATCAAATGTGTCACATTTTCTCTCTCTCTCTTCAGGTACCATGCCCTGAGAAGGCATTGGCAACCATGGACTTCTGTGTTGGTCCATAGCTAAGTTTGGCAAGATACAGCAAGTTTTGCAGATCGCAATGCTGCAACATTCTTTCCATCACATGGCTGACCAGGAATCTCTCCCACTCCTGACACCTGCCATTGGCTTGTCTTGGAAGGATTTACAAGTTGATATTCAACCTGTTTGACCACATTATGAACACATACCTTCCTTGGCCTTCAAGTCCTGGAGGGGAACTTGAACCCAGAGTTTGTGGCTCAGGGGCAGGGGCACTACCCACTGAACCACAAGGCCCCCTCCACTTCATGTTCTGTTTGAGTATAATTACACTCACTGGTGCTGAGGGTGCCTGAGGTAAATGCAGTCGGTCTCTCCTCACCATCATCCCACACATGAGAGATCACAGCATCTACTCCATATGGAGAGGCATCATATGCTAGCTTAATCTTTTTGGACACAGCGTAATGTACCAGCATTGTACCATCCATCAAGGCGAAGCAATGGTATAGTGGTATTATTGCTGGACTAGTAACCCAGAGACCCAGGGTAATTCTCTAAGGACGTGGGTTCGAATCCCACCATGGCAGATGGTGGAATTTGAATTTGCTAAAATCTGGAATTAAAAAAGTCTAATGATGACCATGAAGCCATTGTCAATTGTTGTAAAAACCCATCTGATTCACTAATGTCCAGCTCCTGACATCATTACACCAGAAGGAATCTGTTGTCCTTACCTGGTCTAGCATACAGGTGACTCCAGACACACAGCAATGTGGTTGACTCTCTGAAGTGGCCTAGCAAGCCACTCAGTTGTATCAAAACCACTACGAAACCTACGCACCAGAAACGACAATGGCAATCGCAGCCCTGTCGACCCTACAAAGTCCTCCTTACTAACATCTGGGGCCAAAATTGGGAGGGCTGTCTCACAAGCTAGCAAAGCAAACAGCCTGACGTAGTCATCCTCACAGAATCATGCCTTACAGATAATGTCCCAGACTCCGGCATCACCATCCCTGGGTATGTCCTGTCTGACAGGCAGGTGGCAGCACAGTGATATGCAGTCGGGAGGGAGTTGCCCTGGGAGTCCTCAACATTGACTCTGAAGTCTCATGGCATCAGGTCAAACATGGGCAAGGAAACCTCCTGCTGATCACCATGTACCATCCTCCCTCAGCTGATGAATCAGTGTTCCTTCATGTTGAACAACACTTGGAGAAAGAACTGATGGTGGCAAGGGTGCAGAATATATCCTGGGTGGGGACCCTCAATGTCTATTACCAAGAGTGGCTCGGTAGTACCACTGCTGGCTGAGTCCTAAAGGACATAGCTGCTAGAATGGGTCTGTGGCTGGTGGTGAGGCAATCAACAAGAGGGAAAAACATACTCATCTTCACCAACCTGCCTGCCGCAGATGCATCTGTCTGTGACAGTATCGATAGGAGTGACCACCGCACAATCCTTGCGGAGACAAAGTTCCGCCTTCACATTGAGGATATCCTCCATTGTGTTGTGTGCTAAATGGGATAGATTTCGAACAGATGTAGCAACTCAAAACTAGATATCAGCAGCAGCGTTGCACTCGAACACACTCTGTAGCCTCATGGCCCAGCATATCCCCCACTCTACCATTACCATCAAGCCAGGGGATTAACCAGGCATACCTAAAAATGACGTGTCAACTTGGTGAAGCTATAACACAGGACTACTTGCATGCCAAACGGCATAAGCAGCAAGTGATAGACAGAGCTAAGCAATTCCACAACCAACAGATATGATCTAACTTCTGCAGTCCTGCCACATTCAGTTGTGAATGCTGGTGGACAATTAAACAACTCATTGGAGGAGGACGCTCCACAAATATCCCCATCCTCAATGATGGGAGAGCCCAGCACATCAGTGCAAAAGATAAGGCTGGAGCATTTGCAACAATCTTCAGCCAGAAGATAATCCAGATGATCCAACTCGGCATCCTCTGGAGGTCCCCAGCATCACAGATGCCAGTCTTCAGCCAAATCTATTAACTGCACGTGATATCAAGAAAAGGCTGAAGGCACTGGATACTGCAAAGGCTATGGGCCCTGACAATATTCCAGCAATATTACTGAAGACTTGTGCTCCAGAACTTGCCGTGCCCCTAGCCAAGCTGTTCCAGTACAGCTACAACACTGGCATCTACCTGGCTATGTGGAAAATTACCCAGATATGTCCTGTACACAAAAAGCAGGACAAATCCAGCCAGGGCAATTACCACCCCATCAGTCTACTCTCAATAATCAGTAAAGTAATGGAAGGGGTCATCAACAGTGCTATCAAGCAGCACTTACTTAGCAATAACCTGCTCACTGATGCCCAGTTTGGGTTCCGCCAGGGTCACTCAACTCCTGACCTCATTACAACCTTGGTTCAAACATGGACAAAAGAGCTGAACTCACTCACTCACCATCCTGACTTGGAAATATATCGCCGTTCCTTCAGTGTCACTGAGTCAAAATCCTGGAACTCTCTTCCCAACAGCACTGTGGGTGTACCTACACCACATGGACTGCAGCAGTTCAAGAAAGAAGCTCACCACCACCTTCTCAAGGGCAACTAGGGATGGGCAATAAATGCTGAACCAGCCAGTGACGCCCACATCCCATAAACAAATAAAAAAAATTAGAATAAATTTACTTCTACACAACTGGAATGCCTTGCCACACTCCCTTATCCAATTCCATGGATTACACTTCCTCAGTTCATTCAATGGATGCAATTAGGTTGCCAAATTTGGTATGAGTTTACTGTAATAATTCACGAAGCCCAAAAAAGATTTGAGCTCAGAGAGATTCTGAGGGTTTGACGCATTTCTTATTGTTTGGACGTTACTCTTGGTAGGATGTAATCCATTTTTGTCTACCCTGTGACAGTTTTGAAACATTTCACATTTGTGTGCCTTTGTCTGAACTCTATGCTTTTACAATGTTGGAGCACCTTTTTTCAGGCTGTCATCATGGGTCTGCCTGGTTGGAGCTGAAATAATGATGTCATCCAAATAGCACACTACTCCCAGAAGTCTTTGCAAAATTTGGTTCATCAGCCCTTGGAAAATTCCAGGGGCTGAAGAAACACCAAATGGCGGCCCATGGAACTGAAGTAGACCCAGGTGTGTCCTAACAGTCAAATATGACTTAAACTCATCATCTAACTTAGATAGGCGTTTGTCAGATCTAACTTTGAAGAAGCTGGCTTCCTGGCATCGTTGTGAACCCATCCTCCACGTTTGGTAAAATGTCAGGTGGACTACCTTCCAGTGTCTGATTTATGGTTACTTTATAATCCCCACATACTCCACTACCATCTGACTTTGGTACGACCACCATGGGAGTAGCCCAATCACTCTGTTCTACTTTAGCAACACTGTTCTCCGTCACAAGTCCTTTCAGCTCTTGCTCTCCTTTCTCCCTTAGAGCACAGGCCATTGAACGAGACTGCAATGAACTGGTCTTGAATTGTAAATTTCACTTAGTCCTTGTATGTGACTGGAACCAACATAGTTCCCATTCTGGGGATTTTCTCTCCTCCATAATTTCATAAGTCTATGTGTGATTTCTCCAGTTGATGTTGCCTCAACATTTCATGACATAGTGATTCAGGAGTCACGCTGGCTGATGCACCCGTGTCAACCTCCATGTTTACTGGAGCTTCATCCAACACTACTTGGACTATGATGGCCTGCGAGTTTCCACCGGACATCCTGTTCTTCAGATTGTATGGGGTCTCAATCAAGCCCTCATTGACCTGGTGCTGTTTGACAACCGGTGACTGCTGTTTCCTCCAGCCAGCGTTTTCTCCATTTATATTCTTTCGACATGCCTTAGGGAGAAGTCGCTTCTTCTTGTAGCTGTAGCACCCGGCCTTCACAAATGAACAATTCTGTGCCAATGTTGGCCTAAGCGCCTGTAACAGGACTTTGTCATACCTCCGCTCCTCCTAACTGCTGTCATTGGGGCCTTCTACTCATTCAGCTGCAGCTTACTTACTTCAGCAGGTGACTGGATGTTGTTAACTTTGACTTGTCTTCTGCCATGTCTATGCCCATGTCCACGATCATATCAATTCACTGCACGATGATCTTCTGGAATTGCAAAAATGGCAGAACCAATGAGAGGTAGCATTCAATGCCAAAAAAAAGCCATGTCATGTTCATCACCAACAAAAAGGGTACACACAACAGATAGCTTTAAGTTCTGTAATCAAATACTCTAACAAGTAGATGCACAACCATACATTGAGGGGGGGGGGTTCATCTGAAGAACAGTCTTCAGTAGGGATTCCACATTCAGCAGATAGCATTCAAAGCAAACAGGATTCTCAGATTTCTGAGGAGGAATCTTTGGTATTGCAACAAAAATATCAGAGTTAGGGCTTCCCAAACATTTTTTCGTCCAATCCTGGAGTATGTGAGCTGTGTGTGGGATCCTTATATGGCAAGAAATTGAAGTGATCCAAAGACATGAATCAGAATATGAATTCCACCAGTGTCACATCCTTGATCAAAGATTTGGAATGGGAATCATTACAGGAAAGGAGGAAGAAAAATAGACTGACTGTGTGCTATGAAATATGGACTGGTGGGAATTGACAGAAACAAGTACCTGGTGCCCTCCGGCAGTGACAAAACATGAGGTAGCCATCCACACAAACTACAAAGACCATTTGTTTCCAAGACACTGTA
This sequence comes from Cetorhinus maximus, assembly GCF_964194155.1. Classification (NCBI taxonomy): domain Eukaryota; kingdom Metazoa; phylum Chordata; class Chondrichthyes; order Lamniformes; family Cetorhinidae; genus Cetorhinus; species Cetorhinus maximus. The sequence goes on from NC_135897.1 coordinate 9,703,943, forward strand.
TCAATAATCTTTCTTCCCAAGGACAATCCCACAATGAAACAAGCTGCCAAAGGAAACAGTCACAGCCCCATCACTTGAAATCTTCAAAACCCATCTTTAAATTATTTCTACTTAAAAGTTTTCATTCTCAGGACTGCCACCTCAGCAGGTCATGCCTCCTGGCGCTACCCATATAAATGCTGGCAGATTACAGATATTAGTCTGCGATGCTGAGACAACTAAAACAGAAGCAGAAGGACAATGCTGTTTGGCAAGCTATGTTGAAAGTTAATTTTGGCAATGTCAGCAACTTACTGTGAATGTGTTCACTTTTTAAATGGCACACAAGTCTGTCCTGCAATGCTCTTTTTTGAAATTCTCCAAATTTACAATGAAGGGACAGCATTTTCAAAGCCACAATAAGCTCTCCAATATTCTCACTGGGAAGCTGATTCCTTGTTCCAAACCGATAGCTTTCAGCAATCTCCAATGGCTTGGGACTGTAGTGCTGCTCAAGCTTATACAAAATGCTTGACAATGGTGCGTCTGTTAGCTTTACTGGGGCGAGCAAATTCTTGAGTGTTCCATACACTGCTGGACCTGCTTCCATCAAAAAGATCACCCTTTTCCTTTCCCCCGCTGCCTGATATACAGCCAGATTATCAGGAAAATTGAGGATACTATTAGCAGGGAAAAACATCTCTCAGCAACGGCAGTTCTATCCCAGACCCCCAACTAATAACTGTTGACGCAGCCATCTTCAAAGGTGAGTCCACCCATGTGTACAAACAGCCTTTTCTCTAAGCCTGTTTCTCAACAAAAAACAAACTCACTGTTCCTCTGCTGGTTTGCTGGAAGCTTCTCCAACCAAATTTATTCAGCTAGAGAATCCATAATCCTATCTACATCACCAGGCTGTGATATCTTTGCATGGAGTTCCAGTACTCAATTAAACTGGTTTATTCCGGTTTTCATTCATATACATACATATACAGAATCACAGAATCACACAGTGCAGAAGAGGCCCTTCAGCCCATTGAGTCTGCACCGACACATGAGAAACACCTGACCTACCTACCTTATCCCATTTACCAGCACTTGGCCCATAGCCTTGAATGTTATGATGAGCCAAGTGCTCATCCAGGTACTTTTTAAAGGATGTGAGGCAACCCGCCTCCACCACCCTCCCAGGTAACGCATTCCAGACTGTCACCACCCCGTGGGTAAAAAAGTTTTTCCTCACATCCCCCCTAAACCTCCTGCCCCTCACCTTGAACTTATATCCCCTTATGACTGACTCTTCAACTAAGGGGAACAGCTTCTCCTTATCCACCTTGTCCATGCCCCTCATAATCGTGTACACCTCAATCTGGTCACCCTTCAGTCTTCTCTGCTCCAATGAAAACAACCCAAGTCTATCCAACCTCTCTTCATAACTTAAATGTTTCATCCCAGGAAACATCCTGGTGAATCTCCTGGTGACAAATGGTCACAAGAGGGTACAATTACACGGTTAGTTAGCCAGGCCTTTATCCATGCTAACAAGTCACTCCCAACACCATATGTGATTATCCTGTACAGTAACCTTTTATGTGGCACCGAAAAGAGTGCGAAGAGAGCGGCGGATTCACAGGATAAAAGAGCGCGAGGAGAGCCGAGACACAGGATAAAAGAGCATGAGGAGGGCAGAGGCACTGGATAAAAGAGCGCGAAGACATGCTTTGTAATTATGAAGCAGATAACCTTAGTTGTCAGTGGTACTGGCATTCAATAAACACAGTAAACTGTAGCATACATAGGAAGAAAGTAATTAAAGTAAATTAAGTAAGATAATTTGGAATGGCGGGACAGGTGTTATTTTGCAGCTGTGGGATGTAGGAGCTTTTGGACCCCAAGGCGAACCATGAGAAACACATCTGCAGGATGTGTAAGCAGCTTGAGGGATTCAGGATCAGGATTATTGATCTGGAAGCCGAAATGCAGGCGCTGCGCAACATAAGGGAGTGGGAGAAATACTTTGTTCCAGAAGGCAGTCACACCTCTTACAATAGGGTCATCTGTTTTGGTCAGCAGTGAGGAACAGGAGGATGTGCCTGTCAGTGAGGCAGGTAATGGGACTGAGCAGACAGTAGGGGAGGAGCCTCAGGCTTTGCAATTGTCAAACAGGTTTGAGGTGCTCATAACCCGTGTGGATGAAAGTGAAGTCGGCAAGGTGGATGAGCTGACTGGCCATGGCACTGGTACAGGAAGCCATTCAAGCAGGGGGAACAAAAAGGAATGTTATGTTAGTAGGGGATAATATAATGAGGGGGATTGACACTGTTCTCTGCAGCAAAGAGCGAGTGTCCAGATGGCTATGTTGCCTGCCCGGTGCCAGGGTTGGGGCATCTGCTCAGGGCTGGAGAAGAATTTGCAGTAGCAATTCAAGGTGTAGAGTCAAGACAGGAGAAGAAAATAGTAACACGAGAAATGAGGGTCAGAGACTGGTAGGAAGGGACAGAGAGAAAAAACCTAAGAATACATCAACAGTCAAGACTAGATGTTACAAAGATAACAAAAAGACAAAACTGAAGTCTCTATCTGAATGCACGTAGCATTCATAACAAAGTCAATGAATTGATGGCCCACATTGAAGTAAATAAATATGATCTAATAGCAAAGACGTGGCTGCAGGATGACAAAGGTTGGGTCTTTAATATTGAGGGTACATGACATTCATGAAGAATAGGGAGCTAGGTAAAGGTGGAGGGGTAGCACTGTTAATCAAAGAGGGCATTGGTGCAATAGTTAGAGATGACCTTGGTTCAGGAGATCAGGATGTAGAATCGGTTTGGGTGGAGATGAGGAATAGTAGAGGGAAAAAATCATTAGTGGGAGTGGTCTACAGGCCCTCTAACAGTAGCCACAGTGTAGGGCAAAGTATTCAAAGGAAAATATTGTGTGCTTGTGGTAAAGGGATGGCAATAATCATGGGCGATTTTAATCTACACATAAACTGGAAAAATCAGATTGGCAGTAGTAGCCTGGATGAGGAGTTCTTAGAATGCTTTTGAGATAGTTTCTTAGAGCAGCATGTTCTGGAACCAACCAGAGAGCAGGTTATATTAGATTTGGTACTGTGTAACATGACAGGATTAATTAATGACCTCAGAGTAAAGCCACCCCTAGGTAGCAGCGACCACAATTTGATTGAATTTTTCATCCAGTTTGAAATGGAGAACAGTGGGTCTAAGACTGGTATCTTAAACTTAAATAAGGGCAACTATATGGGGATGAAAACTGAGCTAGCTGAAGTGAACTGGGAAACTAGGTTAGATGATAGATCAATAGAGCAGTGGCAGACATTTAAGAGGATATTTCAGAGTATTCAGAATAAGTACATTCCTATTACAAAGAAACATTCTAAGAGGAGGATCCACCATCCGTGGTTAACTAAAGAAGTTAAGGAAAGCATCAAACTTAAGGAAAAAGCATACAACTCTGCAAAGATTAGTGGCCGGACAGATGATTGGACAAAATATAAAGAATGGCAGAGAAAGACTAAAAGGTTAATCAGGAGAAAGAAATTAGACTATGAAAGGAAGCTAACTAGAAATGTAAAAATGGATAGCAAGAGTTTCTACAGGTATTTAAAAAAGAAAAGAGTAAGTAAAGTGAGTGTTGGTCCTCTAGAGAGTGACAGTGGGGAGTTAATAGTAGATAATAAGGAAATGGCAGAAGTAATGAACAAATATTTTGCTTCTGTGTTCACTATAGAGTGTACAAAAATTTCCAGTAATAGCTGCAAATCAGGAGGTGAACGGGAGAAAGGAACTTGGTGAAATTGGAATCACTAGAGAAACATTACTGAGCAAATTGATGGAGCTGCAGGTTGGCAAGTCTCCGGGTCCCGATGGATTACATCTTAGGGTCTTAAAAGAGGTGGCTAATGGAGTAGTTGATGCGCTGGTGTTAATTTTCCAAAATTCGCTAGATTCTGAAAAGGTTCCATCAGATTGGAAAGTAGCAAATATAACCCTTCTATTTAAGAAGGGAGGGAGGCAGAAAACAGGAAATTATAGGCCAGTTAGCTTGATGTCTGTAGTGGGGAAGTTATTAGAATTGATCATTAAGGAGGTTATAGCTGGGCACTTAGAAGAGCTCAAGGCAATAGGAAAGAGCCAGCATGGTTTTGTGAAAGGAAAATAATGTTTAACCAATTTATTGGATTTTTTTGAAGGAATAACATGCGCAGTGGATAAAGGGGAGCCTGTAGACATACTGTACTTGGATTTCCAGAGGGCATTTGATAAGGTGCCACATCATGGGGAGGTTGCAGGTGGATATAAATGGATTGAGTGAGCGGACAATGGTCTGGCAAATGGAGTTTAATGTGGGAAAATGTGAAATTGTTCACTTTGGCAGGAAGAACAAAAAAGCAGAGTATTACTTAAATGGAGGCCGGCTGCATAATTCTGAGGTGCAGAGGGATCTAGGTGTTCTAGTACATGAGTCACAAAAAGTTAGTGTGCAGACACAGCAAGTAATTAAGAAGGCTAATGGAATGCTATTCTTTATTATGAGATGGATTGAACATAAAAGTAGGAATGTTATGCTTCAGTTATACAGGACATTGGTGAGACTGCACCTCGAATACAGTGTGCAGTTTTGGTCTCCTGTTCAAAGGAGGTTTACTAGATTGATGCCTGGAATGAGCAGGTTGTCTTATGAGGAAAGTTTGGACAGACTGGGCTGAACTGGAGATCAGAAGGGTGAGGAGTGATTTGATTGAAGTATACAAGATCCTGAACAGCCTTGACAAGGTGGACGTGGAAAGGATGTTTCCTGTTCTGGGTGAGTCCAGAACTAGGAGACACTGTTTTAAAATTAGGGGTCACTCTTTAAGGACAGAGATGAGGAGAAATTTTTTCTCTCAGCGAGTTGTTTGACTTTGGAATTCTCTGCCTCAGAAGGTGGTGGAGGCAGGGTCAGTGAATATTTTTAAGGCAGAGGTAGATAGATTCCTGTTAGGCAAGGGAATCAAAGGTCATCGGGGTTAGATGGGAATGTGGAAATCGAAACACAAGAAGATCAGCCATGATCTCATTGAATGGTGGAGCAGACTTGAGGGGCCGAATGGTCTACTCCTGTTCCTATTTCTTATGTTCTTATGTTCTTATTGAATGCCTTTTGGAAAGGCTCACAAGATAAGATTGTGGATATAGCATTTTTTCCAAAACCTGGCCTTCACGATTTTGGCCATGAATCCATACTGACTCCCCTGCCTGGAATCCTGGTCAGTTATCTACTCTGTGGTGCTGATGATAGTTTCTGGTTTGATTTGCGCGATACTCATCCTCCTCCTCCCTTACTCTCCCTATATCTATTGCTTTGAGGCATGGCATAGGCATGTGCAGAAGAATAGTAAGTTTAGCCAGCAGTCATCTTCCCGGATCATTTTGGAGTGGTGTGGAATGGTAGCTCAACAGTGCTAATTTGATATTGTCACTCTTCTTCAATAAAGTCTTCACTATGCTTACTCCTCATTCGACCTACCCATTAGCCTGTGGGTATCTGGGTGAGCTAGTCATGTGGACAAACCCATAAGCTTCTGTGAACTGCTTAAAACATTCATAGGGAAACTGTGGGCCATTGCTTGAAATGACTAGGCCTGAAATGTCGTGTGGGGCAAAAATTTATTTTAGTAATTTAATGACAGCTTTTGAGGCAGGACCATGTAGACACTTAACCTCAATCCCATCTGGAGTAAATAGTCAATGACTTTGAGGAATGTCTTCCCATTGAGCTCAAAAAAATCCACCCTGAGACGTCCCCGTGGTCTGGACAGAAATGAGGGTAACACGAGTGGTTCTCTTTGCTCTTGGCAATGTATGCACAGGTAATGCAGTTTGGAATAATTTTTCCCAATGATTTTTAGATCCCTGGCTACCAAAAGGAATTTTGCACTCCAGCAAGACACTTGGTAATGCCCAGGTATGACCAATTTCTCATCATAAGTCAGCAAGTCATCCACAACACTGAGATGTCTTTGTTACTTCATGATGAGATTATTTGGAATGTATTCTGGCCATTCTTTGATGCAGTTTTCCAGAATTTGTGCACATTCTTCATCTGCTTTTTGTGCCTTTTGAATGTTGTGTTCAACGAAGTAAAGACTCCACATCTTCAACAAAATTTATGTCTTCTGTTTCTTTCTTGATGCAAGCTGTTCTTCCCAGTGATTAACACTCTTCACCTGCAGTCCATGGGAAATCTGCTTGGTTTTTATTTGATTCTGTTAGGTTCTGTTGCTCCCACTTATTTCAGTCTTCTCAAGACTTTTGAATAATTTTGGAAATCCCATCCTGAATTCTGTCGGTTTTTCTTGGCTTCCCACTTTGTCTACTTTATAAATGAGTTGCAGATCTGTGCAAGCTTTCGACTTAATAGTGAACATTCTTGATTTTGGATCACATACAAAGTTTCTGTGATTTTCCTTCCTCTATACTGAAGAGCGGCAGTCAACTGTCCCCTGACCTTCAGTTGAATGCCTTCCGGACTGTGGAGTCAATGGCTGGAGGAAGCCTTGCTTTAGCCACTGTTTTGTGTCTGAGAGAACTGAAACTCTTGCTCCAGTAGCTAATCTGAGGTTTGTTTTATATCCACTGACCATAATGTCTGCACTCCAATAGTTCCCATTAGATCCTGTCATTTCTCCCAAGAATGGCACTTCATTGCCTTTTTCATCTTCAATTTCTTGAATGCCACATTGCTTTAACCGGTTTCTCCTTAAATTTCCGATTTAGGAGCTTTTTGCCATTGCATACAGCTTTAAAATGCCCTCTCCTCTTACAGGAATGGCACTCCGCATTTTTGGCAGGACATTCTTCGCGCTGATGCGACCATTTCCCGCCCGAGCGAGGACACTGAGTAATGACGGCTCCAGCATCCTCTTTACACTTTCCCTGTTTTTGAGTGGGTGCACTGCTACTCCTGTGTTCTACAAACTGCAGTGCGTCAGTCGCTGTCTCCATGAAATCTCCCTGTCACCTCAAATAAAGACACGATTTTTCTTTCTCACTTTTGCCTACCTTGTTAACTACACATAGGGTTCAATCCTCCTTCGACTGTAGAAAATTTGATAACGTCTCCTCTAGGGCTCATACAACAATCCAGTCCTGAATTAATTCATCTTTCTGGGCTCCTTATACGCAAATCTCAGCTAGTCGATATAAATCGCTAATGATTCTCTCCCGGTCTTTGGCCACGTCTATTGAACTTCACTCTTTCAATGATTGTGTTCCTTCTGAGGCTGAAACATGTATCCAAAGCTTTTACAACATCTTCATATGTCACCATTTCTTCATTTATGTCTTGTCTGACCATTACGTTGCCTGCACTACTGCCTATGGAGTAGAGAAAGGCACTGATCTGTTCCTTACATGTCTTCCCTGGTGGTCCCAAAGCAGTTCAGTACCTGGTAAGCCTGAAACAGCAGCCCTGCCACTTCTTGGCTCGATCCAGGCCTTCCATGAGTACAAAGCACTCTGGTAAGTGTAACAATTTCTCCGTGGTTTTTCTTCTCTCTTGCCTTTCTTTGAGTTCTGTTGGCATTTGTTCCTGTACTGTCCTTTCCTTATAGCCGTTTTGCTGATGGTCATCATACAACATATAATTGACATACCATTAACATAGACTGCCTATTTACATTAACCCATTACACTCACCACCTTCTCAAGAGCTATTAGAGATGGGCAATAAAAAGACTGAGCTAGCCAGCGATGTTTACGTCCTGTGAAATAATAAAAAAAATACACTTCAGAAGAGTGCCTGTGGCTGCTCCTGGACCCCTTTGCAGCCTCTTGATCCTGCCAATAAATTCAGCCGCCCATGAACCACTGGCCTCCCAGAGTGATGCTGCCTCTGCACCATTGCTGGGCTCCCAGCACAGTGGGAACACTGGGAAAGTTGCAGCGCTGGGGAAAAATGGCCCTTCATTGACGCTTTAAGTGACCCTGCATCACCACATGGTCTGGGCTATATGTGACTCCTGACCCATGTGCTTGACTCTTATAACCCCAGGGTTGAACCCATATTCTCAAAAGTAATGTAAAATTAAATAGAATCTTCACACCTAGTGTATGCAGGGTGTAGACAGAATAAATAGAGAGGAACTGTTTTCACAGGCAGGATGGTCAGTGCCCAGAGAACAGAAATTTAAGAGAATCGGTTGAAAAAAAACAAATTGATGAAGAAATTTTTACTCACGCGGTAAGTTGTTCTGATCGGGAGTGCTCTGCCTCATAAGGTGAGGCTGCATTTTACCGGCGGGAGGTGCATATTGCTCACCCCTCCCTCTCCCGGCTGGCCCGCAGCGATGTTATGCTGCGGGTGGTCTTAACACACCGAGGGTTAGGCCTCCGCCCCCTCGGTGGATGGAAGACCCCCACTCCCTCAAGAGCTGCCAGCCAATCTGATTGGACTGCAAGCAGGCCCACAAAGATCGAAGAAGGGTATCGGACTGAGGTAAGTCAGGGATTTTTGGGTGGGGTAGGGTAGGGTCAGGCACCCTAGGGAGGGAGGTGGGGTGGGGTGGGTTTTGGAGGCCAGAAGGAGAGGTACAATGCAGGGGAATGATCTTAGTTGAGTGTCCTTGAAGGGCACTAAGGGCAATTGCCCTAAGGGCAATTAGGGATGGGTAATACATGCTGGCTTAGCTGGCCACATCCCATAAACAAATATTTTTAAAATGGTGGATTGAGGCCCTTAGTTGTTACTTAATTGGACGGTTAAGGGCTTCAATGGGCCTAAGGGCCAGCAGGCTGGCTGATGCCTTACCTGCCCGCTGTATCATGGGGGACAACTTGGGAGTGGACTAGCCATTTTCCTACTTTACATGCCCTCCCACCTCAAAAATGCTCACTGGGGGCAGGGTGCCGTAAAATTCCCCACATGGAAGCAAATTCAATAATAACTTTCCAAAGGAAATAAATACTGGTAACGAAAATAATTGAAGGGCTATGGGAAAAGCAGGGGAGTAGGAATAATTGAATAACTCTGAAAGCTGGCACAGACATGATGGGTCGAATGGCCTCCTTCTATACTGTATGATTCAATGAGTTTAAATATCCTGCACACATACTTCTCAAAATCTTCAAATCTACAAACAGAACACTAGAAATATGAAAGCTCTGTCAGCCAGATGCCACATTTTGAACCGTAAATTGGGAGCAGGTCCTAAGTATATACTATTCTTCCATAAATAAAGATCATAAAATTCTCTGTTACTAACTAAACAGCATTTTCATGTGTTCTATCTACCATCTTACCGATTATCTCAAACTCACTTTTTATTCTTTTGCATCTTTACAAATCTCTTGAATAGGAGAGCAAGAATTATTTTACATCACGAGAATTGTAGGCAGGTTAACATCTGAAAGAAACCAAACAATCTGAGCACAGACCAAGGACTAACAAGCTTCAGGGTCATGGTTACCAGAAGCGCGGAGACAGTTGACCTTCAATAAACTTGAATCAATTTGTTCCTCTCTCTCCTGTATGCCTCGGCAATTGAATAAAATATTGCAACAAAGGAATAATAGAAGAAAGTCAGATAGCGCATTGTTTTTCCCATCTGCATCCCTCCATGCAATCCTAACTTCTCAAAGCATTTAATTTGCCCTCATAATGAATCTTCCATTTCCTAAGTAAGGGAGGCTTAGGTCCTAGTCCTTGGCATTATAAGGGTTCCTGCAATTAACTGCAACAAAGCCACCCTTTAGAATCGAATCAACGGCAACCGCAATTCCAATTGGGATCCCTGCCCAAAGATTCCGAAAATAGAGTGATGGGGAATGCGTTCTTCCCACATAAAATGCATTAAAAATTCTGGAATCTTTCAAACTTGATCATTGACAAAAAACATATAGTCGACATGAGTGCCTCGGTGTGCTTTCTCATTATAGATTTACGGATATTTAGTAATGCTGCTGAGTTCAGAAGAACTGCTGTAAATGTGCTGCCCAGTTCTGCAGTTTGCTTCCAATTCGGGATCAGGATGAAAGAGGGGGAAGAGACAGGTTTATAACCCGAGCCATGTTGCTTTGCCTTGCCAAGAACTAAAACTCATTGAATAATTATTTTGCTGTGGATCAAATGTTTGTGACATTTCTTCAAAGCCCGTTTTGACTGGGCCGCAAGGGAAGCTTCATGCGGGATGGAGCTCTCAAAAGAAAATGGTCTTTTTTGCGAGGTCCGTCTTATTTTGTAACAATACAAGCAAATGACTGGCAGGAATGCCAACAGTGAGCCGCTTGCTCATATTGGAAGGTTGGCCAGGAAGGCAGCACAGACCCAACAGGCCGAATGGTCTCCTTCTGTGCTGTAACCTTCCTGTGATTAGGCGATGCTGATGGTTGGCAAATTGCAATGTTGAGAGATGTGTCTGGCAAAGCACTGGTGGCAAGACTGTACGGTGATTAGGAGGGTGCCTCCTGGTTAGCAAGGCAGCATAGCGGCTGGCAACAAGTTTGGAGAAAGCCTTGCTGCTGGGCTTTGAGAGTCAGAACCTTTCCCTGGATTCCAATGGTTGAAACTTGGATCATCCAAACATGAATAATGGAGTAGAGAATTTCTTATTTCTGTTATTGTGTGAGGATTATGCGAACAACAAAAATAAAAATCACTTACCTTTCACTCTCTTCCAACTACTAACCTCAGAAGCACAGAGTGTGATCCTCAGGGGGACATTGGCTGGCAATATCTTCCTGTGCTTGTTAGGCCACTCATGCTTGTAATACATTTTACAGCCAATTTATGAGATTTCAGCTGTTTTTGAACATTGTTTTTCACAAGCCATCCACAGACTTGGGTCCAAATTAAACCTACCCTGTTGGGATGAAAATCTCATCTTGTCTGCTAGCTGGGAGGGTCCTACATGAAGTTTAGACAAACCTCAATCCAGTTCTTAAGCAGCCTGGGCCAACAGCACAAAAACTGTCTCCACTCAGCAATGGCACTGAGAGATGGGAAGTGGAAGCAAGGCCACACTTTAGAAAGGATATGAGAGTCTTGGAGAGGGTGCAGAGGAAACATACCAGAATGATTCCAGGGATGGGGGATTTTAACTATGAGGTAAGATTGGAGAAGCTGGAGTTGCTTTCCTTGGAGCAAAGGAAGTTGAGCTGGAATTGACAGAGGTGTACAAGGTTATGAAAGGTTTGGATGAGGTAGACAAAAAAAGTTTGTTCCAATTACCTCATGTTACAAGGACTAGAGGACACAGATTTACCGTTTTGGGCAAGAGACACAGGAGAGGATGTGAGGAGGAACTGTTTTATGCAGCGACTGGTAATGACCTGGAACTTGCTACCTACTTGGGTGGTGGAAGCAGAAATGCGAACTGATTTCAAAAAGAAATTGTATGGGCACTTAGGGAAAATAAACTTGCAGGGCTATGGGGATAGAAGGGGGGAATGGGACTGAATGGATTGGTCTACAGAGAGCTAGCATGGACTCGATGGGCCAAATGGCCTCCTTCTGTGTTGTAATGACTCTATGAATCTTGGGCACTGAAAGATAGAGCTCCAGCAAGTTATTGGGATGGCATAGAGAAGGAAAGGTTTGCATCTCTGAAGTGCTTTTCGCAACCTCAGGATGTCCCAAAGCACTTGACAGTCAATGCTACACTTTCTGAAGTGCGATTGCAATGTAACGTGGGCCACGTGACAGCCAATCTCTGCACAGCAAGGCTCCACAAATAGCAATGTGAGATTGACCAGATAAACCTTTTTTTAGTGATGCTGGTTGAAGGATAAATATCACCCAGGAGACGAGGGAGAACTCCCCTCGGTTCGTCAAAATAGTGCTGCGGAATATCAATTTGGGAGGGCAGGAAGGATGTCAGTTCAACATCTCATCTGAAAGTTAACTTGACAGTGGAGCACTCCCTGAGTACTGCACGACAGCCTTCATTTTGTCCTCCAGTCCTGGAATGGGACTTTGAGCCCACAACCATCTGACTCAGATGGAAGAGCTACCAAACTGAGCCACAGCAGAAAACTCTTTGGCTTGGGCAGCAGTAGCTGACTTAGGATGGCCTCACTCTCTCCTGTGAAGGGGCAAGGGGAACACAGAAACACCTACTCTGTCACTAAGGAGGAAAACCAGGCAGTGATGTGAGATTGGATAAGCATTCTGGAGTTTGAATTAACTCTGGGATCAAGTAGGAAAATCCCGAGTATCGTGTAAGATTGACTGGGTGGAGGAGCTGACTGTATGCTGTAATGGGAATGGGCTAGCTAGCAGGATGGGCCTTTTCTCAACTCCTGCCCTCTCATTTCCTTGCTCTCTTTTAATTTCTTTTAACGGATTGATTGTGAAAAGGGTCAACGCGGTGATTAATTATAATCATCACAACAGTTCATGAGATTCAAGGGCTGAGGGGGTGTTAGCTGTGAAAAAAGATACTGGTCAGGGTTGACTAGTGTCGGTTGTTGGGTTTGACTGATGCCTCGCAGCTTCCTTCAGATATCTTCGCAGCTTTAGAGGTTTCAGATGGGTTTATTCCCTCAAGCCACTGGTGAATGAATTAAAACAGTGCAGCAGCTGCATATGGAATGTGAAATGGTCTTTAATGGGTTGCAGAGTTCCACTTTGTTCCATATTCTCTCATTGTACACCAGCTTTCACTGCTTTGGCACTTATCCCGTATCCAAGGAAGCCATATTGGACAGCCACCAAATTAGACAAGGTTAAAGAAGAAGGACAACAGAAACCTGAAAACAGTTCATAATAAAGAAGAACTTCACAGCACAAAAGATAATGGGTTTTTGAAGGCAAAGCAAAACAAACTGCATAATATGACTACACGGCCATTTTCTATCCATAACCAATTTAACAAGGACTATACAGCCTTCCATTTGTTCCAAGATGATGGCTGAGATGCATGTTTATAAACCCACGACAATCAAACAAAAGTTGTTTGGATTATTCATCTGCGTGAGGGAAATCAAATAATGAAAGTTGATTTTCGGCAGAGTGTTGCAAAGAACGACTGTTTTTACACTTTGACACACAGTAATTAAGTTTAAGTTGCAGATTTGTCTCCGTGTTCTTAATCAACAAAACAGACACGCCACTTGTATGAAATATTAATTTTAAGGATTATGCTATTATGATGGCTATAATATATTGTGCAAATATGTTTGATGAGCTGCATTTTGAAATGCCTGAATTAATTTGCTTGAAAATTGGACCGGGGAAAGCTTCATTATATTGACATGGCTTGTTCATGCCGGAACAATCCTTAATGAGGTAGAATTGCTCTGCACTGACCTGCATGGGCTGGAAATTGAAAATTACACCCACTCAAATCACATCTGTTCTTTTCTCTATAAATATAATTTAATGCATATTTGTTGCAAAAAATCTCTTTTTTTTAAATTTCTCAGCCAAGTCCTGTTATGAGGCTACTTGAAAGAAGCTAAGTTATAACAGTTAAAAAGAAAGGTTTTTAAATGTGGATGGATGTAATTATGTATATAGATGTGTGCATTTGTACATCAAAGCTCCCAATAGCCACTTACAGAGCAATAACAACTTGTATTTATATAGCACCTGTAATGTAGTAAGGCAGCATGGTTATCAAACAAAACTTGACACTGAGCTACATAAGGAGATATTAGGACAGGTGAACAAAAGCTTGGTCAAAGGAGGTTTCAAGGACCATCTTAACGGAGGAGAGAGAGAGAGAGAGAGTGATAAATATGTGTAGAGGTTTAGCGAGGGAATTCCAGTAGATACAGCCATCAGTGTTGGAGTAATGAAAATCAATGATGTGCAATAGGCCAGAATTGGAGGAGCACAGATATTTCAGAAGGGTGTAGGGCTAGAGGAGGTTACAGGGATAGGGAGGAGTGATGCCATAGTGGGATTTGAATTCCTATAGATAAAAATTTTGAAACTGAGGCATTGGCAGCCAGGGAGCCAATACGGATCAGCGAGCACACGGGTGATGGCTGAATGGGACTTGAACAAAAGCCAACCATGCAATTAATGCACAAGTCCTCCTCCTAGGCCTGAGGACAAGAATGGACAGTTACAGGAGGCAGGTGCCTAATCTTCCAGCCCCCACCTGTGCTGGTATCTTACCAGCTTGAATATGTTTGAGACCACGGAGGGTTAGAATGTTGGCAGCAAAACAATTAAACTAGGATGTCCTGGTTGAAAAACTGCATGTAAATGCAAAACCACAAATCTGTCTATGGAAAAGCACATATCTGAGTACACACTCAGTCACAGACTTTCGCAGACACACACACACACACACACACACAGACACACCCACAAGCACACACACACACACACACACAGACACGCCCACAAGCACACACACACACACACGCACACGCACACACACGCACACACACATCCACAACAAACAGCCCATCTCCCCCACCGCACACACACCACCACACAGACACACCCACACACAGATCCCCACACACAGCCATACTCACATAGTCACACACACACACACACATCCACAACAAACAGCCTATCTCCCCCACCGCACACAGACCACCACACAGACACACCCACACACAGACCCCCACACACAGCCACACACACATAGTCACACACACGCACACATCCACAACAAACAGCCCATCTCCCCCACTGCATACACACCACCACACAGACACACCCACACACAGACCCCCACACACAGCCACACTCACATAGTCACACACACACACAGACACACCCACACGCACACACACCCACACGCACACACACACACACGCACACACGCATCCACAACAAACAGCCCATCTCCCCCACCACACACACACCACCACACAGACACACCCACACAGCCACACTCACATAGTCACACACACACACATCCACAATAAACAGCCCATCTCCCCCACCACACACACACCACTACGCAGTCACATCCACACACAGACACCCACACAGTCACAGACACACAAACGCACCCACAAAAACAGCCGTCTTCCCTCCCCACATAGACAGACACACCCACAAACCCCCACACACAGTTACAGACACACACACAAACACACCCACACAAACCCCAAACCCCACCACATGCACTCACACCACACACACCCAAAAACCCCACATACAGACACATGCACATACACAGACACCAACACACACATAAATACCTACACATAGGGCCTCACAGGGGTCTCACCCATCGACTGGAGAGCCGGCGAGAGCCCCACGTCGCCTCCTTTGGGGATGGGCTGCTGCATGAAGTATCAGTTAGACGCATGACAGGCCAGGAGCAGGCCTTCCCCAGAATCAAGGACCCCCAGGGGTGGTAGTCCTGCCTGCTGAAAACAACTGGCCAATTGGAGGCTGACAACTCTATTGAACAGCAATGACTCCAGTGGGGAGACGGCTGCAGTTGTACTCCTCCCAGTGGAGGCCTAGGAACATCATGGGCCCAGGCACAGTTGATTATTTGTGGGAGTGTTCTCATGGACTGGGGTCGCAGGGAGGGTTGGGGAGGGGGGCTGGCAGCAAGGGCGGGGGAGGGGGTGGCTCTCAGTGGGTATCCCCACCCCCCCCTTTCCGATGCTCAGTTTCTCAGTCAGGCACTGAGTGCCTTTGAATGAGGGGCAATCCCTTATAACAACAAGCATTGGAATTCATAATCCCACATCAAAGAGTCTATAACCACTTGTAACTGTCAATCAAACTGCGAACTGGCAGGCACCCTTCTGTGATAATAGATGGTTGCAAAACCAGTCATGTAGCAGCAATCCAATAATGGAGACCCTCAGGTTTATGCCAAGAGACAGAGTGAAATAACAAGCAATCTTTTTTTTAACATTCCAAACATTTTTTTTCAAAGATTTAAAGGGCAGGATATTTAAATGCCTTGACAGCTCCCTTTGACAAGCCCTCTTGGCAAGTGTTTCTGACAGCTTTAACAGTTCATTTTCACAGTTCTGTTAACAGTTCCAATGAGCTTGGCAGGAATGTATTTACGTACTTTTCACACACATTTATGACTACTTTTAACAATTCCAAAGGACAATTTACCTCCACAAAAGGTGTCCCGGGACCATATCCAAAGTGGGAACTTTACCTCTCCAAAGGCTATCCAAATGAATCCACCAAGTCCAGACCTGCTCTTATTAGGTTAACCTGCACACCTCAGGTTTCACACTCCTGTCCTACTAAAACCCCACTTCAGTGGAGGCAGCTAATAATTTAAATGGCCAGCTGCCTATGTAAAACATGCATGCATGAAACATGCCCCACCCCTGTAAGGGTCTGGTACTTACAGGATTAATGTGGGAATGAGTACAGTACCACCCACACAGTGATGTAAGAAGGCACATGACCCAGGCCCGGGGTCAATGTGGTTTGAGCAGAGACGTGTAAAGACCTAAACATGTAGATATCTCCAAGCCTGTACCCTTTACTGTACATGTGTAAATAGTTCTACTTGTCAATAAAGACATACAGTTAACCCACTGAAGGTTACAAGACTTCTTGAAGACATACCGTTCTGTAACCCACGCCATCCCTATCATTCTCACCCGCACCCC
Organism: Cetorhinus maximus; assembly: GCF_964194155.1. NCBI lineage: Eukaryota > Metazoa > Chordata > Chondrichthyes > Lamniformes > Cetorhinidae > Cetorhinus > Cetorhinus maximus. Next base: position 9,720,496 of record NC_135897.1, read on the forward strand.
CAGTCCCCCGCTCCCGCAAAAATGGGAAGTGCCGAACCTAGAGGTGGGACTTCTGATTTTTGTGCAGTTTTGCAATTTTCGCTAATACAAAGAAACTCTCCAACATGGCGAAAATCTGGCATAACCGCACTTCTGGGAGTTACTTGAGAGATATTTGCAGATGTGGATAAATCGTCTCTCTACACATTTGCTTTCTATTTTAACACTTCAGTGCAGGACTGTTGGTGATGTCATTTTTCAGATAAGATGCTGAACTTTGGCTCCATTTGCCCTCACGGTTGGATTTAAAAGAGCCCTATTTGAAGAAGCAATGCAGAATTATCCCCAGTGTCCTTGCCAATAGTTCTGATTTAACGTCCCCGCCTTCTCCTTATTCTTCCCTATTAATCTTTGCTGTCGGAAAATCTTCATCTGGTTTTCTCTCATTCTTTCCTTTTTCTCTGCAAGTTCAAAGCTGGGGGCGGGGTGCTGGGAGTGGTGGAAATTAAGGGCGGAATTTCCCATGCCCACTGGTGGCAGGCGTGTTCGGTGGTGTGAGCGGGCAATATGGTGAGAAGAGCAAAAATCTGTTTCACGACGTCATGGAAGCAGTTTACGATCGTCCGCACAGCCTGTTGATGGCGGGCCATGTTTCCCACCATCGGACATCGGGAACCTCATTGCAATGCATCTGCATATCATTATAAGGCCAGCCCGCTGGAATCACCCTACCCCCGCCCCCGCTTGATCGTCCACCCAAGTCAGCGTATTTGCGTACCAACGTATTTCACAACAGCATATATAAGGCGTGCACTTGGCAAGCTGCAGTTTGAGGGGAACTCGGAGGTGGGTACACAGTAACGTTACACAGCATTCACGAGACTGTTAGACTTCCAGGTTGAGACAAATTGAGGGTGGGGGGCAAGGGCTGCCCTGCAATTGAGGCACATGTGGGGGGGTGGCGTAAGGGCTGTCCTGTGGATGAAGGTGGTGTACAGGCAAATGCAGGGTGGGTGGGGAGGGAAGCGGCCATGCATTAAGGAAAGCTTAAAGTGACCATTCGTGGAGTCGGGTCTCTAGCTTATCTGCCCACTCAAGCAACACAGAGGTATCAAAATGCCACCAAGTGCTCCAAAGCTTTTCACCCCTCGGGCACAGACTGCAAACTAATCAGCATTTTAGTGGACTGCAGAACAGTTGGACGACTGCACACGTTGTACAATCTCCTTGCTAAAGTTGGCCATGGAGCAGTCACTGCTAGAGGTGCTCACAGCCCCTTGCAATGTCATCATCCCAGTTTGGACCAGTTTCCCCCATGGTTCAAGCTAACAGTGCAGCCTTGCAGTGTGGGTAAGGAGAATGTCTGTGCCTGAGTTGAGAGCACAGCGTGCAGTCCAGTGGGCAAAGCTGCCCCAATTGGTCAGTTGGAGTGGGGCGGAGGAAGCTGTGGTTTCAGGCAGCTATGCAGCGCACTAAACTCTGACCGTCCAAGTGGCGACCAACACTCTCCAGGATGTGTTAAGGGGTCTTCAGACTTAACCAAGACAGCTTCTTAGAACACCTAACACATCTTAGAACCCACTCATCTCTCTCTTTCATCCTGCAGGAGGAGTACATCAGGATCATGGAGCCTGGTGAACTAGCTGTATGCCTCGTGGTGTACAGAGAGCAGAGGTGACGGAGAAGAGAGCAACGGAGGTGCCTGGCTGTGCAGAGTGGGCAGCAGCACCCTCTGGCTGGGGCTCCTGCACACACTGCCAAAGAGCCACAGCAAGCCATCACCGGTTGGCATCTAGCTAGACCCAAGACATCGCCTTTCATTCCTGTAGATGACCAAGAACCAATGTCGCCAAAGACTGCGCATGTCCAAGGAACTGGTCAGTCACATTTGCCAGCTACTGCAGGATTTGGTGTTCCAGGGACGTGGAGGGCGTCCACTACCAGTGGCTGTCAAAATGACTGCGACGCTCAATTTTTACACTAGTGGCTCCTTTCAGGGCTACAAAGGTGGTCTCTGTGGGATATCACAAGTCTCCATACACAAATGCATCCATGAGGTCACAGATGGCACCTTCACGTGGGCACACGACTTTGTACATATCACCCGGCACCAGGACAGCCAGCGTGCAAGGACCATTGGATTTGTCCAGATCTCAGGTTTCCCACAGGTGCAGGGTGCGATTGACTGCACTCACGTGGTGCTCAGATCTCTGTGGCAACAAGTGGTCAACTATGTCAACCGCAAGGGCTTCCATTCGTTGAATGTGTAACTGGTGTGCGACCACCAGAAATGCACCCTGCACCCGTGCAGCAGCCTCAGTCTTCAGCAGAGAGAACACACAACAAGGCTCCTGCTGCAACTCACAATGTGGTGGAGCAAACCAATGGGATGCTGCCGTCACCTCCCAAGCCAGATTGGTGATGTTGTTGCCCATCCTGCGGCCAGAGCGAGGTTAGAGAGCATCATGGTGAGCCTCTACTGCGTCCAAAAGGCGCTCGAGGGACAGTCATTGAACCTGGGGTCTGCAATGTTTTTGCCTTTCAGGGCCATGTCTTCTGTGCAGCAGTCCTGGGCTGGAAGCATTGAGAAGTGGACGCTTGGCTGTTCTTTAAATATGGCATCCAGCGTGATGAAGCGGCGAGTTGATGGCGTGGCGAGCGAACGAGAGCCCGCCCGCCATCACAGCGGCATGTTTCCCAGGAATGCACAATTAATGCGGTGGGATTCGGACGATGTGACCTGAGAAGCCATCAATGCAGCAGGCAGATAAACTGTCATTTTTCCAGCCCGCTACCACCCTTAGTATACTCTCATTCCCAGTGAAGGCACATCCTATTCATAACTTCAAACATGGGCTGTGTTCATATGGAAGCTTCTGGAACTTGCATTTTTGAGATGGCTGCCGACGTCAAGTGGCTTTTGCAATTACTGCCTCAGACCTCCGGAAAGTTCCTGATGGAATAATTATGGGTGAGAGCCTTCCCCTTTGAATGGACATGTCAAGACAAGTGCTATCTGTGGAATTCACACTTGCTATTGTTTGGGGATTGACCCAAAACACAAGGCCAGACTCCGTGTCTCCAACTTAGACCCTGAGCAACGAGGCCTGGGCAGAATTTGGTCGATCCTGAGTCAGTGTGAAGAACTCATCCACTGGCTCCATTGTATAGCAATGGCTTTCAGCTAAGGTATGCCAGGTGGGCAATAACAGTACTGGTCATGTGATCGAAGCCAGCTGAAAATTAGGAGTTTATTGTCCAAAGACCCAGAAAGACTTGGGCAGTCTGCAGAAAACGCCAAGAAAGGCAGCAGCTGCAGCAAAAGGCTGTGTCATCTTTCCTTTTAAGAACCTGGAGACTGTACATCTTAAAATAGCCTCCTAACCTGAATCTAAAACTCCAAGCTCATCTTGTCACATAAATATGCTTTACGCCAAATAATGATTTTTATTCCACTGATTGGGAAACTGAACTGCACTTTTTAAAAGCAGAGACGTCCTTAAAACGCAAACCAAAAACGTGACTCGGGATCCGAACAACGATGGCGGTCCGGTTTCCAGCCCCTCCCACTGGCGGGGTCTCCTGATCCCGCCGAGGTCAATGGGCTTTTGAATGGCTCGCCGCATTTCCCAGCCCCGCCCCCTGCCGCATTGGGGCCGGAAAATTCCGCCCAATGTTTCCAGCCAAATCAGCCACGTGTGCGAACTTTGGGTGCACAGGCAACATTTTCGGGTCAGCGGGCAGCAGTGCCCAGGAGCGGCCAGGGAACAGGAAGCCGACTGCAATCGGCCGCTAACCGCGATTTCACGCTGGCTGGCCAATTAACGGGCATCCAGCGTGAAGCGCGCTCTGAAAGGCTTAGCGCTGCCGGAGGGTGGGTGCGGGAGGAGGGCGAGTGCTGAAGTCAGCGTGGGGGGGTGGGGAGGAGGGGGGGGAGCGTGGAAGGGAAACTCCCTGAAGGCAGACAGCTGCCTCAGGGGGCCGACGAATTTAAAATCAATGAAAACAGAATTTAGAATGGGGAAAAAATGCCCACGCGTCAGAATGAGACATTTCAACACACGGATGATAAAACAATTTTTCAAAACGTTTTAATCTTTTTTTAATTAATCACGGAGACTTCATCCCACCCTTGGATGAGGTTTCCTCAAAAATGCAAGGGCCGCCTGACCGATTCGTCCGCTCATCAACCGTAAGGTTGGACCGGCAGTGAAAACTCACTATCAGTTGCTGCTTCCATGGCCTTAACAGGCCTCTTCGTTGTCGGCGGGCATGCTGCCGACTCCCGTACACGCCTGCCGACCGAAATATCCGGCACTATTTTACACCCGATCAGGTCCTGCCCACGGGACGTAAAATTCTGCCCTGTCTGTGTGTGTGTGTGTGTGTGCTTGTGTGTGTGCGTGTATGTGTGTGCGTGCTAGTGTGTGTGTGCTAGTGTGTGTGTGTACGTGCTAGTGTGTGTGTGCTAGTGTGTGTGTGTGCATGCTAGTGTGTGTGCGTGTTTGTGTGTGCGTGCTAGTGTGTGTGTGTACGTGCTAGTGTGTGTGTGCTAGTGTGTGTGTGTGCATGCTAGTGTGTGTGCGTGCTTGTGTGTGCGTGCTAGTGTGTGTGTGTGCGTGCTTGTGTGTGCGTGCTAGTGTGTGCTTGTGTGCGTGTGTGTGTGCGTGCTAGTGTGTGTGTGTGTGCGTGTGTGTGTGTGCGTGCTAGTGTGTGCGTGTGTGTGTGTGTGTGCGTGCTAGTGTGTGTGCGTGCTAGTGTGTGTGTGTGTGTGTGCATGTATGTGTGTGCGTGCTAGTGTGTGTGTGTGTGCGTGTGTGTGTGGGCGTGCTAGTGTGTGCGTGTGTGTGTGTGTGTGTGCGTGCTTGTGTGTGTGTGTGTGTGTGTGTGTGCGTGTGTGTGTGGGTGTGCTAGTGTGTGCGTGTGTGTGTGTGTGTGTGTGCGTGCTTGTGTGTGTGTGTATGTGTGTGTGTGCGTGTGTGTGTGTGCGTGTGTGTGCGTGCTTGTGTGTGTGCGTGCTTGTGTGTGCGTGCTAATGTGTGTGTGTGCGTGTGTGTGCGTGCTTGTGTCTGTGTGCGTGCTTGTGTGTGTGCGTGCGCGTGTGTGTGCGTGCTTGTGTGTGTGTATGCGTGCTTGTGTGTGCGTGTGTGCGTGCTTGTGTCTGTGTGCGTGCTTGTGTGTGTGTATGCGTGCTTGTGTCTGTGTGTATGCGTGCTTGTGTGTGTGCGTGCTTGTGTCTGTGTGCGTGCTTGTGTGTGTATATGTGTAAGCTGGAGTGTATTTTGTTATTTTACTATTATTTGTAATTTTATTATTTATTCTTTTTTTCACTTAGGTTAGTTTAAGTACAATAAAACTAACCTCTTTCTTTGTTAAATTCAAGAAAATATGTCCGATTGATTCTTTCATGATCACAGCACATAAATGGTTAAATATTCACTGAATTGGCAACTGTAACCTTTTCAGAAAGAAACCTGTTGTGGTCAAATGAGGAGAGGGGAAAGAGAGGAGCCATTTGACCCCTCCTCATCTGATCGTAACAATCTTAGAGAAAGAAGACCTCCTGGTATGAAAACCACAAATGCCTAACTTCATGACCTGCTGAACATTTATCTCTCCAAGAGAATCCTGCAATCATCCTGTACCTGACTCCAGCTATCTGAACCCATCTGAACTACAGTTCAAGAGTGGGAAAAAACTCCTTTCTTTACTGGGCCCACTGCAACTGTTCTTCTACCATGAGCACAACATGTGAACTATGAACATTATTTTGGTTTACAGGTTGTAAAAGTATACTATTATCTTTAACTACCTTTCTTGGGTTGCAGGAGTGATTGATGTAGCGTTTAGACTTTCAGGTTGCATGTGTGAATAATTAACCCTCTTCATTTAAACTCATGAGAGCTTACTGCTGTTACTCAAACTGACCATATGCTCTGGGGACTAAGAAACACACATATCTCCCTCTCCAAAACCACACTGATTACAGACAGTAAGGGGAGGAAATTGGGTGTATAAGTTTATCTCTCCTCCCTGTCCATAACAATATGCTAAGTAATTGTGAACAATGCTATAATTTAAACATGAGAGCCAAGTATGACACCTCCTGGAAGTACAAGAAATGAACACAATACAGAGGACTTTTAATCTAGTATAGATAGACATGCTGGCATGCATGTACATATATGTGTTCATAAACATTCATATGCATCTACAGCAATAGCCACACACATAGCAAAACAACCTAACACACTTCACTGGAGAGTTATCAGACAGAGTCTGATGATGAGACCAGATAAGGAGATGTCAGCACGAATGACCAAAAGCTTGGCCAAAGAGGTAGGTTTTAAGGACCATCTTTAAAGGCGAGAGAGGTGGACAGAAGGGGAGGTTTAGGGAGAGAATGTCTAAGAAGCTGAAAGCACATCAGCCAATGATGAAAAGATTAAAATCAGGGATGCTCAAGAGGCCAGAAATGGAGGTGTGCAGAAATCTTGAAGGCTAGTAGGAGGCCAGAGAAGGCTATGGAGATAGGGAGGGGAGAGGCCCTGGAGCGATTTGAACACGTGAACGAGAATTTTAAAATCAAAGCATTTCTGAGGTGGCCAACGTGTCAGCAAACACTGGAATGATAAATGAACAGAATGTGTTGCAAATTAGGATACAGGCAGCAGAGTTTTGGATGACCCCAAGTATACACTCAAATATATTTATATCTGAGAAATTTCAGTGTACTTGGAAAAATATAAGGCTGAGTGAAAAAATGGAATGATTTTCAGTTAGGTTATCAGACAAAACCCAACGTCACCCAAAATCCTAACAAATGCTTCAAGGTGAGGTGTTGAAATCACTTTCTTGAGGTAACCTTTATAGTTTATGTGCATTAGACATCCGGATCCAGAAGATTCTGGGATCAATCCCTGCTGTGCTACTGGAACAATACTGGGGCATCAATGGATGCCTCCATCCCCCAGCAGTGGAGGAATCAGTCAGGAATGTGGCTTGTCCTTGTAAGCGCAGAGCTGTGGACGCTGGCTGCAAACAGGATCGGGCTAAGGCCTGATACCTCCCTTGGTTGACAGCTCTCCGTATGTAGGGTGAGGCATTGAAGATAATCAGCCAGGCCAGATACCAGTGAAAGCCCGCCCCCCCCCTGGCAAGTGCTGCCACCTTCAGCAGAGGGAGAGAGTAAAACTGGAACAAGGGAAATATCCCTTTCGCTTGCCCGCACCTTATTCAAACGGACTGGTTAACAAGGATAATAGCAAAACACTGCGGACACTGGAAACCTGAAATAAAAACAGAAAATGCTGGAAAAACTCAGCAGGTCTGACAGCATCTGTGGAAAGAGAACAGAGTTAACGTTTCGAGTCTGTCTGACTCTTCTTCAGAGCTAAAGAGAAGTAAAAATGTGACGGAATTTATATTTTTAAGGGGGGGGGTGGTGGAGCAGGTAAAGCAGGGCAGGTCAGCGATAGGTGGAGGCGAAGGAGAGATTGTCAAAGATGTCATGCACACAAGGTAAAGGGGGTGTTAATGGTAGTGGTAAGAGCTAAAGAAGGTGCTGATAGTGGCATTAAGGTAAGAAAGCGGAATGTGCGAATAGCAGGACAAAGGTCAGCACTCTGTGAGAGAATAACATGGAACAAGTTATAGGTGGCCCTTTTAGGGGAGGGGGCGGTGGTTTGGGGAAAAAGGTAGAAAAAAGGATTAAAAAAGGGATAAACAATTAATAAATGAATAAAAATAAAAATAAGTAAAACATAAAATAATTTTTTTTTTAAAAAGGGATTAAAGAAGGGGTGAAGATAGAGGAGACAGGTCATGGTCTGAAGTTGTTGAACTCAATGTTATGTCCGGAAAGCTGTAAAGTGCCTAGTCGGAAGATGAGGTGCTGTTCCTCCAGTTTGCGTTGAGCTTCACTGGAACAATGCAGCAGGCCAAGGACGGACATGTGGGCATGAGAGCAGGGTGGGGTGTTGAAATGGCAAGTGACAGGGAGGTCTGGGTCATGCTTGCGGACAGACCTTGCAGCAGCTCACAGCTTGGTGGAGCAGACCATTGGGATGCTGAAGATGTGTTTCCGGTGCCTGGACCGGTCTGGTGGAGCCCTGCAATACAGTCCCCAGAGGGTGTCACACATCATCATCGTCTGCTGCACCCTTTACAACCTGGCACTACAACGGGGAGAGGAACTGGCTGAGGAGGAGATGGAGGAGCTGGAGGTCTCCTCCAGTGAGGAGGACACCAACAGGGATGAGGGTGAGAGGTTCCTCAGTGGTGACGATGACGGGGATGAGGCTCTCGCACTGGCCAGATGAGGCAGGCGCACTCAGGAGGCCCTCATAGCTGCCAGATCTGTGGGGGATGCTGACGACATGCAGTGAGGTGCCCCATAGATCCTCACATCGCAGTTGTGAACGTTTGACTCCAGTCTGGCTTATCTCAGTGCCGATACCCTCTGTGAGAATGCGCCTGTGATGGGGATGCAGTGGAGACCCTAATAGTCACTCGATCGCAGGAGGATGATGACAACATGCAGTGAGGACACTCCACAGATCTTCACAGAGCCTCTGAGAATGTCTGACTCCTGTCTGGCCGAGGGCAGCTCGCTTGCGCTCCATGATCAGGGTCACCTCAGAGACGCAGCCATGAAACTTTAGACACATCTGATGCTGTGTCCACCTTCAGCACCTCAGCCCTTCAGGAGCTGGTGCACAGCATCACTGGTCACAGATGCTGGTGTGATGGGGGCCAGCCCCACCTTAAAGGTGCTGAGAGCACACAGAGAGAATGAGGGAACTCTGTGGCACCTGCCCACTACATTCTGGCAGCAATGACCAACACCATCGAGGTGCAGGCATCAGTGATGTGTCCAGGGAGAGTGAGGCTGGACCATCACTGTGGTCTGAAGGCTGCACAGAGCATAGGGAAGAGGCCCTGGACTGAGACACCTGCCTTTATCTTGTGCAGAAAGGCTTCACATCTGAGTGACACGAACACTGCTCATCATAACAAGGAGCCATAGGCAGGGTGACATTCTTAGGAGTTTGTTGACAATAGTGAACAGTAGGTACAAGGTTTAACACCTGTGCCCAGGCTGTGCAACTACTTTTACTTAACTTTCCTAATCCTGCCGCTACGTCTTGGTACTCCCTGGACATCCACAGCAGCGGTGGAGGCAGCCTGCTGACTGTGACACCCTGTCTGTGTTGACTTTGGCGGGTGTCCTCTGGAGGGCTGAGACTTGGAGGGCCCCGGCCTGCTTTCGGGATCCTGCTGTGAGGCAGTGGCAGCCTCCTCGGCCTGTGAAGCTGGAGCTGTGGAGGTCACAGGAAGAGGGGATTCGGATGGGCCGGTCACTCCCAGAGTGTACACCTGCTGATCCTCCTCCTTCTGGGTGCCCGAGGGCCCCTGGCTGACTCCATGAGGGGAAGGGGAAGCTGGAGTGAGATCGAGCTGCCCAGCACCCTTCGCACATGCACACTGTTGGAGGCCAACTATGGCATCAGCAATGGAGTTAAGCACACGCAGCAGTGCAGGAGTGACATCCTGGACCAAGGTCTCCATGGCGATCGCCATCCTGCCAGTGTTGACCTCGGTGTGTTGCAATGTCGGCGCTATCACCTCAGCCTGAAGACGCACGGACTCCTCCATCGTGCCTTGCAATCTGAGGAGTGCAGTGGACATCCCTTCCTGATGTTCCTGAGTTTGCCTTTGCAGCTCCAGCAACTGTGACATGACGGAGTCCAGAGGCTCATCATCTGACTCGGACTCAGCAACGTTCTGGCCTCCCGCAATCCTCTGAGTGCCGGGGACCTGGGAAGTCCCTGCCTCCACCTGCTGTGGATCAGAAAGTGCAATGTGCTCACCAGATTGTGGTCCTGAGGCTACTCTAAAGCCAGGTCCCACCGAGGTGTGTGTCTCTGGAGGTGGAGGGTGTGGGTGAGGCTGTGATGGGACTTCAGGGAGGGTGTCTTCAGATTCCTCTTCAGAGGTTTCTTCGGTCTTGTTTGGAGGCCCTGGGTCATGGACTCTGTCGGCTGTTTGGCTGATGTGCCTGTGAAAGCAAGGGGAGATAATTAGTGCATGACAGTGGCCTGTGAAACAGGACACATCACTCACGGCTTGTTTATCTGATGGATGTTGCACTGCTGGATCCTCACTTGGTAGAGCAGTGTCGACCTCACCGTCAGTACAGGACCGGTCCCGGTCATCGCCGGCCAGCTGGATGGCTCTGTTTTTGAATTCTGTCAGAACTTTGATCTCCGGCATCCCTCCACCTGTCTGTGACCTTTCCCTCCTGTTGTGAGCCAGTTTGTCCTGCATGGATAGAGATGGAGAGAGTGTAAGCAGGACTCCTGCCGGGCCAGATGATAAGTATGCCTGGCCTGTGTGGGTGGTGAGTGGTCCCATGGATGGGATGAGGACAATGACGGTGTGTGTGAGAGAGTGAATGGTGATGTCCCTTGCACTGGCAGTGAGTGAGGGCCCTGTGGATGTGTGATGGGTTTGTGTGTGTGTGAGTTGGGAGTGATGAGTGACTTACCCTGGTGGAACGGAGGAGATCATTCACCCTTTTTTGGCACTGGGTGGCTGTCCTCCTCTGCAGGGCATTCACACTGACCACCGCTGCCCCCACCTCCCAAGCCGGGTTGGTGACCTTGCTGCCCATCCTGTGGCCAGAGGGGGGGCGTAGAGCACATCCCGTTGGGCCTCCACGGCATCCAGCAGTTGCTCGAGGGACCTGTTGTTGAAGTGGGGGGGGCTGCAGTCTTTTTGCCTCTGCTGGCCATGTCTCCTGGACAGCGGTGGTGAGCTGGTGGTGATGAGCACTTTGCTGGCGGCTGCCTTTTAAAGATGGCGGCCGGCGTGATGCAACAGCGGGGCGATGGCGAGCGGGCGAATGAGAGCCTGCCCGCCATGGAAATGGCGTGTTTCCCGGGAACGCATGAATAGTGAGGCGGGTTCGGTCAGATACGGTGGGAAAATGCATCATTTTCGTCGGCGGGTAGGAGTTCATTTTACCCGGCCGCTACCGCACTTAGTGCAATTCTGGGAAAATTCCGCCCAAGGAATACTGGCCAGCTACCTCTAAACAGCCCTTCTTCTTTATCAGTTCTCGGGATGTGGGCATCACTGGTAAGGCCAACATTTATTGCTCATACGTAATTGCCCTCAGAAGGTGGCGATGGGCCTTCTTCTTGTTGCTAGGTTACTTAAGAAGCAGTTAAGAGCCAATCATGTTGGTGTGGGACCAGAGTCACGTGTCGATCAGAGCAGGTAAGACCACTAAGTGTTCTTCCCTGAAAAATCTAACTTGAGTTTTTAATCGGAGAGTTTTGTTTATTACTAATAGCAGCTTTTTTAAATTCTAAAACTTTTTAAACTGAATTCAAAATTTCACAGTGGGATTTGCATTTGTGGATTAGTAGCCCAATAACATGACCACTACACCACCATACCCCTGCTGAATAAGGCAGAGCTATTGGATAAATTATTAGAGTAGTATTAATTAATAATTTCCCTAATTAGTGCAATTGTACGCTTCACCTCAGTCCAGTATAATAAGAACTGGCTTAGGAATTCAATTTGATGTTCAGGCGCAAAACGAGCACCTAAGTATCCAATATGGCAGCTGGACAGGGTGCGCACACTTATTATGTGTCGGAGGTGCACCCCTGCTCCCCCCACCATACTGGTAAAGGCAGAAAAGGAGGTGTATGCAAAAAGTGGGCCTGACATCTATGTTAGGTGCCGTCTGCAAAATTGGACAGTCCTCAATGCAGCCAGCACTGGGTGTGTGCTGACTTCATGAAAACGTGTTCACCCTGCGGGCCATAGCCAACAGACTGTAATCCTTCTGGAGGCCCCCACCAAAAATGTACATTTTTTAAGAAGTAGAGACCTGAGTGGGGAGTGTCCACTGCAATGGCAACGATCATTGCCAATCCCATCCCGAACAGCCCTCCACAATCATTCCACCTCTCCCTCCTAGTCACTTCCCTCTCTCCCAATGGCTTTACCACTCTCCTGATCACCCCTCTCCCTCGCAATGGCTTTTCCTTCTCCCAGAATCTACCCGCAGGCTGCTGTAGTCTAACCGGTTCTTACACTGCGGGCATCTCCGGGAAATTTTAGGTTCCCTGGCCCTCTCATTTTTTTAAATTTTCAGCTTACACCCTGTGACACTCAAACAAACATTAACAGTACAGCAATAAAGCCAGTTAAATATCAGGAGTAGTATTATTATCATAATACGAACCCAATGCTAGAGTAAAATTTAGAATTAGTTCAAAATATATGTTGGCCCTGTTTCCCATCCATTTGTCCCCATTTTCTTTCTTTTTATCACCTCAATTTGATTCACTCCTATTCTAGCATATTCTGTCTATTCCAATACTTGCACGTGCTCACCCCCAATTTGAAAGTGAGGCCAATTTTCAAAAGAAAGTGGCCTTTGATTGGCTGTGAGCCCACTCTGTAGCTTATCTTCTCACCAATCGCTGTGCAAGTAGGTCGATGTGGCAACGTCATAGGTTCAACTTGGTCTGCGCAATGCTCATAAATCATAGAGGTCAACAGTTCAATAGCAAGCACATAATTCATCCATGGAACAGCAAGGATTAACATTCTTTTTAATTAAGCTTTCAGAACAGTGTCACAGTCAAAGGAAGTCTCTTAATGACAGAATCGATAAGCTAACCCCCCAAGCCTGTTCCACCATTCAGTAAAATCATGGCTATTCTGTATCTTAACTCCATTCACCCGCCTTGGCTCCATCCTTTGATTAGCAGAAAGCAATAAATCTCAGAATTAAAATTATTAATTGAGTAGCATCTGTTGCTTTTTCTGAGACAGAGCTCTTCTATACACTTCTACCGCCCTCTCATATCGGGGATTATGATGGGATACTTATCGGATTAGTTTCAGAATTTAGCTCCAGGTTTGGATGTAAAATTTGAAAATCAAATCACTATCTGGGGCAAGTTGATCTCAACCGTCACTTCCAAACACCAGAGTGAGTAGGGAGTCAGTCAATTTTACTCCTGGGTCAGGTGTCCACGAAGGTTGCGTGGATGTGATTTGCAATTAAGCCCTCTTCGATCATCATTGCTCCACTCACCACTGCCAGCATTGTAGTCAAACCAGTCAACTGTGCTGCTGGATGGAGGCTGGGACAGGTCCAGCTGACATCAGGGACAGGGAACTGGCATGAGGTCCACTACATTGGTCACAACACAAGGGGATGTGTTCCAAAAACCCGCCTCCCCATCCCAGCCCTGGCTTCATTCCGTTGATATGTTACGTCCAATGCGCAACTCGTTATATGTCTAAGCAGTTGTCACACTCAGCTGCACATTCTTGTTGCGGAGACCAGGTGACATGGTTGCACACTTCCACCAGCAGAGAAGGTTGAAGGGTGTGAGAGTTTGGACAGCGCATCAGTCCACAGGAAATGTCTGCTATCCAATCAGATAGTGACTGGAGTGCAGGGGGAGACTGTGGCGCATAGGAGCATAGGGACAGCAGTAAGGTAGCCCCCCGAGCCTGTTCCAACATTCAGTAAAATCAAGGTTATTCTGTATCTTAACTCCATTCACCCGCCTTAGCTCCATCCTTTGATTAGCAGAAAGCAATAAATCTCAGAATTAAAATTATTAATTGAGTAGCATCTGTTGCTTTTTGTGAGACAGAGCTCTTCTATACACTTCTACCGCCCTCTCATAAAAACTTAAGAACAGCAGGAGTAGGCCATGCAGCCCCTCAAGCCTGCTTCCCCATTCAACAAGATCATGGTTGACCTTTAGACATAACTCCAATTTCCTGCCCTACCCCCGCATCCCTCTAAAATTGCCCTTGAGAGGGCCTTCAGTAATGCAAAATGGCTGACCAAAATGGCTTCCTGCCCCCCCACTGAGAAACTTCCCCAGTGATGGGACAGCTACAGGGCCATCTTGACGCTTCTGCCCATTATTTTACCAGCCCCCCCACCAGCCTTGCTTCCTGCTCCTCACGGGCCAGGAAAATTCAGTCCTAGGCGTCAGCCACAGCTCCGTGGCTCTCCTCCTCAGGAGAAGCAAAAGCATTGAGGGATCTGTAACCGAGGACAATGAAGTCAACGCACTGAGAAAGCAGGGGCCATGAAGGTTGGTAGGGTTATGGGAGCTAATGGAGTGTTAAATGGGGCTTTGTACACAACAGGTCATGGATAATGAACTTCTGCATTATGTAGGATGGAGCTTAATTGGGACACCAAAAGGGAAAATGAAACGTGGAGATGAATGGGTGTTTCAGTGGCAATGGAAGTGAGGTAGGATCAAACGTGGGGACAACATGGAGATGGGAATAGGAGATTGTGGTAATGGGCATAGGATTTGATGCTAATAGACTTAAGTCTAATCTTTTCAAACACCATCAGATTACATTTTAGAGACACACAGGAAGAGCGAAGGTATCAGGAGGGGCAGAGTTTCAGGGTGACCTAAATGTTGTAGGTTTGGTCTGGCTAGTGCTGAGTGGCAGTAAGTTGTGGCTCAGCTAGGAATTAGTGTTGGACAAGTAGCTGGGAAGCTCAGTGACATTCATAGGATCAAGGGGGGCAAAGAGGAAGAAAAATTGGATGCCATCAATGTACATGTGAAAGTTGACTTATTGGCTATCGACAATGTTGGCGTGGGGTATCTTATAAGTGAGGAGTAGGTGAGGGGGCTAGGAATAGACCTTTGAGGCACATTGGAAGTAATGGTGCAGTCTAGGATTGCCAATCCCTCTGGGTTGCCCTGGAAATGCCGTGAATCATAGATTCATCGCCTGGACATTCCTCGAGCAACCCAGGAGAAAACGAAGAGCCTATTCACTCTCCAGTTGGCGTGGCAAGCTGACTTACGATGAGAATGGACATGTTCAGCGACCAATGGCGGAAAGGTGGGGAGCGGAGCAATTAGAGGTAGGTGGTCATGTCGTGAAACCTCCAGGAATATATCCAACTAAGCCGATGCCATGTTCAGTCAGGTGAAAGTCAGACGACGAGACAGTACAGCTCTTCTTGTTATTTCATCCAGTGATGTCGTCACCAATCCTATTTTAATAATTTTAGAAACGTAGCCAAAAAACAAAATGGACAGCCTCCTGAAATTAAGATGATTTTTTTTTTAACAGGTGCCTGACCTTTATAAAGAGTCATTGATTATGACACTTCAGTTTGAGAGGAAAATGAAACTCTGACATCCTATACCTACACAGCCCAGTCAGTATTAGTAATCTATGCATTGCAGCTATTTCCCAAAGCAGATCTAAACGCCATGGGGCTTTTTAAATTACTCCTGGGTCCTCTTTATGGGTGAAAAATAGCTGAAGTGGTGCAAGGGCAAAAGATTTCTCATAGATGTGAGACCGGCATTGTGAGGCTAAAAATGAGCGGACAGGGGTGCGGATTGAACCAGTATTCCTTGGCCACACCCAAACCTGCCCCCCCATGGGACGAATTCATCATCCAACTTCTCCATATTAGCACCTCCCCCCAACAACCTTCTGTTTTCCTTGCAGAGACCCCTGGTAGACTATTCAGCAGCAAAGTCTTAGACCTCACTCATACATGAGATGCTGAGAATTTCATTCTATCACAATGTAGCTTTTGGCTCTGGGCTATGAATAATTTTCTCTCTACATTTATGGGTCTACCACCTCTTGGCTAAGATTTCCAATTTATCTATCAGCTTAGCTGAGTAGCTCCCAAGAGTCTGTCAGCAACAAAATTATCAAGGAAAAATAATTTAAGTTAGGAAACACTCAACTGCCAGCGTTTTACAGGACAATAACTACAGGCATTACGTTCTTAGTTTCAGCATCAATAATCCCACTGCGTTTGTCTGTGCTTTACCTTAAAAACAAATCCTGAGGGATTAAATGTTGATGTAATGTGTTACATGGGGGTAAGGATGTTTGATTCACTCGGCCTGCTGACCCAGGAAGGACTTGAGGAAAGGTCAAACCACCTTCTTCGTGAAGGAAAAATGGGTCAGGATCTATATATGGAGGGACAGTCACATGACTCGCCGTGGCACTCCCTCCCCACAAAAAGTGATCTCACGCACATTCTCGCTGCTGGGCAATAACTGGGGGAGATTGCCCCCCATTTTTGGCAACGCTGGAAGACAAATGCCTAGAAAGGAAAGTAATTTTTAAAATGCCCTTTAAAAAAATCAACACTGTTCCTGCCAGCTAATGATAAATACGCAGCCCAGCATGGCATTGTGAGGGTGAATACACTGCCCAGCGTGAGGGCGAGCGGGTGAGAGGGTGAGAGGCCTGGTCTGTCTTGTCCGTGTGCACATGTTCACGCTGTCCCGCATGCCCCCTCCCGACCCCTGATAGTGATCACAAGCAGGAACTCAGGCCGGTCCAGTATTGCTGAGGGCAACTTGAGTGTCTGGGCAAAGCTAAGATTAAAGGATTGCCAGAGTGGGAGGCTCAAGGGTCAGGTCTGGACAACTTGGCACAACACTGCCCCTGACCACGTCCTCTGACCTCGCACTGCAGTTTGGATCAGACACAAAATGATGGGGAATTTAAAAGTTTAAAAAGTAAATTGTATTTTTGGTCAGCTTCGGCCGAATCCTGGATTACAAGTTTAGCAGTGATTGGTGGAGGGGATAGTCACAACTGCTCTGTGACTCTCTTCCACCTCCCCCTCCCAATGACAGTGCCACAGGCTATAGTGCCACCCTGTCAGAGATCCCCCAGCTCCACATAGACTGACCAGTCTATCCTATACCCTTTACATTCTGTATGTCCCGGTATCACCAATAATGACTTGCCCTTGTAAATCACCTTTAAAACGGCCCATGGTGCTCCACAAGAGCAGTATTAGACAAAAAATTAACATTGGGCAGAATGTTATATCCCCGTCAAAGCAGGAGTGGGGCTGTAAAATGTGACGAGCCATTCAAAACTCAACTGACTTCGGCGGGACCAGGAAATCTGGCCGGCAGGAGGGGTGGTAAAATTCCGTCCATTGAGTCAAAGAACAGGTATTAGAACAAGTGGTCGATAGCTCGGCCAAAGAGGTAGATTTAAAGCAGCGTCTTAATGGACAAGAGAAAGGTGGAGAGCAGATGTGGTTTTGGGAAAGAATTCCAGAGTTAGGACCAAGGCAGCCAACAATATGGCTGCCAACGGTGGGATAAAGGAAGTGGGAGATGCACAGAGTCAAAGGAATGTGGAGCTCTTGGAGGGTTGTAGAGCTGGAGAAAGTTACAGAGGTAGGGAGGGGCGTGGACGTGGAGGGGTTTGAACAGGAGGTTGGGGATTTTACAGTCAGGCAGTTGTTGGACCAGGAGCAGATATAAATCAGCGAACACAGGGGAAATGATTGAGTGGGACTCGGTTTGAGATAAAGTATGAGCAGCAGAGTTTGGACGAGCTTCTTCTTCCAGTAAAACATTTTGTGCTGCTTTTCAGGGTGATGGTGGTGGGTGATGGGAAACAGAATATTGGCTTACTTTTTGCCTCCTATCGATAGATTACAGCGGCAGACCAGAGAGGAAGTTGCACCCAATTACAGTGTGGAATGTGTCTCTATTACTCAAATACCCCTCTTCCCAAATTATTTTGATTTAATTTGCTCCCGTCCCATTTAACCACTTCATTATATTGTGTTGCCATCTCTACTTGGGTGTATTCCTGGATGTTTCATCGCAGAAACCCCTGACACTAACTGCCTCACCAAGTCAAACTGCCACTTTTAACCCTCTCCAATATTTAAGTGACTAATAAAGGAAAATTTTTTAAAAACACCTATTTTTATGCCCTATGATTGTTTTCCTGGGCTGCTCACAGGAGTATCCTGAAGGTTAATCTTCAAACCCTGGAAACTCCAGGGCAAAGCTGGAGGGTTGGCAACAACTCCCTTTTGCAATGTAAGTAATGGAATCATTACCAAGGAGCCCTGTGTGTTCCCTTCCACCAGGGGGTAATGTCATTTTCTGTTTTGTTGGGAGAGGCCTTTTATTTGCCTCTTGTACTTTTGTACAATAGTCAGGAGACGCAAAGTTGCACAGATCCCGATTAAAAGCTGAGCAAGAATCTCGACCTGCCTTCCACGGTTCTTAATTTTCCATTTTGTTTAAAGTATCAATGTTTTTAGTTCCTACGCTGAACAAACTGACTTGGAGCCTGAGGCCTGTGGCTCTTGTCTCCCTGTCCTGTCAAGCATTAGTGATTTTTCACATCCGAGGGGGCATTCACATGCCTACCCACCTCAGGCTATAGGCTGTTTGTTTTAAGTGGGCCACCTTTGACACTGTGACAAGACGTGACTGCTCTTGACATGGGATGTAGCACAATGACATTTAACAAGCATTGTTGCTCGCACAATTCCATAGGACAAAAGCAATCTTAAATTTGGTCAAACAGAAATGGACTTTCTATTGAATTGTTACAAAAAAAATCCCCGACCTCATTCAGGCTGCTTCAAGTACAAAGCTTTTCTCTTCGCTAAAGAGAATGCTGTGTTATTTCTCAGAGTGATATCTAAGAAAAGTGATATTTGATATTTATCTGTGAATGTGGGTGTACAGTTTAGGGACCTTAGAAAGCCTCACAAATTAGGAGCATTCACATAAAGCTTGAATGGGTCAAGAACTTAGTATAATTGCTGTCTTGTTGTTTCAGGCACTTGGATTGGAGGACCCAGTCCATGCTGATAGGATGAAATGCCTCTGCAGTCTCTTCACTGTGATGGTGAAATAGGCTCGAGGAGTCCATAATTCAGCAGTCAGTGACAGTA
This sequence comes from Cetorhinus maximus, assembly GCF_964194155.1. Lineage (NCBI taxonomy): Eukaryota > Metazoa > Chordata > Chondrichthyes > Lamniformes > Cetorhinidae > Cetorhinus > Cetorhinus maximus. The sequence continues at coordinate 9,739,265 of NC_135897.1, forward strand.
ATTTAGCATTCGCGTTAACAGAGGTGACGAGGATAGCTTGTGTAGGCACTGGAAAATCAGCTCTTCTTGATGGTTCAGTGACTTGATCCAATGAGATATCTGAGCAATAGAGGCCTCAGCAGCCCTGAAAGATTGGCTAGGGATTTTGCAATGCTTGATTTTGCAGTGCCTGGTGAGACGGTGTCAAGGAAGCTGCACTCTGCATCTCACCGACCGAAAGTTTAACAGGACAGAATAAGCACTGCAGATAGCTTACCGGCTTCGTAAAGTTCAGCTCTGGAGCACTTAGCTCAGACTCATTTTCCAATTCCTCATTGAAAAAGAAATAAAGAAAGAAACCTGCATTTCTAAAGCGCTTGTCATGACCACAGAATATCCCAAAGTGCTTTACAGTCAATGATGTGTTTTTGAAGTTGTAATGTAGGAAACAAGGCAGCTTTATTGCGCACAGCGAGCTAACACAAGCAGCAATGCAAGAGTGACCAGATAAACTATATTTTGTGATGTTGATTGATGGATAAATATTGGTGTCACTGGGGGGCAACTCCCCTGCTCTTTATCGAAAATAGTTCTGGGGATCTTTTATGTTCACCTGAGCGGGAGGAAGGGGGGCGGAATTTTCCGTGCCCGCTGGCGTTGGGCGTGCTCAGTGGCGTGAGCGGGCAATGTGGCGAGAAGGTCGGAAATCGGTTTAGCGACATTGCGAAACCAGTTTGCGATCGTGCACTCAGCCTGTCAATTGGAAACCTCATTGTAATACATTGCGTATCGTTATAAGGCCAGCCCACCAGAATCATCCCCCCCTGCCCCCTGCCCCACACTGGATTGTCCACCCAGGTCGGCCAGAACACACACTGGCGCAGAACACGTCTTAACATGTGTGATGTGCAGAAGTCGGCTCCTACCGTCAGAGCCTCGCTCACATCGCGGACACTGAGGAGCAGCAGACGCTGGAGCCCAACAGCAGCGGGACCCTGGAGGAATGTCCATGTCATGCTGGGTGGATTCTCATGGACATGGCTCTGCTGAGAAGCAGCTCACGGAAGATGGAAAGTCACCGTTGAGGGTCCGCTCACCACAAATGATGGCTGTGGGTGTGGGGTGGTGGAGCGGAAAGTCCAGCTGTGTTTGGGAGAGGGAGATGTACTGGGGGGTGGGAGAGGAAGGTTTAGGATCGACTGGGAGGGGAACTCACCCATGGCTACCACGATGGAGTGCAGGTCTGCGCGCATCTCCATGTTCTGCTGAACCAGGCTCTCCATGGCATCCGCCATCCTCCCCGTGGAGACCTCCATACGCACATGTGGGCATCACTTCATCAGACAACAGGCGAACGCACTCCTCTGACTTGTGTGCCACTCTGTTGAGGGTTTCCAACAGGTCTGCGTGATGTCCCCCTCCTTCTGCTGACTCTCCAGGATGAGTTGGGAGGCCGAATCCAGAGGCTCGGCATCTGACTCGGACCTCACAGATGGCTTTTTCCCAAGCAGTCTTCCGAGTGCCAGAGAGCTCGGCTGAACCTGCCTCCTCCTGCTGCAGACATGTGTCCGTGCGGTGACCACCAGATTATGAACCCGGACCTGCGAGGTGTGTGTCTTTGCGCTGGAGGAGGGTGTGGGTAAGCACTGTGACGGGTCTTCCAGGCTGCTTATTTCCAGTTCTCCAATGGAGGAGATGGTCTCTTGGCTGGAGGTGAGGGTGTGGATGGAGCTGAGGGACTGGCTGGCTGAGGGTGTCAGTCACTTGGCAGAGCTCCCTGTGAACCAAAGTAGAGATGATTAGTGCATGGCAGCAGAGTCAAAAGCAGGAGAGAGAGCACTCACATTGCCATTGAGAGAGGGATGATGTGATGTAGGATCCTCACGAAGGTGTCCACCGCTGGCCTGATCACCGCAGACACGGTCCACATCCTCACCAGTCAGCATGGCACACTCCTCAAACTGAGTGAGGGGCCTACTGTGGGTCACTCCAATCCCAGTCTGAGACCTCTCCCTGCATGGAAACAGATGGAGAGAGTGTGAGCAGGACACATGGCACTGTGTGGAATGTTTGTGTGGTGAGCGGAGACATGGATGGGATGAGGATGTGAGCTCGAGAGGATATGTGAGATGTGAGGGGGTGTGTGAGAGTTAGTGGTGTTGTCCCTTGAGGTGTGAGATCCCTGTGGGTGTGTGATGGGTTTGTGAGTGTGTGAGTTGAGAGTAATGAGAAGAGTGAATTACTCTAGTGGAACGGATGAGACCATTCATCCTGTAGCGGCACTGGGTGGCTGTCCTCTTTTTCAGGGCATTGACATTGACCACCACTGCCACCACCTCCCATGCTAGACTGGTGAAGCTGCCACTGATCCTGCAGCCATAGCGGGTGTAGAGGACATCACTGCGGGCCTCCACTGTGTCCAAAGGGCACTCGATAGGCACGTCATTAAACCAGAGGACTGCAGTCTTTTTGCCTTTCAGGGCCATTCCCGTCTTCCGTGCAGCAGTCCTGGGCTGGAAGCACAGAGAGGTGTGCAGGCAGCTGCACTTTAAATATGGGGCCCGGCGTGATGAAGCAGCGAGGCGATGGCATGGCGGGCAAATGAGAGCGCGCCTGCCATGGAAACGGCGTGTTTGGGACAATACGGTGTGAGAAGCCGCCATTACGGCCGGCGGGTAAAATGTCATATTTCCCGCCCGATACCGCACTTAGTGCAAATCTGGGACGATTCCACCCAGGGTGTCAGTTTAACATCTCGCCTGAGAAACGGCACCTCCAACAATGCAGTACTCCCTCAGTATTGCATTGGACTGTCAGCCTTGATTTTTGTCCTCAAGTCTTGGCATGTGGCTTGAACCTCCAACTGTCTGACTCAGAGATGTGAGTACGACCCATTGAGCCATGACTGACACCAAAAACAAAGAAAGACAGACTTACATTTATATAGCATCTTTCACAGCCACAGGAAGCCCCAAAGCCCTCTACAGCCAATTAAGCACTTTAGAAAGGTGCAAGTTGTCCTCTGCTGAAAGCCACAAAGAGAATTTTGAATTATGGTTCACTGGTATACAACAGTGCCAGTCCATAATAACCACTGGCATTCAGCAGTGTTAATCCATGACCATTGATGATAACCACTGGACATACCCAGGGATGGTGGTGTCTGGGACATTATCTGTTAGGTATGATTCCAAGAGGATGACTATGTCATCCTATGACTCAGCTGTTGCTTGACTAGCCTGTGAGGCAGCTCTCACCAACTTTCACCCAGATGTTAGTAAGGAGGACTTTGCAGGGTCAACAGGGCTGAGGTTGCCATTATTTCCAGTGCCTAGGTCATCCATCTGGTGTCATTTTTTTTTGTGACTTTGGAGCAGTTTGTTACATCTGAGCAGCTTGCTAGGCCATTTCAAGAGTCAACCACACTGGGCCTGGAGTCACATGTAGGCCAGGCAAGGAAGGCAGATTTCTTTCCCTAATGGGCATTAGTGAACTGACAATTAGTAATCAGCAATTGATTCATGGTCATCATCAAACTTTTAATTCCATATTTATAATAGATTCAAATTCTACCATCTGCTGTGGTGGGATTTGAAGCCAGTTCTCCAGAGTCTAAACCTGGGTCTATGGATTACTAGCCCAGCAACAATTCCACTATGCTATCACCTCCAACTATTGGCTCTGGTTCTATCTTTTACCAACTAGCTTTCTGGGTTAGAACAATGACTTTTGTGGCTGTGAATTGTACCAATGCATAGTTAGGAATAATATGCTTGAGTTCTGCAGAAAGTCCACATGCTAGTGACAAGAGTATGCAAAGAGCTCTCTGCTTTTCTATAACAGAGAAAACACTTTTTACATCTGATATACATGTGGAATAATTCACCGTGAAAACTTAATTCTGAAATAAATAGAATAGCTGGATTGTAAATGATCAATCATCAGAATTTTGTATTCTGTACAAAGCAATATATTTGTAGGTCAGGAACAATCAGGTCTCCAGTCAACTATATAATCAGGACAGTGAAAGGTTGGCTAGATAATTTGGTCTGGGGCTCCAGGGTCTATTCGGTGGTCAATTCAATGTCCTATTCTTTGGAAGAGTATCACCAGCAGAAAATGATACAAATGAGCACAGTGAAAGTTGAAGAGAGGCTTTGTGTTAATGACTATCTCATGCACATTCACCTCAATGGTCCCCTCAGGCAATCGATGCAATTCAAGCTAGCATGGTTCTTCATCTCTATCCACATTTCCATTTGCACTGACAGGAATACCAGGCATGGCATGTGCCAGTAGAATGAGCAACATACAGTTAAGAGTGGAATATATGTGTGTACATTGAGACCCGAAACGTCGACTCTTTTCTTCTCCAACAATGCTGCCAGACCTGCTGAGTTTTCCAGGTAATTCTGTTTTTGTATGAGATTAATGCAATTGGTTTCAAGTTTGGAACTGGAATCATTGCTTGACTATTTTGTTTTAAATAAGTAATTGTCTGTCATAATTGAAAGAGCATTTTATTTGTTATGTTGTTGGACATTGTGGTTGAAATTTCCTAGGCTATGGTGAAAATTTAAATCCTGTCATGTTATGGTTGTGTATGTATTTAAAATCCAGTCATCAGATCTCCAATGGCATTGCTCACAGTGTCACACAATGGGAAATTGCGACTGAATGAGATATGCCTATAACTTCATCAGCTAACCAAAGACATATCGAATTGCTTAAGAAGACCTGTTTTCTTAAAAAAAAGATACTGACCAAAATTGGCTGCCATGAGTTGCCTGATGTCTGGTATTGTAAGTTGACCTTTTTATTAAAGTTATTATATGGATTGCGCTACTGACATGCTGCTCATGGAATTCCACACCTTGGGAGGGTGGGGAGGGTGCGGTTTTAGGTCTCAAGGTCCACTTCAAAAAGGGACTCTTGAAAATAAGGCATTAAAATGCAGTGCTGGACTTTAGTCAACTGTAATTCTGTCAAGGCAATGGGGACTGCTAACTAGCCAGATACCCAAGAGACATTTAAAACCCCCTGTGGAAAATGAAATAACCCCTATTGTTGGTTTCTGGTATCTTGAAATGTCTCAAAAGTTCCTAAGATGAAAGATCAAAAATGCAATTACTTGTTTGAAAACAATGACTGCAAGACATGTTAATCAAATTCCTTCTCAGAATATACAAACAAGGGAGGTTTAAGAATTGGTTTTGCCACAAGATTATGAGGGGCATGGACAGGGTGGATAGGGAGCAGCTGTTCCCCTTAGTTGAAGGGTCAGTCACGAGGGGACATAAGTTCAAGGTGAGGGGCAGGAGGTTTAGGGGGGATGTGAGGAAAAACTTTTTTACCCAGAGGGTGGTGATGGTCTGGAACGCGCTGCCTGGGAGGGTGGTGGAGGCAGGTTGCCTCACATCCTTTAAAAAGTACCTGGATGAGCACTTGGCACGTCATAACATTCAAGGCTATGGGCCAAGCGCTGGTAAATGGGATAAGGTAGGTAGGTCAGGTGTTTCTCATGTGTCGGTGCAGATTCGATGGGCCAAAGGGCCTCTTCTGCACTGTGTGATTCTGTGAAGCCAGAAACAGAGAGAAAAATCAGTCATCTGGAAACACTGCTGAAGGAAGCAGTAAGGAATCTCTCTCCCTCTCTCTGAAACTAAAATTGACTCCAGCAAAGTGCTGTTACCTGAACTTCAATACAACTCCAGAATTTTAAAGGAAGCCAGCTAACTTCAAATAGCCACAATGTTCAACAATCCATGCCTCAAGGACAAGCAAAGCACTTAATCATATATTCTTTCAACCCCTATTTGGGCTCTAACTGTTCTTACTTCTGATATCTGCATGTGCGCTGTTGTGTCTTTTACTATTTTTTCTCTGATTTAGTAACTAATAAACTTACTCTTTCATTGACTCAAAGAAACCCTGGTTTGATTGGCTCCTTATTAAAAAGTAACTACTTTTGGATTGGAAAAGGTATTTATTGGGAAAAGAAATTTTAAAAGCCTTTGCTACAACCAACAGAGGGAGCATGAATAAAAGGGGGAGTCAGTTCACTCTTCGTCACCCGATTGTAACAACGGTCAATAAAACGATACTAAAGTGTGGCATTTAAAATATGTTGGCTGAATTATAGAACCATTCAAGTATTGAGTGTTGAATGAGGCCATCCGACCCATTGTGTCTGCTAAAACCCTTTGCTAGATCAATCCAAAAATTAATCCCGCTGAAGGATGGCAGGAAATACCTATACAATCATCACCATCTTCTCAAGGGCAATTAGGGATGGGCAATAAATGCTGGCCCAGCCAGCGACGCCCACATCCCATGAATGAATAAAATAAAGTGATGCCTTCAGGGTGGAATAGCCAGTCAACGCACGCTTCGACATGTAGAATGACTACCTAAGTAAGGCGTTGGAGGCTGGGGCTGTACCCCAGCAAGTTTCAGGAGAGGAAGGAGGAAAGGGAAAATTGTGAGGGCGTGGTGGGGTTGGTAGAATTGCGTTTGCTTCAAATTGGTGAGAATACTCAGTTTCTCCTACAGTGAGGAATTCAATGCAGAATTATTTCTTTGTACGTAAAGAAGACAGCTGTAGCGTTAGCAAAGGGAAACCAGGCTAGAAGTAATTCTGAAGTAAAGATTTAGCAAATTACAAAGCTTGGACTTTCAAATTTCACGACACAATAGCCGAGATTTGAATGGTGGTGCTGTCCCACAAATCGGTTCAGCTCTCTCTCAGCGGCAGATTAAATGGAGGCTTTAAGCAGATTTAACAGACAGAAAAAACTCTGAGCAGCAAATAAAAAGCGGTTTACAATTCAGAGTCTGCAGGCCATTCATCATAGAAATTAGGTTCCTCGGGAAATGTGGAGTGATTCCCTTTTTTTTTTTGCTGTGTTAACTATTTTAATTCGTAATCTGGAAAATGTAAATCACGTTTGAAAAAAGCATCTCTTTCAATTTAGTGTGAAGGCATTTGGAAAGCTGTAATTCATCTTCAGAAAATAATATATTACAAAATGAATTCACTTTTTCCATACAGTGGGTTGTAAAGACTGGACTTGTTAGAATTGCAAGGGTTGCAATACAAAGCTCTTTAGACACAAGTGAAGAGGCAAGAAAATCTGCCTTATTAGGATGTCTCTCTATTTCAGCTTGATTGAAAAAAGTGCCAATACCGTTTAATCCCATGAGGTATAACAAGTGGTGTTAGCCAGCAATTACCTTAACTATATAAGTATGGGTGATTAAATTATTTGAAGCGTTGATGGAGGATCTCCTGCAGCTTTGAGTCATCATGCGCAGAGCATTGTGCCTCTTTTAGTTTAATAACAATTGTTGGGAGACTTCTTCATGTTCTGTTCCTTCACGCTACAGAGGAACAGAGAGACCTGATTACGTTTTACCCCAAGTGCTTTAAGGAATCTGTCGAGTTAACATCCCCAATAGCCGACTTGGTAAAGTGCACTACCCAGTCTATTAAACTGAGGCTCCCATCTGCCCTCAGAAACGGCTGTGAATTATTCTATTTGAAGAAAAACAGTGGAGCTTTGCTTGTTGTCATGGTTATGATTTAGCCCTAAACCAATGTCATTAAAACAACTTATCTGGTTAGTATTGCATTGCTGTTTGAAACATAGAAACATAGAACATAGGAGCAGGAGTAGGCCATTCGGCCCTTCGAGCCTGCTCCGCCATTCATTATGATCATGGCTGATCATCCAACTCAATCGCCTGCTCCCGCTTTCTTCCCATATCCTTTCATCCCTTTTTCCCCAAGAGCTATATCTAACTCCTTCTTGAAAACATACAATGTTTTGGCCTCAACTACTTTCTGTGGTAGCGAATTCCACAGGCTCACCACTCTCTGGGTGAAGAAATTTCTCCTCATCTCAGTCCTAAATGGTCTACCCCATATCCTCAGACTGTGACCCCTGGTTCTGGACTCCCCCATCATCGGAAACATCCTTCCTGCATCCAACCTGTTTAGTCCTGTTAGAATTTTATAGGTTTCTATGCGATCCCCCCTCATTCTTCTGAACTCCAGTGAATATAATCCTAACTGACTCAATCTCTCCTCATATGTTAGTCCCGCCATCCCAGGAATCAGTCTGGTAAACCTTTGCTGCAGTCCCTCTATAGCAAGAACATCCTTCCTCAGATAAGGAGACCAAAACTGCACACAGTATTCCAGGTGTGGTCTCGCCAAGGCCCTGCATAATTGCAGCAAGACATCCATGCTCCTGTACTCAAATCCTCTGGCTATGAAGGCCAACATACCATTTGCCTTCTTTACCGCCTGCTGCACCTGCATGTTTATCTTCAGTGACTGGTGTACGAGGACACCCAGGTCTCGTTGCACATTCCCCTCTCTCAATTTATAGCCATTCAGATAATAATCTGCCTTCTTGTTTTTGCTACCAAAGCGGATAACCTCACATTTATCCACATTATACTGTATCTGCCATGCATTTGCCCACTCACTCAGCTTGTCAAAATCGCACTGAAGCATCTCTGCATCCTCCTCACAGCTCACCCTCCCATCCAGCTTTGTGTCATCTGCAAATTTGGAGATATTACATTTAGTTCCCTCATCTAAATCATTAATATATATTGTGAATAGCTGGGGTCCCAGCACCGATCCCTGCGGTACCCCACTAGTCACTGCCTGCCATTCGGAAAAAGACCCATTTATTCCTACTCTTTGTTTCCTGTCTGCCACCCAGTTTTCTATCCAGTTTGTGGCACCTTGCTGTTTACAAATTGACTGCAACATTTTCTGCATTTGTGGCCAAATTCCAGAAGCTATTTCATTGGCTTTAAAGTATTTTGGGACATCCTGAGGTTGTGGAATGCAATATGAATATGCTATATGAATGCAAGCTTTTCCTTCATACCAAAACAGTAAAACTCACAGGTTCAGTTTTCTGAACTGTCAGCGTTGTCAGCTGGGGTGTTATTAAAGGCCTTACTGGTGGCCTCTGGAGCCCCGATACACCAAAGTCAATGCACCCAATGAGCACTCAGCGGACCCACACACATGCACTCCTTTGTGTCCTGTGGTTTTACTCAGTCTACCATGTGTGATAGAGTGTGATATTTCGTAAATTCTTGTCTTACAAAAAGGAAGGAGGGAAACGGAAAGCAAGAAAAACGCCTCAGAAAGCGAAAGGCTGAATACAAGTTTTTCTTTCTTTTCTCAATACACCCAGTACTCAGTTAACTACTTCCAAAGCCTGGTACCATTCTCCCAGTCCTCCTATTCCAAGGGCGGAATTTGATGGCCTCTTTGGGGCAGGAGCTGGGCTGTAAAATGCAGTGAGCCATACAAAAGTTCATTGACTTTGACAGGCACGTAAAATCCCCGCCGACATAAAATTCCACCCCAAGACTATCCCTCCAGCACTGGGATGTCTCCACACTTCCATCCAATCACAGTCAGAGCCACAAGACACCAGTTGCAGGAGACCCTTTCTAGCTGAATATCCTAAGCACCCCCGCCCATTACTCACTCACAGCTCAGGTGGTGTCTCACTTAGAAGAATCCATTCTGTTTTATATAAACAGCCTGAGCCAGCCGCTGGTCTATTTTGATGAACAACGTTGTAGCCAGAAGCTGCCTGATCTAAATAAAAGTGTAACATGTTTCTCCAATGTCTTTTTTCAATGTATTGCCACTGGGCTAGAGATAACCTCAGCAGCTCATGCATTTGCCTTTCTCTCATAAAGTGATTCATGAAGTGCACAAGTTGATTAGAAAATGCCGTAGAACACTGCTAAGCATTTTTTGTGTATTTATTGTTGTGAAAGATACACTGGAAAATTATGGGATGGATTTTCAACTTGCTATTTATGTCTAAAACTGGAAGTGAAAATGCAACTGTTTCTACAAAGCTTACGTGTTTGTCTGATACATAAGACCAGGTTTAAGTCTAGACATTAATTTGGAAATCTACCAATATGTCGATATCAAAATGTAATAAAATCTTTTGTGTTTGCCCTGTGTAATTTAGTTTCAAAATAAACCTGATTTGTAGTTCACAGCCGGAGAAATACAGTCTGTCAAATGGTTATCCACCAGTGGCAGAGATCCAAGAGGTTAAAAGATGTCTTATAGACAGAACATAATGTTAGTGGGCAGGAAGTCGTGGCGATGGGGAGGGTGTGTTCACTGTTTACAGTTTACAGCTTACTTCATGCCTAAACTGAATCTCAGTCTTATTTGTAAAGGGGGACCTTTGCACTGGGGAAGGAACAGGAATATCTGGAGAACACCCAAATCCGACTGATGTGGAGCAAGAAACGTACAAGCCATTGCAATTGCCCTCTGACTGACCTCAAGAGTTTGTAAGCAACAATGTTGGGATTTGCCTATTTAGACCATCTCCTCGCAGTGAACAACAGCCTTAAGTCAATGGGCCAGGTTAAAAATATTCCTGTTATAGCTGGTAAACATTACAACTGTGCTACTCGAACACCAAGAGCAACTCCTGGGATACACCATGAGCATACTAATTATAAAGAGACTCAGGCATCAGGGGTGGTTTAATTATTAATCTCGGAATTTGAAAATATTGTAAACTGTTGAGTAGAATTTAAAACAAAAAAAATATTTTAATTGCAGTTGGCCTACCTTCCTCCTGTCTTTCCTTTTCTCCAGGTTTTCTAGTTGTATTATTTTAACTTTATTTTTGCCTCATAGCTAATGTATATTGTGGCTGAAAATCCATAAACCCAACGTAAGGAATTTGATATGATACCGACTTAATCCCAATTCACTCAAACCCCTGTGAGGTAGTCATAGGTACCGCAGATAAATTTCTTCCTCCAAACACTAGGAGGTAATTGAGCAAAACTCCGGCATTCCTCATAAAACACACTTGGTTCAACATTGGCCCATTGCATTCCACAGATAACTCACCCCCGCTTCCAACAGCACATCAACCATCACATTCCAGAGAGTATTTGTTCATCTGTGTCTATGTTTATAATTTTCAATCTCATTCTTAAGCAGATACATATCCATGGTTTATTTTTTTTTTAAAGAGTTAATTGACACAGTGTTAGCTGCTTTCGCTGGCAATAGAAATTCTGAATAGGATCTGAGGGTTGCACCCTCCATGGGTTCAATTTTGATCTGGATGCGATCGTTGAATTTGTTCCAATGAATTGCACCCATAATTGATGTGCTGTCCAATTCACTGGAGCAGGTTATGGGATCTTTGATGAGTGACAAAATGCATAACCCACAATTGACAACAGTTGGGATTGGTTGTGATGGCCAGGTCGCAATATTTGTTATACAGCTTCCCACAAGCACACGGTCTATTTGTACCAAGAGGTGCTGCTGACTAATGACATTTATGTTTGTTTTGTTTTCAGATAATCAGGGGCAGATTGGAGTTGTGCATATCACTCACAAGTGATTCTGACATCTTTAAGTCTGTGACCCAGTGGGTGCGCGCATGCTCATCTGTCGTTTTTATATAACATGGCTCTGTAGTAGCTCTTTAGTCTCTGGGTCAGTAGGTAATGGGTTCATAGACCCAATCCAGAGGCTAAACATAAAATCTAGGCTGACACTTTAGTGCAGTACTGAGGGAGTGCTGCACTGTCACAGTTGCAGTCTTTCAGAGGAGAAGTTAAACCAAAGTCTTGACTGCTCTCTCAGGATAGGTTTGCCAAACCTCCAGGATTGGCCTAGTGTTTCCAGGAACTGAATCAGAGTCAAGCTGCCTCGTTTAAATTTCAAACAATGCTTGACAGTTGACTGTCAGTCACCATTAACTGGTGCATTCTCCATGTCAACCCCTCTACCAATCAGAGTCCACTTGCCAGCCAGTCAGCACTCTCTTCTTATAGAGTATAAAGTTGTTGCTTCCCCTGACATTGGTATTCTTGCGATTGTCCTGATGAGTGCAAGACAAAAAGCTTCAACAAAATGTCTTTTTTCACCAATACTCAAGTTCTGTGCTACTAAACGAGTATTTTGAAAGCGACGAATCTACTGTGGTGAAGTGCATTTTCAAGGATAGTTTACTCAAACTCTAGTGACATGGGGTGCTTAGCGTTGTAAGGTGAAACTTTAATTAGTCACAATTTCGGTGACTTTAATGCTCTCAAACTGTTATTAGCATTGTGTCTGTGTTTTGCAGGTCATACAGAAAGCCCAAACTGAAAACCATTTAGCAATTTTTCATTTTCTTCAGGATCTGGCTACGTCTTGTATAAACGTGTTTGTTAGCCACGGGCCAGTGGTAGACTCCCAGCTCACAGTCAGAAGGTTGAAGCCCAACTCCCCACAAGTTTGTGGACATGAACTGACACTCCCAGTGCGGTGCTGAGGGAGTGACGTATTCTGAGGAGATATTAAACCGAGGCCCTGTCTGCCCCCGTCAGGTAGATGTAAATGATCCCATGGGGCTATGTTGAAGAAAAGCAGGGAATTTTACTCAGTGTCCTGGCTAATATTTATCCCTCAATCAATATAATTTAAAAAGAGCTTCTGGTCATTGTATACTTGCTATTTAGGGGAATTTTCTGTGCTCAAATTAGTTGCTTTATTTCCAGCATTACAACAGTGGCTACAATTAAAAAGTGCTTAATTGTCTGGAAAATGCTTTAGTATGCCCTGACATCATGAAAGGCTCTATATCGAGCCACTTCCACTGGACTTGGGAAGGTGGTGGCATACTGATAATGGCACTGGAGTAATAATCCAGGAGGCCCAGGCTAATTCTCTGGGGGGGTGTGTTCAAATCCCTCTACAGCTGGGTGATTTAAATTTAATCAATAAAATCTGGAGTTGAAAGCTAGTAATTATAACTATGAAACAATCATTGATGGCTGTAAAAATCTATCTGGTCCACTAATGTCCTTTAAAGGAAATCTACCATCCTTACCTGGTCTGGCCTACACATGACTACAGGCCCCACAGCAGTGTGGTCAACTCTTAACTGCCCTCTGAAATGGCCCAGCAAGCCATTCAGTTTCAAGGTTAACAAATGCTGGCCTGGCCAGTGGCACCCACATCCTGTGAATAATTTTTTTTTTAAGTGCTTAACATTTAAAAAAAACACTAAAACTCTGGTGACATGGAGTGCTTAGTTTTGTAACATAAAACTTTAATTCGTTACAATGTCAGTGATTTTAATGCTCTTAAGCTCTTATTAACATCACCTAGCTCATTCAGCAAGACCGCACTGAAAACTATTTCACAGTTCTTTATTTATTTGCAGCAGCTGGTTACACCTGATATAAGTGTCAGCCATCAGTGGTAGCGCTCCTACCTCAGAGTCAGAAGGTTGAAGCCCAAACTTGTGGATGTGCACCCACTGACACTCCCAGTGCAGTACTGAGGGAGTGCCACCTATCCAAAGAGATGTTAAACCGAAGGCCCTGTCTGCCCTCTTTGATGGATGTAAGCGCTTCCATGAAGCTACTCTGAACAAAGGCAGGGAACTTCCCCTCAGTGTCCTGGCTAATAATTATCCCTCAATCAACATCATTAAAGAGATTTTTTGCTCATTCCTAGTCCATAACAAAAATAAAATTAGGGAAAAATCTATACATCTGATAGTAAATATCGGTATTCTTAAAAGTATTATTAGAATACTCTAACAGTAGGATTTTTCGGATGGTGGGGTTTCCTGCCCCACCATCCAAGGAATCAGCAGAGGAACACGTCCCCGATGATGCCGGTCACATTTATGTTTATAGATCAACACTGAATCTGTGAAAAGTGCCTCTTAGGCAATTACACCCTGGCAGAGTTGAAAGTTTTGAAGATCTTGGATATATACGTTCAAGCTGACTTAAAGTGGGACGGCCACATGGACTGTACGCTTAAAAAATACATGGATGTTCATTCTCAGATCCCTCATCCCTTTCAGACTCCCTGTCCACAACCTGTTGTTGATCTACACTGGCTAAATCATCCCTAGGTTGAATACACTGTGGTCTGTATGGCACCCTCGCCTCATGTACATGCAAACCACTCAGATCGAAAGAATACAGAGGCGCGCGCCGAGATTGATCTTGGGCCCTCAGTACCAGTCGTAAGACAATGCCCTCCACGACACAAAGCTCCAAACCCTATAAACAAGCAGAGGTAATATTTGTAATAAAAACAAAAAAATGCCCTGGAAAAACTCAGCAGGTCAGGCAGCATCTGTGGAGAGAGAAACAGAGCTAACGTTTCGAGTCTGTATGACTTTTCCTCAGAGCTTAAAACAAGTTTTAAAAAAGAGTTAATATTTGTACCTAGTTCAGAAAATTCCTTATGCAATCTACCCAATTTCAGAACTGGTTATCACCTTCATACCCAGAGCGATCAAGGCAACTCAGAGATAGGACTAAGTTCAACCCCGTAAGATGCAGGATGGAAAGGTACCAATGGAGCTCTATTCCTTACATGGTTTGGGTCCTCAGTGAAGTACTTAAATGATGGAATCTGTATGGACCTCTGTGCATATAATGTAGGAATTATGTATCGGTTCATAATTTTAATATAATTTTAATTCAATATTTATTTTTTCAATCTCCTTTCTACCACTCCATTGCGACCTGCTGAATTTGTTTGTGTTGGTTATTATATGACTGTCACCTTTCTATGTTTTTACCTTGATCACTTACTGAAATATGAATGTTTTGATGTACACTGCAATTCAGCCTTTGGGCTACAAACGTGTTTCTTGAACAAAATACTATTATTAAGTTACCATTATGTGTGGTACAGTTTCTTTATGCAATTTGTCTTGCTGGCATTCATGGATATTGAAATGGCTTTGTTTGTGTTGCCAGATCTGACCAGGGGAATACCTGTGAGCCCTTAGCAAACTTGACCCCACCAAGGAAGAGAAAGACAGCTGTTGAATGCTGAATATTCAAGAAAGAATGGACTTCGAGATATTTCATTTTTAATATCTAAATAGCTGTTATTAACACAATTTATTTCATGCCTGTGACCTTCAACAGCTCAACAAAACTGGCTAAGTGACCCACCAGCCAAATAATTGCCTGCCCCTGCTTTATATAAATAAAAATCTTTATTTTTATCTTATTAGAGTTAAAGGCAAGTCAAATGTGTTCACAATGTATTTGGGCTGATATCTAAAAATTGTCTACACATTCATTATATTTCTGATTTTTTTTTACACAAATTGGATCTGTTTAGGCCAGTGGATAATTGGGAGTATATTAAAGGATTACTGGATGGATACCAGGTCATCTGGAACTATGGGCAGGATTTTTCCTGTGGCGGGCGGGCGGGCGGGCTGGGCGGGAGCAGGCGGGGGCGGGCGCAGAGCTGATCACCACCCGCAATCGGCTCCGCGCCGCCATTTTATGCGGGCGGGCCAATTAAGGCCCGCCCAGCGTGATACGCGGCCGGTAGCGCTCAGCGCTACCTGTACGGGCGGGGGGAAGAGGGAGAGTCAGGGCCAGCGCTCCTTCAAGCATGCGCACAAAAGAGCGCAGCAATTTCCCTGGTGCACGGAGCTGCCTCAGGGAGATTGAATGGATATTAAAATAATTAAAGAAATGATTTAACAATTTATTTAAACATGTCCCCTCATTGACTGTGTCACATGAGTGGGGACATGTTTTTATATTTGTGGAAAGCTATTTATTTATTTAATAAAAGCTTCAGGAAACCTCTTCCCGCTCGTGGATGAGATTTCCTGAAAAACGCAAAGGCCGCTTGGGCTCTTTGCCTGCCCGCCAACCTTAAAGTTGGAGGCAGTGTTCACAAGTGGCTCAATTAATTTCTTAATGGCCTTAATAGGCCGTTTACATTTCGGTGGCCATGCAGCCGACTCCGGCGCGCCCGCCGAACAAAATATTGCGATGGCGTGCGATGATGTAGGGACACACGCCCGACATCATCGCGTGTCATTTTACGTGTCAGCATGTCGGGCCCGCCCCCGCACGCCAACCGGAAACTTCTGCCCTATGTTTATTTTGGATTAGGAATTTGGTATGAGTTCCACTATGTGGCCAACAATGGTGGAGCAGAGAATACAATCATGCATATTGAACAAACCCCAGCTCAGCCCTGCCACCGTCCTGCTTTGGCTGGTTTTTATTTTGTTTTCTTCCTTGGTGCCCAACTTTATGCTGGGACTTTCCTCCCGCTCCTCTGGCGTAGCTGCACTGCGAATGCATACAGAGTGGGAATAAGGTCGAGAATGCCTTTGATCCTCCGGAACCAAGGCAGATGGGTGAAGTTGAGACAGATCAGCCATGCTTTAATTGATTGGGGGGACAGGATTGAGGGGATGAATGGCCTCTTAATATCCATTCTTGGGATGTGGGCATCAGAGACAAGGCCAGCATTTATTGCCCATCCCTTAATGACCTTGAGCGGGTGGTGGTGAGCCACCTTCTTGAGCCGCTGCAGCCGATAGTGTATGTACACCCACCATGCTGTTAGGGAAAGAGTTCCAGGATTTGGACCCAGCGACAGTGAAGGAACAGTGATTTGGTTCCAAGGCAGGGTGGTATTTGACTTGGAGGGCAACTTACAGGAAGTGGTGTACCCATGTGTCTGCTGTCCTTGTCCTTTTAGGTGGTAGAGGTCACAGGTTTGAAGGTATTGTCAAAGGAGACTTGATAAGTTGTTGCAGTGCATCTTGTAGATGGTGCCCGCTGCTGCCACTGTGCGTTGGTGGTGGAGGGAGTGAATGTTTAGGGTGGTGGGCTGGGTGCCGATCAAGCAGACAGATTTAGCTTGGATGGCATTAAGCTTCTTGAGTTTTGTTGGCGCCACCCTTGTGCAGGCAAATGGAGAGAATTCCATCCCACTCCTGACTTATGTCTCGTAGATGGTGGACAGGCTTTCAGGAGTCAAGAGGTGAGACACTCACCACAGAATTCCCAGCTTCTAGCCTCCTCTTAAGGTCACTGTATTTTTATGGCAGGTCCAATTAAGTTTCTTGTCAATGGTAAGCCCCAGGATGCTGAAGGTTGGGGGATTCAGTGATGATAATGCCATTGAATGTCAAGAGGAGATGATTAGGTTTGCTCCTGTTTGAGATGGTCATTGCCTGGCACATGTGTAGTCTGAATGTTACTTGCCAATTATCAGCCCAAGCTTGAATGTTGTCCAGCTCTTGCTGCAACAGGTATGTTAGAGTCTAGGGACAGCACTTGGTCTAGAGCTTAGGTCAAAACACTACCGATGACACTTGTTAATCTAGTAAACCCAGCATAATTTATTTAACGACCTGGGCTCCAACATCAACCACCTCAACATCTTCAACCTGCATTTCAAGTTCCTTGAGCTGGAGCAGCACATATGAAGTAATGGACTGGTGAGTATATAAAATAATGACATTTTTATGTAATAGTTTAAAAGCACAGATTTTCATATTTCATATGAAATATTTCATATTTATATGGTGTATTATATGTTAACCTATTATACACAAACTTTAATAATAATATCCTAAATGTTATTATGTTGCTTTATTGCTGTTTTGTTTTAGTGGTGCCTGGGAACACATTAATTTTCAAATGTTAATGTTAATATGGGATCATATTTGATATTAGCTTGGGATGCGCTGGACAGCTCCTGTTCTAGAAAGTTTAGGGCTAGACATTTTGAGACTCAACTGGCACAATTTATTTAATATTCGATCCTTGTTTGGAACTGTTTTTCGCATGAAATCTCATTTCCTTTGCACAATTAGAGTTTCAATATCAATATATTTTGTTAGCCAACACTAGAAAATATGTTGCTACCTTCACTATTATTGCTATGGTTTTACACTTAACTTGTACATGGATTGTGTGTTTATTTGCACAATGAGATTTTTCATTCTTACTGGCTGTAGGATCTGCCACTGCTCCATAAGGATACTGTGTGAGAGCCAGGGATTAAATCTGACCTTTCCTTAGGCATAGAGGAGCATATTCTTCTTGCAAAACTATTCGAAGATTGGTCAAGTTCTTTGTTCACAGTCCTGATGAGTTCAGAGTGTGTTCACTTTGTATTTCAACCTCCTTGATGAGTTCATTAAGATTCAACCATTCATAAGTGATTAAAGTGTGTAATGCCCATTATGCTAAGGGATCACATAAGTATTCAGAAAGTTCTGATGTGAACGTGTAAAAGCACAAACTACAAAGGGGGTGAAATTAGTCTTTGGTGATGGGCAAAACAACCGGTAATGAATTGCTGCCCATTTTACAACCTGCCCAACATTCCATGATGGAACATTCAATGGGAAAGAGATTCAAAGAGAATGTAAAGTGGCTGCTGATTGACTCTTGCTGTTTTTGCATTGTCCCCAATTTCACCACTGAAGACTTCAACAATGGTGGCATTTGTACTTTTAAGTTGTCTTTGCTTACAGAGTTTTGCCATGTTTCATAGTGCCTGTGTCCACCAAAGAGTTTGCACACTTAGCTTTCCTTATGAGAAGACATTGTGACACAATAGTAACGTCCCCTATCTCTGAGCGAGAAACTCCAGGTCCAAGTCCCAATCTGGGACTTGATGGCCAAGAAAGATATATTCATAATGTGGCAAAGTGGGTTGATTATCAGCCTGTAAATCCTACAATATGCCTGTTGGTAGGAGAGTGGGAAAGTCTCCTGGTCAGCCAGAATCTGCAAGTGACAATGGCAAACCACTGCAGTACCTTACCAAGCATAAGCATGGACCAACACATGGAACCTATGGTTGCCAACACCCTGTCATGGAACCTGAAAGGAGAAAGCTTTCCTTCTAATCTCTTTGCTTTCAGAGCTCCACTTGGCATCAATACCACATGATTTACCTTGACATTTCACTCTTGTGAGTGTCTAATGGGTCTTGGCCACTTGCCTAGATTTTTTGATTTACCAAAATGGTTGTTACCCAATATAATGTTTTTTTAAAATATTTTGAACGAGTGATGAATATACTGTGGTGAAGTACATTTTCAAGGTTAGCTTGCTCAAACTCTGGTAACATGGGGTGCTTAATGTTGTAACATGAAACTTTAATTAATCACAATTTCAGTGACTTTAATGCTATTAAGTGTTATTAGCATTGCTTCTATGTTATCTAGGTCATTCAGAAAGCCCATACCGAAAACCATTTTGCATTTCTTTATTTTTTTCAGGCTCTGGTTGCA
Source organism: Cetorhinus maximus (assembly GCF_964194155.1). NCBI lineage: Eukaryota > Metazoa > Chordata > Chondrichthyes > Lamniformes > Cetorhinidae > Cetorhinus > Cetorhinus maximus. Next base: position 9,758,374 of record NC_135897.1, read on the forward strand.
TCTTGTATAAACGTGTTTGTTAGCCACGGGCCAGTGGTAGACTCCCAGCTCAGAGTCAGAAAGTTGAAGCCCAACTCCCCACAAGCTTGTGGACGTGAACTGACACTCCCAGTGCGGCACTGAGGGAGTGACGTATTCCGAAGAGGTTTTAAACCGAGGCCCTGTCTGCCCCCGTCAGGTAGATGTAAAAGACCCTATAGGGCTACATTGAAGAAAAGCAGGGAATTTTCCCCAGTGTCCTGGCTAATATTTATCCCTCAATCAATATCATTAAAACAGTGCATCTGGTCATTATAATCTTGCTGTTTAGGGGAATTTTCTGTGCTCAAATTAGTTGCCTTGTTTCTGGACATACAACAGGGTCTACACTTAAAAAGTGCTTAATTGTCTGAAAAACGCTTTAGTACATCCTGACGTATGAAGGGGTCTATACAGAGGCTCTTCCAGTGGACTTAGTGAGATGGTGGTGTAGTAGTAATGTTACTGGGCTAGTAACCCAGAGACCCAGCTAATGCCCTGGGGATGTGTGTTCATAATCCCACCATAGCAGTTGGTAGAATTTAAATTCAATGTATAAATCTGGAATTGAAAGTTTGTGTCAGTAATGGTGACCATGAAACTATCATTAATTGCTGGTTAAAAAAAAACCCTGGGTCACTAATGCCCTTTAAGGGGGGGAAATCTGCCATCCTTACCCGGTCTGGCCTACATGTGACTCCAGACCTTCAGCAATGTGGTCGACTCTTAACTGCCCCCTCTGCAATGTCCTGTCAGCCACTCAGTTCAATGCCAATTAGGAATGGGCAACAAATGCTCACCAGTGATGCCCACATCCCATGAAAGAGTGAATTTTTTAAAAGACACCCGGGGCTGGAATTTCAATTGTCTGCTGGGTTGGCACCGAGTCTGGGGGTGACTTTCCTGGAGGCTATCTCTGAATCCTGACACCACTGAGACAGTCTGCCGAGGAACCCATTATGCTCCTTTCGAGGCTCATTAACGGGCAGTTTGTAAAGTAATTTTCCGGGGAGATTTAGTGCACAGCTGCAGGGCAAAGGGAAAGTTTTCATTAATGCTTAAAGCCATCGGGGCCTCGAGTATCCTGCACCCAGCATGCACATTACCTCAGCTCTGCTGGGCCACCCCTCCACCACATGACTTTGGCCCTCTGAGGAGCTGCTTACTCTCTTCAGCAAGGCATGAGCAGGCCTCACCGTGGCTGCTATCTCTCTGTGCCACTGGGTCCGAGCTCACCTCCTGCCAAATTAGGACATTTATGTTTACAGATAGTACCGTGTCAGCAACACAGTTGAGGCACGGGGTCAGGACCTGGAATTTAACTGGGCTTTGGGTTCCCGACCCCCCCACTTTGAAAATCCAGCCCATGGCAGGTGGAGTTGATGAAGTTAGAACAGATCAGCCCTGATTTAACTGAATGGCAGAACATACTTGAGGGGGCTGAATGTGCTCCCCCTGTTCCTATTGTCCTTCCTGTGAAATTGCCGATTGTGGCTTCATCTTTGAACTTTTCCAATGCATCTACATTTTTTTAAGGTATCTGACGTGACACCCCTCTCTCCAGAGCAGGTCTCATTTTTGATTTGTACGATGGCAAGTGAGAGGCCAGCCAGGAGTTTAGCTTTAAAACATGCTTGAGACTGACCCTTGGTCATTCTGAGCACTGTATGAATGTACAGTGGAGCTTTTTCCGTGTGATACAAAAGCAGGCACACCTGTCTACACTCCATATGTCAGCAGGCAGTATAGATCCACACACCTTCTCACGTCCATACACAGAGCGCCCTCCTGAATGGCAGAATGGTTCACTACCAGGCACAGCTTCATCAACACTCTTCAAAACAAAGATGACTCTCCTGAACACAACTGTGAGGAACCCTGGGGCATTAAAAGAGTAGTATGGCTTTTTCTCATCTTTGGGCATGCCTATTAGTTCGAAAACTTTGGAGATGCAAAGAAAAAGGCTGATTGACTGGACGGGATGGTTGTCAATGTGAGAGGATATGATGGAACCTCACATTGAACTTGAACATACTAGGCCTAGTTCTATAATTCAGCTGCTGTCTATTGTTTTTACACATTTCACAGCTTCCAGGGGTGGAGCTCTCTGGGACATCAGTAGACAAAATAATCAGAAATAATTTAATTTACACTTTTTTTATTTACAAAACCCCATGAAAATGGGCCAATAGAGGGAATTTGCTCCCTCAAGAATCTGTTGTCCTGTAACTCACTCCTTTGTAATGTAGCATTTAATGGGCAGCCTATACTACCCTATAAGTGAGTAGGCATTACAATATCTGCACTGTATTAATTAAAGGTGTTATCTGTGCCATGCACTCATTATTTGAGTGTCACCATTTTGTGGCACACTGTTAGAGCTTCCTACACTATATACTAAAGTTATAAGATTATCAATGCTCTGAAGTAAATTCACTCTATCCTGACCTTCTGTGAGCAATGCCAAGGGAAGTTCCCAATATCGAATTCATGTAATCACCTGTGCACCCACAGGTCCCTAATTTCGCCACCCCCATGCCTGTCCTCCCCTCACCCCCTGAGGTTCCTGCCCTGAAAAAGCAGGTATTTCACTCAAGTCCCTGATCTTCATGCATGAGCCACAGGGAATGGGTGATTTTTTTGCTTCCTTATGGTGATGGACCAGCTCGAGTGATGGGAATGAAATTCCCAGCCTGTAACCTGGAGGTTGTGGTGAGGCTGGGCGGGGTGTGGGAGGGGAAGGGTTTATTCATCCTGCCCAGCAAGCAAGCAATTGGATCAGGTAGAGGCGGAGGTATTGTCACTGGTCTAGTAATCCAGAAACCCGGGGTAATGCTCTGGGGACCAGGGTTCGAATCCCACCATGGCAGATGGTGGAATCTGAATTCAATAAAAATCTGGAATTGACAGTCTGATGATGACTATGAAACCATTGTCGATTGTTGTAAGAACTCACCTGGTTCATAATGTCCATTAGGGAAGGAAATCTGCCGTCCTTACCTGGTCTGGCCTACATGTGACTCCACAGCCACAGCAATATGGTTGACTCTTAACTGCCCCCTGAACAAGGGCAATTAGGGACGGGGAATAAACGCTGGCCTAGCCAGCGACGCCCACATCTCCAGAATAAATATTAAAAAACGCTGCCTCCGACTGAGCTAAACAGAGGGGAAAAGTGCACACAAGTGTACACAATTCGAGCTCATCAGTTTCTCAGCCGCAGGTAATTTTAGGTTAAAATTACCCCTGGAATCATTCCCATTCATGGAATTCAAGGGGAATATACACTTGTTCTACATTGCACCAACATAACAAATTACAGCACAGCCAGCAAAATAACATCTTAAAAGACATGGTCAATAGGTGACAAATTGACTGCCGCTCAATGCCTGCCAAGCTGAATCCTGTGCTGTAGCATTCATTTAATATTGCCTAGAATCTACAGGCAGCTTTTCTTTTTTATGTATTTTGAATGCGTGCTGCTCACTAATGCCTATCACTGTCAGATTATCTGCTCTAGGTTCTGCTTACTTCAAAGTCTGGGATATATGAATTACATTGGCAAGTTAACAGAATACATCCGTGACATTAAGAAGATTAACAGCAGAATGCAAACTGTGAAGTCGCACTGAATCAATTTAATTGTGTGGCCCATGTCCCTAACAGCATGGCTCTCCTTTATAATAATTAAAAACAAAACTACTGATTGAACGTGGAAACCAGTCACAATGGTCTTCGGCTGATCAAGTTCCCCCCACCCCCACAACGCCAACCTTATTCCAAACATACGACACCGCCAAATTAACAAAATGTGAATATACACAGGGTCAACCAATGGATGTGTTTGCTGGTGACCTCTGCCCCTGGTGACCCTACAGGCCTCAGGTAGAAGTCAGCTGTTCAATATATTGCCATTGGGGGAACTGGAGAACCATCTTGGGCCACCTAACCTGGTAGGGTTGGGCCAACATTGTATGCTGATGCCACCAGTACAAAGGAATTTTCCTTTGGGTCAGTCTGCTCACTAACACCTTGATGCTTATGGGAACTTGCTGTGTTCAAATTGGTTTTTGCTTTTCTTACGTTGCAACAGTGACTACGCTTCAGAAGTGCAACATTAGCTGTAAAGTGTTTTGGATCATCCTAAAAATATATGTAAATGCTACTTCTTTCTTTCTGAACTACTTAGCACTCTACCTTGTTGGAAAGGTAGTTGCCTCTCTTACCTTTTTGTTTTGGATTTCCAGCATCCGCAGTAGCTTTTTGTTTTTGCCTCTCTTACCTTGTCTGGCCTGCCCAGCTCATTGAACTTTTTTCCAGCACTGAATGAATATGATATTATACCTACTGCCCTGTCCATCTCTGCCTGACTACCTTAAGTAATGATTCCAAAGCAACATCCAAGGACCTGGAAGGTTAGCTGCCTTCCTTCTCGTGGCTGCCTTCCTTCTCATGGCTGACACTTCCTAGAAATCAAGTCTTTTCTCTGCTCCAGAAGAGCTGTGATAACACCTGTCCCTTAAAGCTGCAGCAGCCCTTTAAATCATGTAGTGACATACTATTCTTCACCCACCTCCCCTCCCACCCCACCCCACCCTGCCCCATCCACACCCTCATCAGCAGGCAAGCTTTCAACCAGAGGTGTCCCAGGCCCCTGCCGTATATCTGAAACATTCAAATGAAGCTGGTCCCATCAACTATGGTGAGTTGTACATCAGGAAGATCTCCACTCTATCCTGTTTTTGGTAGGGGTTGAAACTGAGTGGAACATCTGGGTTTGGATGGCAACAGGCTAGAACTAGGGGTCACCGTTTCGAAATAAGGGGTCACCCATTTAGAAAAGAGATCAGGCGAATCTTTTTCACTCAGAGTCATGAGTCTTTGGAACTCTCTTCCTGAAAAGGTAGTGGAAGCAGAATCTTTGAATTTTTTTAAGGCAGAGGTGGAGGCGGTGATAGGTTATCAGGGGTAGGCGGGATACAGATTTCAGGTTACTATCAGGTCAGCTATGATCCTACTAAATGGCAGAGGCAGGCTCGAGGAGCTGAATGGCCTACTCATGCTCCTTGTTCATACGTATGTTGGTATGTACGTATGTAGGCTCATCAACTATGGGGGCATCACAATTGAACCCAACCCGATAATTTTCCCGGCTTCCGCGCATGCGCTCTATCTGACAGGGATAACAGGACAGAGAACGGGAATGAAAACCTTAAGCTGATATTTTAAAACCCTTTCCTATATTGCTGGCTGCTATAAGCCAACTCACTGTAGACCAGGATGAACCATGGAACTTATCCTAATCTGTATGGCATCAATTCCATACTGAACAGTAGCCTGACCTGCAAAGCCTAGATGCAATTACTTAATAGTCTTCAATCTCAATTCGCCGCAGGCTGGTTGTCCCCTAAAGAGTTAAATGTTAACCCTTTCAAATCAATTTTATTCACAATTTGCCTATTGTGCCTGGTGCTCTAAGTCTCAACACTAAACATCGACATCCAACAAATGATAAATTTAGGGTGTATTTTCAGATCAATACTTTCTGATATGAACACTATATGCTCCATTCCTGTCTGTTATTTTAATGCAGCACTGATCTATTTAAAATGAACACACTTCACAGGAGTGCTATAATAACCCTGATGAGAATTTGGTGGAAGGGTGTTAAAAACTCAGCCCAGGTCAGTGCAGAACAGAAAATATCAATATTGGGGCAAGCACCAAGAAAGAATGTCTCCCTCTCTCCTTCCACCGAAATTATTTTTGCTGTTATGTAACCACAATGTAAAGTACATTTTAATTTTCTCTTCCTCACTCTTTGTATCTCTCTTTCTATCTTTCTGCCTGTCTCTTTACCTACCTTTCACATTCTCTCTCTTTCTATCTTTCTCTCTCTGCCTATCTTTTTCAATGTGTCTCTCTCCTTACATTCCATTCTATTTATCTATCTTTCCCTTTCTCTCTGTCTTTTGCTCTCTCTCCCTCTGTTTCTCTCTCTGTCTTTCTCTCTCTCTCCCTCTGTTTCTCCCTCTCTCTCTCTCTGATCTCTCTTCCTCTGTTTCTCTCCCCCTCTCTCTGTCTGTCTTTCTCTTTCTCTCTCTCCCTGTTTCTCTCTCTCTCCCTCTGTTTCTCCCTCTCTCTCTCTGATCTCTCTCCCTCTGTTTCTCTCTCCCTCTCTCTGTCTGTCTTTCTCTTTCTCTCTCTCCCTGTTTCTCTCTCTCTCTCTGACTTTCTCTAGCTCTGTTTCTCTCTCTCTTTCTCTGTCTCTGTCTCTCCCTCTGTTTCTCTCTCTCTCTCTCTCTCTCTGCCTTTCTCTCTCTCTCTCTCTCTCTAGGGGTAATTTTAACCTTAGCCAATAATAGAACAAGGGTGAGATCGGATTGGCCACCCGTTCTACATCTTTCCACTGAAGTCAGAGAGATGACAACTGGGAAAAATGTATAACACAAGGCTGAATCAATATCACCTGCTTTACACTATCTTCCAGCATCATAATGACCCCTCTGAATCTCTATTCTACGAATTTCAGGCTTCTGTCTCTTTGTCAGCAACTTGTGGAGAAGCTGCAGATTTAGCTACAGTGTCCTGGATAACATTTATCCTTCAACCAGCACCACAGTTTGTCTGGTTATTTATCTCATTATTGTTTGTGGGAGCTTGCTGTGTGCAAATGGGCTACGGTATTTCTCACCTTTACATCCAAAACAAAATATCTCCCTGGCTGTGAACTGGTTTGAGACATTCTGAGTTGATTAAAGGTCCTGCATAAATGCAAGTTCATTCTTTCTTTCCCCGCCTAGCCGCTCACCCCCACCCGCTGTAGCCCCCTCTGCCAACCCCCCCTATCCATTTCCCCTACCCCAAACTCCTGTTGGCACCGACTGCCCCTCTCCGTGTTGGTGGCCATGATGGCCCCTTGAAGCCATTGTGGTCCTGTGGCTGAAGAGACAGCTCGGGTTCTGATGTGACACCGCGGAACCTGTGATACCTACTGCCTCGGAGAAAATCACTCAAAACTGGACAAAAACCCAGTAAACATTTACTGCCATGTTTACTTCAGAAAAAAATAAAGGGACAGCTGGCCTAATAAACAGGCAGCTGGCAAACCCAATCCCAAATGTGTTGTGAAGGGGGATATTTGGTATAATTGCCAGGAACGCTCAGTCATTCCTTGTTACCTTGCTTCTCACGTACATCCTTCAAGGTCGCTTGGAAGCGGCCATTCTGGGTGGGACTCTCCTTTGTGTGACTTCAAGAGTTTTGCTTCCACTGAAACCTGTCAACCTTGCAGCTCACAATCCATTTACTACACTCGTGAGCCATTGATGACCAATGTCAGGAACTCTTGTTCTGCTGGTGTAACTTTGCTGAGATGCAGCAGAGACCCTGTTTCCCTGTGTAAACACTGTCCCTTGCCCCGTGTCTGATGACTGGACCAGTTCTTGACACATTCGTCTCCGTTTTCCACGTGCCAGCCAGGGGGCGGGCTCGCCACCCAAGTAGTGAGGGTGGGCGGGCTCCCATGGCTGGAGGGTCAATGGGGGGACCCCCCAGCAATGGCACATCACCAGCCAACGTGGGGGCTGTCCATGTGTGATGAGCAGGGAAGGGCGCCTCAACACAGAGGCACTTGCTGGAGAAAAGGTCAGTTTATGTTTTAAATTTAAAGCAGCAATGGACACTTGGCCATGGTTGTTGCTGCGCAACTCCCTCCACCGGATGGACAGCAGCCGCAGCTGTAGCCTGGCGCATATGATGGGTGCGGGTTGGTTGGTGGTCCCTAGTTGGTTAATCATGGCAACCACCTTTCCTGGCGTGAGGAACTGCCCTCTTTCAGCCCTGATGTGCAAAGCCTGTACTCCAACTGGAAACCCCAGTGCGCATCAGTAAAGGTACCTTACAGCGCCCCTTACTTTCCCTCAGTTGGCTACTTGTCCACACAAGTCAGTGGCTTGAGGAGTGAGTGCCTGCCCACCTCCGCCCTTGGTGAGTTAAGGTGGCAGAACGGAAGCAAAGATTCACAGAAGGAGGCTATTCAGCCCATCATGCCTGTGCCGGCCCTTCGAAAGAGTTTTCCGGTTAGTAACACTCCCCTGCTCCTTCCCCATAGCCCTGTAAATTTGTCCTTTATGAGCACTTATTCAATTCCTCTCTGAGGCTTAGTATTAAATCTGCTTCCACCGCCCTTTCAGGCAGCACATTCCACATTAGAACAACTCACTGCGTAAAAAAATTCTCCTTGTTTTCCGCTGCTGCTTCTGCTAATTATCTTAAATCTGTGCCCCCCCACCATCCCCCGCCCGTATCGAGTCACCTGCACCTGAAAACCTATTTACGCTACCAAAACCATTCACGCTTTTGAACATGTTTATTAAATTATCCTTCACTTGTCCTACTCTGAGGAGAGAAAAAGCCCAGCTTCTCCAGTCTCTCCACATGACTGAAGTCCCTCAGCCCTGGTATCAGTCTAGTAAATCTCCTCTGCCCAGGCTCCAAGGCCTCGACCCCCTTTCTAGAGTGTGGTGCCCAGGGTTGAACACAATACTCCAGCTGAGGCCTAAACAGTGTTTTATAAAGATTCTGCTATGAGGAAATTCCTGGTCACAGGGATATACAAACCAGGAGCAGGAGTAGGCCAATTGGCCTCTCGAGCCTGCTCTGCTGTTTGTTTCAGACAGTCCACGCACTCCTTTCAGGGCTACCTGAGGTGGCTGTAGATTCTGCTGATGCCTTCAAGCTTCTTTTGGCATGGTTGCGTTTATTGGGCTCATGGCATGATAGAAAGACCCACAAACTGTACCAACAATGCATGATGCCAGTTCTGACTCTTGAAGTTATTATGCAGGACAGGATTGAGTGTGCGTGTGAAGCAAAAGTATATCACTGCCATCTAACAGATTTGTGCCTACCTTAACCAAGGCCATCATTCCAACTGTCAGGCTCTTGGAATTAGTCAATTTACCTCACAAGAGAGTTGAGCAGTTGAACATTTTGCCAGCTTTCTGGTCTCTCCTCAGCAGCACAATATCCAGAAGAGCCAGGCCAAAAGTATAGCTTCCCCAGCTAAGCTGAGGGCCCCAAGGGACCTCTGGGCAGGTCACAGGTCTCAACCAGGCAGAAGCATGTCTGAATTGGTGCCAAAGATTTACCAGATGTTTCACTGCATTTCCTGTGAGAGTCTAGATCCTTTTTAAAAGCTATAACAGTCCCAGCCTGACAGCGACAGCCTTAGCTCAGCAGTAGAACTCTGACCTTTGAATCAGGACTTCATGCATTCAAGTTTAACACAGCATGTGAGCAGTAATCTAGGCTGACACTCCAGTCTAGTACTGAAAGAATGGTGCCGTGCCAGTTCCGGTAGTGTCAGGGGTTAATTCTAACGGTGTAATATGCTAATGAGACACTGTACATCATCACATGAAGTGACGCAACATCTCATGATCTTGCTCTCTCTTGTAAAGCCTCATGGTAAGATGTAGCCTACAGTAAGAGATGTTCCAATAAAGTTAATGTATTCCTTACTTCAGCAAACTCTGTAAATATTCTGCACGAGATCAAGAACATTATAGTTCCCAATAGAGACGTTAAACCCAGCCCTTTTCAGATGGATGTAGAAAAATCCCAAAGGACTCGTCAAAGAAGAACAGGGCTTTTTACTGGTGCCTTGGTCAGCATTTATCCCTCGAACAACACTTTGAAAAGCTGATTAACAGGGCATTTACTTCATTGCTGTTTGCGGAGCTGCGTTTGCCTACATAACTGCAGTGACTGCACCGCAAAAGCAATTCCTTGGCTGTGAAGCACTTTCATGTATCCTCAGAATGCAAAAAGTTGCTACACAAATGCAAGTTATTTCTTGATTGAACTATCGCATGAGCTCCTCGGGTGAACTCCACCCGATCAACAAAATAGAAAATTGGAGAGGAATTCGAATGGGATGACTCTAACAGAGACTGGCTGCCCTAATATCAAATATACCCGTGTTTTCTTGATTTGAACCAACAAAGGTGAGGCCCCTGTACCATGTTTGACACCAGTGGTGATATACTGTAAAAGTGCTTTGTCACAGAGATTATTGAAGGGTGCTACACGATATTTGTTTTCTGCCCAGAGGATGAGTAGGAGCAAGAATCACTTCTCAAGCTTGGAAAGCAAATTGCTGTTAGGGCACTTGCTCCCCAGCCATTGATACGGGATGGATAGGGGGAGCCAGTGGTTGAAACCAAGCAACAAATGCAACCTGGTCAGAAATCCTGGCATTCCAGGATAATGCGACATTTCCAGGAGGCTGATGCCTCCCTGTGAGAGGTGAATAAGGGAGCGAAGAGTTCCTGCAGGAAGGAGTCCTCATCTCCAACCTTCCCAGCTCCATAACCTGCTTACCGCTTTCTTTCATTGTCAAGCGTGCCACAGTTTGTGTTTGCTCTTGGTCAGTGAGTGGGAGAGTTTGCTTGTGATGCAGTGTGGAGGTGGGGGTGGGTGAACCTTTGCAGAGTGGGGATACACGAGTGTCACAGAGTGCCGAACCCCACTTAATTTCTTATTTACTTTCAGCACACAGCTCAATGGTGATTTTTTAAAAAATCATTCTCAGGATCTGGGCATCAATAGCAAGGAGCATTTATTATCTGTCCCTGCTTGTCCTGACAAGGTACTGGGAAGTCTTCTTCGTGTAGCGTCGACGTTCATGTGGTGAAAGTGCTCCCACAACCTGTTTCTCTGTAATGGTAACCTGAGTAACCCGCTAGGTCATTCCAGAGATCAGCTCAGACTCAACCATGTTGGTGGGGGAACCAAAGGAATATGTAGGCCAGACCAGGTAAAGAGGCAGATTTCCTTTCCTGAAAGACATTCGTGAACCAGTTGGGTTTTTATGGCAATTCAACATCATCATGGAATATATTGTCACATGACTTACACACAACGTCATCAGGCCAATGAAGGAAGATCAACTCATCAGGCCAACCCCAATCCAGCTAAAAGGTTTGATAAAAATACTTCCATGAAGGTCACCTTCCATCTAGAAGGACAATTCAGCAAATTCATGGGAACACCATCACCTGCAAGTCCCCCTCCAAGCCACTCACCATCCTAATTTGGAAATATATCGCCATTCCTTCACTGTCACTGGGTCAAAATCCTGGAACTCACTCCCTAACAGCACTGTGGGTGTACCTGCACCACAGGGACTGCAGTGGTTCAAGAAGGTAGCTCACCACCACCTTCTCAAGGGCAACTAGGAGTTGGGCAATAAATGCTGGCCCAGCCTGTGAAGCCCACATCCCGCGAATGAATTTTTAAGAAGACACAGAACCTTTAACCAAAGGAATACTTAGTGCTGAAAGGTTTATCTGTCTGTTCATTTATATTTTGTTTTGCATTAATGAAATTAAATAACAATCATCACAATATAAACAGGGCTTAAAGTCAACAATGATTTGCTTACTTAGAGAGTTGTTGGCATGTGACGTTGAGAGAGGCTATAGCTGGAAGGCTACATGGAGGATATAGGTGGGACATGTTGAGCTGGACTTCCAAGTAAGATTCAATGGAGTCGTCCACTGCAGTGAAACCCCCTACCTTTTAGCTTCCCGGCTCTTCTCTCCGGAGCTTTTCCTGGTCAGTTTTCTCAGCAGCTGTAGCTTCAGTTGGGAGCATCTTTTAGTTTGGAATCCATTGAAGATGTCCTTTTTCTTAGTCTTTCAGCATTTCTCTGAGAATAAAAATTTTTGATGCTGGAGCTGCCACCATGTTGAGATGGTGTTGGTTACAGTACGTGTCTGTTAAGGAAATCGTCGTAGTATTCTGTGTATTAACGCCAAGTCTTAATTAACTACTTGTAACAATATACAAATATAAAGTATGCAGATATGGCGCTATCTCTATCCTAGGACTTAACATGTCTCTGGCCAACACCACACTGACCCTAAGTCCAGATCATTTGCCTTCTGACATCACTGTGTGGGCGGTACTCTACTCTATCCCACATTAACCCTGTGTGTACCAGGCCCTTCTATTACACAACACAACAGCTCGGAGACTACAGTTGGGGCTGGAGATGAGTGGACAAGAGTTGAAACACTGGGATTAGGAGAATTGCAGTCACTGGAGTCTGAAGCTAGTGCACTCAGGCTGGAACATTACAGTTAAGGTACTACAATGGGTAGATTATTGCTGGTGCGGGGGGCTCCATTTGTGGTGCCCGGGTCACTGTTGGGGATCTAAAGTTGCTCTCAGTGTCCCTGGGCTAGAGAGGTGAAAGGTCAGCCACAGGAATCCACTCGCTCACAAGCAAGTCTCCCTGCAAAGTGCAGATGCATGGATAGCTGGTGAAGGCAGGATTGGGCTTGCCACAGTCGGATTACTACTGGCAGGGTGCAAGTATAAATAACAAATGGCCCTCTGACCACTCCAAGCATAGACAGGGTCTTGGGGTTAGGGGAAAGGGAAAAATTCGAAAGGTTCAGAGGGGATGTGTGGAACTCAGAGCTGTCAAACTCTCAAAGCATTGAATGCTAAAGTGATCCCATTTCTTTGCTATAAGAAAGTGTAAAAAAGGGCATTAAATATAAAAACAAGTCATGCTAAACATTGAAGGTAGGTTTGTGTGTCGTTGAGTTAGATATGCATAAGAAACTTTTGTGAAGTAATTGTTCCTAACTGAGCTACATGGAATTTCTTTCTTCCCCAAGGTGGCTCTTGAACCCATTTCAAGATGTGCCTATGGCTCCCTCCTGTGGTCATAAGAATAATTTGGCAGAGTCAGAAAGAAAACAAAACTTAACAACAAATTCAATGAGGATTTAGTGAATGTCTGTGACTCATGAGTTCACCTCAGTAATGCCAGGAGTGCAGAGTAGTTCACATTTAACCTACCTTAAATAATCGATTAGAGAAAGAGATTATTGTGGTTATAAGGCTGGAAACACACATCGAGCTGGTTGAGCTGATTAATGCCAGCATGAATGGTACTTGAATGCGCTCTCCTCTACATCAGGGAGACCAAACGCAGACTGGGTGACCGCTTTGCAGAACACCTTCGGTCTGTCCGCTAGCATGACCCAGACCTCACTGTCGCTTGCCATTTCAACACTCCACCCTGCTCTCAAGCCCACATGTCCATCCTTGGCCTGCTGCAATGTTCCAGTGAAGCCCAACACAAACTGTAGGAACAGCACCTGATCTTCCGACTAGGCACTTTACAGCCTTCCGGACTTAACATTGAGTTCAACAACTTCAGACCATGAACTCTCTCCTCTATCCTCACCCCTTTTTTATCCCCTTTTCTCTTATATTTATTTTTTAATTTTTATATATCTTTTTTCCCACTTATTTCTATTATTATTATTTTTAAAATTTATTTCCATTTGCTGTTTTATCCCCACCTTTTAGCCCATTCCGATCTTTTGTCCCACACCCTCCCCTCCCCCCACCCCACCCCCACTAGGCCCATCTGTCACTTGCTCATCCTGCTTTCTACCCTTAATGTCACCATTAGCACCTCCTTTAACCAGTATCACCACCATCAACACCCCTTCCACCTTGTGTTTATGACATCTTTTGCAATCTCTCCTTTGCCTCCACCTATCACTGGTCTTCTATCCAGCTTCACCTGTCCCACCGCTACCCCCCCCCCGCCTTAAACAGTATATATTTCACCACATTTTTACTTCTCTCTAGCTCTGAAGAAGGGTCATGCAGACTCGAAACCTTAACTCTGTCTTTCTCTCCACAGATGCTGTCAGACCTGCTGAGATTTTCCAGCATTTTTTGTTTTTGTGTCAGATTTCCAGCATCCGCAGTATTTTGCTTTTATATAAATGGTATTTCATTGGACGATGTATATGTTTCCCAGTCTCTCACTCTAATACGCATGCTGCCAACTTCTTATATTAATCCAGCATTGCTATATTATACCTAGGATGAGGAAAGGTCTTCAGGCACATATATACTAGCCCTTACTTTTCATTGGATCCTATCCCCATGAACCTAGCCTCTCTCCAATTCCAGCAGAGGCTATTCACCACTCAGTAAATCCCAAAGTTCTGTGGTTTGTGCTCCAAAGTTTTGGATGTTCAAGAAACTTCATCACAGCCCTACAATTGCCTCACGATCATACAACTGCAACAGTCTTCACAGAATCACAGAATCATTATGGTGTAGAAGGAGGCCATTCAGCCCATCATGTCTGCACCAGCTCTCTGAGCATTTTAATTTAGTACCAATCTCCTGCCTTCTCCCTGTAACCCTGCACATTGTTTCTATTTAAATAATCATCCAATGCCCTCTTGAATGCCTCGATTGAACCTGTCTTCACCACACTTCCAGGCAGTGCATTCCAAACCCTAACTACTCGCTGTGTGAATACGTTTTTTTCTTACCTGGCATTTGCTTCTTTTGTGAAGCACTTTAAAACTGTGCCCTCTGGTTCTCGATCCGTTTACAAGCGGGAACAGTTTCTCCCTATCTACTCTGTCCAGACCCTTCATGATTTTGAAAACTTCTATCAAGTCTCCTCTTAGCTTTCTCCACTCCAAGGAAAACAGTCCCAACTTCTCCAATCTTTCCTCATAACTCAAGTGTCTCATCCCTGGAACCATTCTCGTAAACCTCTTCTGCACTCTCTCCAACACGTTCACACTTTTGAGTGGAAGATCTGAAATAGGCAGCTTCAAAATACGGACTGGGATCAAGCAAGGCTGTGTAATAGCCCCCAAATTATTTACTTTCTACCTGATCAGAGACAACTGCCCTCTGGGCCTGAATTCTTCAGTCGGTGGGCAGGGGCGGGGGCGGGGTTGGGGGCGGGGGGGCAGGGGCGGGGGCGGGGGTGGGGGCGGGGGCGGGGGTGGGGTTGGGGGCGGGGGTGGGGGCGGGGGCGGGGGTGGGCGCGGGGGTGGGGGCGGGGCTGGGGGCGGGGTCGGGGGGCGGGGGTGGGGGCGGGGGTGGGGGCGGGGGTGGGGACGGGGGCGAGGGCGGGGGCGGGGGCGGGGAGCTGACTGCCGCCTGTGTTCGGCTCCACACCGCCAATTTACGCGGACGGGGCAATGAAGGCCCACCCAGTGTAAGGCGCTCAGCTACTGTGTCACATGAGATTGGACATGTTTTATATTTCAGAAATTATTTTTATTTAATTAGTAAAAGGTTTGCGAATCCTCATCCCGCTCGTGGATGAGGTTTCCTTAAAAAACGTAAAGGCCACTTGGCTTTTTCGCCTACCCATCAACCGTAAGGTTGGACGGGCAGTCTAAATTTGACCTTAATTACTTCCTTAATGGCCTTAATAGGCCGTTTAAATATCGGCGGGCGTGCGGCTGACTCCAGCACGGGCCCACCGAACGAAACATCGCGATGGCGTCGGGACGCACGCCCAACGTTATCGCGCATCGTTTTACGCGCTGGTGTGTTGGGGCTGCCCCTGCACGCTTACTGTAAAATTCAGGCCCTGGTGTCAGTGTGAAATGCTGTCTGTATGGAGAACTCTTTAACCTCAGTTGCCTCTGTGCCAAAACTGAACCGACCACCAAAGACATACATGATCTGCTGTTTGTGGACGGCCGCAGTGTCACTGCTCTCTCTGCACCAGATTTGCAGGTCACTTTTGATCTCTTCAATCTTGCATGCAGGAAACTTGCCCCGTCTTCGAATGTTGCCAAAACAAAACTCATATATCGACCCACACCTGGTCAGCCAAATATCCCACCTCCCATATATGTTGACGGAGTGACTCTGGAATATGTGGAGCGTTTCCAATATCCCGGCAGCCTCCTCTCCCAAAAGGTCACCATTGACGAGGAGATCCAACATTGGATCAGCTGCGTCAGCTCAGCCTTCTGCAAAGTACAAAGCAAGTGTGTGACAACAAAGACCTCCACAAGTCAACAAAAGCCCTGGTGTACAGAACAGTTGTTGTCACCATGCTCCTGTACTGCAGTGAGACCTGGGCTGTGTACCAATGGTACATAAGAGCGCTGGAGAAATTCCATCAGCAATACCTCGGCCGCATTCTCTGGATTCAGTGGGAGGACCGTCGAACCACTGCTTATGTTCTTCTTGAAGCCAGCTCCACAAGTATTCAGGCAAAACTCCTGCACTGGATTGGACACTGTCCAGTTGGCTGAAAAGTGTCTCCCCCACCAGCTCCTGTTTTCTCAACTCTCAAATGGTCAGCGTTCCAGAGGAGGGCAAAGAAAACGCTTCAAAGGCACTCTGAATCTCTCCTGGAAGCAAGGCGGCATTGACATTAACAACCGCGGGGAGCTCACTACCAATCGTTCAAAATGGCAATAACCTGTCCATCAAGCTGCATCAGGTTTTAAGTCACAATGTCTTAATGATGAGGCAGAACAGCAGCAGAGAAGAAGCAAATCCTGCACTGCAGATCTCACTACCTCATGAGACATCCTGCCCATGTGTGCAAAGCTCTATGGGTCGAGAATTGGCCGTTCAGTCATGTGAAGACCCATGGCAGAAACTCGTGACCCTGAGTAGACATCATCCACAATCGAGGGATAGCTGACAATGACATATCAGTAGACTGACAACGACCCGATACAGAGAGAGCTATAACTGGTAGGATTGTGGTGGCTCTTGACCTCATGCAGATGGCACCTCAATGGCTCTGCTTCTGAGTTAGACACCTCCAGTGCTCTTGTTGCTGGTTGGGCTACCTTAATTTCTGCATATATACAGTCATTGGCGCAAGGATACTTGATGAGGCAAATTCCATGTCATCTTGAGAGGGAACCACCTTCACTCTGACTTCTCTAGGCATGTCCGGGCTGCTGGACACTTTCTCCACATGGCTATGAGTCTGCTTTGAGTGGAGCTTTGAGTCTTTCTGAGGTTTATGAAGCCCTGTATCCATTCTTCAAGCATACTGAAGCCAGCCAAGTGCGTACCTTTGAAGTTGAAACCTCTATTGAAGAAAGGAGGTTCCTATTTGTGCCCATAATCTGTGTCACAGGTTGGAGGAGCTCCCACACACTCCTTGACAGACTGCAATGCAGGCTATTGTTCATTCAGCACTGTAGGATCTGGATGGGTGTATTTCTTACTCTTGTCCCCAGATCATGGTCACTTCTTTGGATGTGTGAAGCTGCCACCACACTCAGGACAAAGCAGTACGCTTGATCAGCACATTATCAATTAACCGAAACAACCAACGCCAGCATTGAGTGGCTAATGTGTCTACGATTTACCAGATGCACTGTGGCAAGTTTGCAAGGCTTCTTAGACAGCAGCTTCCAAAACAGTGACCTCCACCACCTCAAAGGAGCAGGTATGTAGCAGCTACATCGGTAAACTCTCAGCTCCAAATTCCATTCCTAGTCACAAACCATCCGAGCTTGAAAACATAATGACATTGCTTCATCAGGGCTGAGTCAAAAGATCCAGAAACTTCCCCCTAACAGCTGTTGAGATCCAGTTTGGTGTGATAGAGGTCCCCACATCGAATACCCATTCTAAGGATGCAAACTTTTGTGTTTTTGCTTTGAAAGGGAGGGTGCATGGGACAATAATTAACAATCAAGTAGCTACTTGCACACAATAATGGTGATACGTTTTGGGTAAGCTGAAGGGGTACAAGACCTAAATACAAACTGTCATCCTCCATATGTGAGTTCAGAAGTGAAGGAATAATAGGCTGTGATTGAGCGCATGGTAACAGTGATGGCATTTTCAGTGGAGACCACAGGTTACATTGGCCTTTAGAAATAGTAGTATCATTCTCAAATGATCATCGTTGCCATGGTAACCATGGAATTCAAACTCCAAGAAGGAAGTACTGCAGGTTTCAACACTTTTTAGAGAATGGTGAAAGGAAACAGTGCAGTTCACTGAAGGTTGGTGTGTTTGCAGAGGGGCAATGAGCTGGCAGGTGCTCAGAATCCAGGAAAAACAGTGACGAGCAAAATAAACTTCTGCTAACTCTCAGCCACAGGAACTCCAGGCTTCAAATGTGGGGCAAGGCATTATGGAGGTAAGTTATTGTCGGGTAATGTTAGAAAATAGAGACAGTTTAAATAAGTTATATTGTAGATGTTAGGAATGAGTTTTAGCCTTAAAGTTTAAGTTTGATTTGTATTTCTGTATCTGTGTGTTAAGAAAGGTCAAATTGAATTTTAGTTTCACTTTAAACAGTGCTTGCATTTCTAATGAGAGTTTTATGACTGTAAGCTAAGTTAAGCAAACAGGAGCAGGAAAAAACTCATTGCTGTTGCCTAGTAATAGGGGTCCAAAGAAACAGGTCTCTCCCACAGACACACACAGAAAAACTAAAGAAAGAGCAGTTTTAAGATCAGATTGAAGCCAGGACCCCAGAGATACTGGACACTGGGAGAAGGAGCTGCAGATTTCCCAAAAGAACCAAAAGATCCCAAGGCCAAACGAGTGAGATAGAAACAGGAGAAAGTTCCAAGCAGACCTTCTAGTCATAGGAAGGACAGGAACCTGGAAAAGGCCCTGTTAATGAAGTTAAGAGTGAGGGGCAGAGAGAAAGACTCCAAGTTTCAGATTTAAAGAGACAAAAGCTGCAGAAAACAGATTTAAAGTGAGAACAGCTTGCAAGAGGCAAGAAGTTTCCAAGAGACAACCGAAGGTCTGCAACTTTTTGCTAGGGGCATATGAAGCAGTGATACTGTTGACAGCTGAGTCAGTGAGAGAGAGTGTGTGGAAGATGGATTGACCTGCATGTGGGAGAGGAACTTCAGAAGAAGAGTTCAAAACATTGGAGGTGAACACTTACGGAAGGCATCTGGGAGAAAATGTCGGTTTGGGAAGCTATGGGTAAATTAGCATTTTTGAAAATCAGAATTAGGTCATTCTTAACATGTTCAATTTCTAGTCACAAAATATTGTCAAATAACATGACCACCCAAAAAACTGAATACATTTAGTTGAACAATTTGGTTGGCAGGTTTTATGATTGTTGATTTGTTGGTGTTTCCTAATTGTCAAAAAATGGAAGTGGCAATTGTTTGGTTTTGATAGTAGTGATTGGCTTATCCCATGGTTGTTTCTGATTGGTAGCCTGTTCTCATCTGGAAGTGAATTTCAACCAATTAGCTTTGCCTGCTTAGCTAATCGTGGCTTGTGATAGGCTTGTTTTTTTACATCAGAATCCAGCTTAAGCCAATCATTTAACCCTGCATATCATTTTGAGTTGTGACACCATAAGAAATGATGGCTATTTGTGGGATGTGAAGCTCTCCACTTTTGAAGAACAATAAGTTATGGATGCAAGACTTTTAAATTGCATTAATTTCCAATACTCTATATCACCCAGGCACCAAATAAAAGAAAGAAAGATTGATTTGCATTTAAATAACACCTTTTGGAATGTCAGAACTTCCTAATATGCTTTTCAACTAATGAGTTACTTTTGAAGTATAGTCACTGTTGCAATGACAGCCAATTTGTGCACAGCAAGCTCCCACAAACAGAAATGAAATAATCACCAGGTAACTTGTTTTTTTGTGATCTTCTTTGAGGGATAATTGGCCAGGGCCCTGCTCTTCTTCAAACTAATGTCATGGGATCTTTTACGTCCACCTCAGAGGACAGAAGGGGGCCTCAGTTTAATATCGCAACCAAAAGACTGAGCCTCCAACCATGCATTGCTCCCTCTAATATGCCAGCCTAGATCATGTGCTCAAGTCTCTGGAATGGATCTTGAATCCATGACCCTCTAATGCAGAAGTAAGAGTGCTACCACTGACTTTCCACATTACCATTGGATTTATACTTCATGTGTCCTTTAAAGTGAGTCCCAAAGTGATAAAGATACATTATTTGCAGTGCACTTGAGAGGTCTCCGGCAAGCCTACAGAGGGACATAGTCAGGTTAAGTGAGTGGGAATAAACTTGGCAGATGGAATATAATGTGGAAAAATGTGAGATTATGCACTTTGGTAGGAAGAATAAAGGAGCTGAATATTATTTAAATGGAGAAAGGCTGCAGAAAGCTGCAGCACAGGGGGATTTGGGAGCCCTTGTGCGTGAATCCCAAAAAGCTAACATACAAGTTCAACAGGTAATAGGGAAGGCAAATTGAATGTTGGCCTTTATTTCAAAAGGAATGGAGTATAAAAATAGGGAAGTCTTGCTAAAACTCTACAAGGCATTAGTTAGACCACACCTAGAATACTGTGAACTGTTTTGGTCCCCTTATCCAAGGAAAGATATACTGGCATTGGAAGCAGTCCAGAGAAGGTTCACTAGGTTGATTCTGGGTATGGAGGGATTTTCTTATGAGGAGAGGTTGAGTAGGTTGGGCCTGTACTCATTGGAGTTTAGAAGAATGAGAGGTGACCTTACTGAAACATATAAGTTTCTTAGGGAGCTCAACAGGGTAGATGATGGGAGGGGAGGTGATGGCATAGTGGTATTGTCACTGGACTAGTAATCCAGAGACCCAGGGTAATGCTCTGGGACCGGGGTTTTAATCCCACCACGGCAGAGGGTGGAATTTGAATTCAATAAAAATAATAAAATCTGGAATTAAAAGTCTAATGAAGACCTTGAAACCATTGTTCTAAAAACCCATCTGGTTTACTAACGTCCTTTAAGGAAGGAAATCTGCTGGCCTATACATGATTCCAGACCCACAGCAATGTGGTTGACTCTTAAATGCCCTCTGAACTAGGGATGGGTAATAAATGCTGGCCGAGCCAGCAATACCCACATCTCATGAGGTTGTTTCACCTTGTGGGAGAGTCTAGGACCAGAGAGCATAATCTCAGAGTAAGGGGTTGCCCATTTAAGATAAAGATGAGGAGAAATTTCTTCTCTCAGAGGGTAGTGAATCTGTGGAATTCTTTACCATAGCGGCTGGGTCGTTAAGTATATTCAAGACCGAGATAGACAGATTTTTAATCAGTAAGGGGATTGGTTATGGGGAAAAGGCAGGAAAGTGGAGTTGAGGATTATCAGATCAGCCATGATCTCATTGAATGGCAGAGCAGATTCGATGGGCCAAATGGCCTACTTCTGCTCTTACGTCTTATGGTCTTAAGCCGGATGCCACAAACAGAGTGGAATTGCTGGCGTTTACTACATCAGTGGTGCAAAACCCCAGGTGCAGTGATCACAAAGACACCCAAGTGTCAGCGACTGATTTTACTATTGACCACTGATTAATGGCACCAGATTATACTGTTCTATTAGCAATGGCCCACAACCCAGATTATCACCTAACTTCTCCTTGGCATATCTTCGCACACATGCTTTTCTTTTCACTTTGGGGAATAGTGAGGAAGGATTTATGGGCTGATTATCAGCTCGCTGAACTGCATCATGAACGCTTCTCCCATAGCCAACAAGTCCTGGCAGGGACTGGAACCTGGAGCTTCTGACCCAGATAGGGACGCTTCATACTCAATTGGGTAAACACCAGGAAAGCTGAGACAAGTCTCTCTTTCCTCAATGGCGTGGAGTTTAGCATGAAAGGATGACAAGCCAGAGAGCAAGATCCCCATGCTTTAGACAGAGCAAAATTGTAAGCTTACTAATAAACACCTGGCCCCTTTGCCTATCATTTATCAGCTACAACAAGCTAACCAATTCCTTAAGAGGTAGACGGCCTGATGAAGTTCCATCGTTCTCACCAGCTTCCTTTCTAAATTGCCAGACCCAGACAAATAGTTATACTGGGAACACCCTCATCGCCAAAAGGGCCTGAATTCACAAGGTTGTAGAGTAGAAGTTACTTTGCGTTTCACTGAGTTTTACCAATTCCATTCTGGGGCATTGCACACTGGAATTGTGCATAATCTGACAGCCACTATATTACTGAAGGCACGTGTTAGCTCTTCCTGGCTGTCACCTAAAGTAAATGCTGGTGTCATTAAAATGTGTAAGTAGGGGGTCCTGCACTTGAGTTGGAACCTTCTGGAAATTGATCCATGGGGGTGTTTCATTCACTCATTCTTTGCCCGTTCAGCAAAACATGGCACCATTGAATACTTTCCACTTGCCTGGATGAGTGCAACTCCAACAACACTCAAGAAGCTCGACACCATCCAGGACAAAGCTGCCCACTTGGTCATCACCCCATCCACCACCTTCAACATCCACTCCCTCCACCACCAACGTACAGTAGCAGCAGTGTGCACCATCTACAAAATGCACTGCAGCAGCTCACCAAGGCTCCTTCTACAGCACCTTCCAAACCCACAACCACTACCACCTACAGTGACATGGGCAGCAGATAGATGGGAACACTGCCACCTGGAAGATCCCCCCCAAGCCACTTACCATCCTGACTTGGAAATATATCGCCATTCCTTCACTGTCGCTGGGTCAAAATCCTGGAACTCCCTCCCTAACAGCACTGTGGGTGTACTGACACATGGACTGCAGCGGTTCAAGAAGGCAGCTCAACACCACCTTCCCAAGGGTAGTTAGGGATGGGTAATAAATTTTGACCTTGCCAGTGATGCTCACATCCCATGAATTAAAAATAAAACACTCGAGAAGCTGGCTGAAGCAGAGACTTTTAAAGAAAACCTCAACTTCCGTCAAGGTAAGTCTGCAGAAATAAAAACAGAAAATGCTGGAAATAGTCGTTTTTTGGCCGCTGAGAGGTTTTTTTTGACAGTTTCAGCTGAGTTTTGGCAGTTTTTGAAGCTATGGATAAGTTGGTTGAGAGTTGGCTTTTGGCTGCACTGTTTGACCGCATTGGCTGCAGAGGTGTGGGAAAAGCTGGGAATGGAGCTGAGATTAACAATACCACAGGTGACATACCTGAGGATCCACAGGAAAGGAGGCAAGGGACAAGGAAGATCACAGCACATGGGCCTTCCAGAATAGGGTGTTGTGTATCTCAACATGTCAGAGGCAACTCTGCGCGAGGAGCCTGCACTTCAACAGGCTGACAGTCAACATCCCCTGTCGCAGCAATTGGCGAAAAATGTCAAGCCACTTTCAGATCTACCTGGTACAGTGAAGCTTACAGTGGCTCCCAACCTCAAGTCACTTCAGCAACATCAATCCATTTGCTGTCCATACAGCCATCAAGCCCAATGCCAGGCACTCTCTTCACAAGACAGCAGCCCCATCATCTTCCCCATAGAGGCCGCTGATCAGGAGGAGAGAGCGCAAGGATTTACCTGACATCGCTGGGTTTCCCCAGAGGCAAGGTGTCAATGGCTGTGCAAACTTTGCCCTGCCTTCAACCTGTGACCAACCAGCTCCATTTTAAAACAGGAAAGGGTCCCCTGAATGTTCAGCTGCTGTGCCAACTTGCGCCAGGGAATGATCAAATCTGTGCCCAGTTTCCTGCGGTAATCATACCTTCAAGCCCTGCCAGCCCTCCCCGACCATACCAGCAGGTGTAGGCTGGTCCCTGGGAAACAGAGTTATCTCTGCCTCAACTGGCTCATGACTTCAATTAGCAACCTGAGCACAGACATGTGGCGCTGGTACAATGAGAACCATTCAACAAGAGGAGCTCTCGTTGAACAAACCTCAAACGGTCCTGCCTGAATCTTTCCGCTGGAGTGCTGCAGTATAACTTAGTGTCAGTCACCAGGTTAGCAGGGGCTTGCTACGTGCTGCACAGCTTTCAATTCAGAGGGGCCACATCTTTCAGTTGCCACAGGAGGAAGATGGGGAGGGGATGAGGGACATCAAGGTGGAGCAACATTGTCCACTGGCAGAGCCAGAAGGCAACCAACTGTTGAGAAAGGCACTCCTCCCCCGCCACAAGAATCTTCCAGACTTAAAAAATTCATGGGCGTCAGGACCAATTCCAGGTCCTGACCCCGTCCCTGTCAATGGCCCGCCTACCCACGTCATCTGACAGGAGGCAGCCAATTTACAGGCCTCCTCTGTTTTTGCCATCCAAATAGGGACGGCAAACGACAGATGAATGTGAAAGGACCAATCAGAGGGGGCTGGAGGGTGGGTCAGCCAGTGGCCCTACTGGAAAAGATTAGTGCTGCTCAGGCAGAAGGAGATCAAGAGGGCACAGCCAAGTGGAAGCGCTCACTTAAAGGTCCAAAAAGTGTCTTATAAGTAATGGCCAAATCTATGTCGGGGATCAGTGTGCAGAGGAAATGGCTTCAAATCCCTGCAGATGTTTTACTTACCATCTTCTTGCTTCTTTATTCAAGAGTCTACAAGATCGTATGATGGCGTTCCCACCTCCCACCACGAGGCCACCCCTGATGTGTTGACGGGCTCCTGACACAGCGCACAGAGGGGCAGCAGAGGGGGCATACGCCACCGGCAAGCTTGCTTTCCTATCAGCAAATTGCCGGTAATTGAGGGCCTAATAACGTTAATTGGGTGCTCTTTGCTGACGGCTGGGTAGCCGTTGATGCTGGGAACCCATCTCCATGAAAAACACACAGAGTTGGGAGCATGTCAGGGAGCTGAGCTAAGAAGCTTCGTTCTGAATTTCCACATCCCACGACTGCCTCCAGAGCTGCCTTCTCGGGACTGGGAAAAGCTGGCCCATTCCTCCCAGGCACCTACCACATGCCTTCCAACCTTATCTCATTGGTTTTCCCCTTACCACACCAAGGGCCTGAAAACCACGTCAGTGTAAAAACAACATGAGTTCTGTACTTAAAATTGTGCAGACTGTGGATTTTACATCAACTTCCCTTCTCCACATCAAACTGAAATCTCCAAAGCGCAAGTCCTCATTGCCTGGGCTCTGTGCTCATTGTGTTCCAGTGTTCCTCTAAAGAGGTTCCTCTGGCACTGGAGCCTGAGAGATGAGAGGCTACTGATCATCTACTGAAGGAACTTGAAATGGCCATGGAGGGCAACCTCAGCCTTGGCTGCAGGCCTGATTCAGCATTGTCTGGGCCAGCTAGGATTTTTTTTTTTTAATTCTTTCATGGGATGTGGGTGTCACTGACAAGGCCAGCATTTGTTGCCCATCCCTAATTGCCCTTGAACTGAGTGGCTTGCTGGGGCCATTTCAGAGGGCAGTTAAGAGTCAACCACACTGCTGTGGGTCTGGAGCCACATGTAGGCCAGACCAGGTAAGGACGGCAGATTTCCTTCCCTAAAGGGACATTAGTGAACCAGATGGGTTTTTACAGCAATTGATGATAGTTTCATGGTCTCCATTACCGAGACTAGCATTATATTCCAAATTTATTAATTGAATTTAAATTCCACTGCCCCGCGGCAGTGTTAATAGGGCTGACCACTCACTCCACGGATGACCCCGTGGTTTGGGTGTCTTTGCTGTGTGGCCTCAAAAAAGCAGAGCTGGACTCCTCCACCATTGTGCACAGGCTTGCTGATGGGCTGTGAATGCAATTAAAAGGTTTTGGTGTATAGTGATCAGTCTTTGAATGCAGGCTGTGCCCTCAAGAGCTTCTCCTGTGTTGCTTGCAGCAGGGCTAGGGAGCAAGGTTTTCCTCTGGTTAGCCTATCCTCTAATGTAGGATTATGCAGTGTCAGTGTCTGAGCCGGTACTTTATACCCTAACACTGTGTCATCTTGGGTGCTGCTTCTAGCTACATCTTTAGCTTCCAGGTTCTCTATAAGGAAGAGAGGGACCAGGGTTAGGTTTCAGTGTGAAGGGTGAGCAGATGGATGAGTAGGCACTGGAAATAGATACTCAGTATGCAAGGACCAGATTTCAGTAAGAAGGAACAGAGTGAAAGAACGAAAAGAAAGCTCTTACATTTATCTAGCCCCTTTCACAACAGGATCCCCCAAAGAGCTCTACAGCCAATGGAAGTGTTTTTGAAGTATAATTCCTGTTTCAATGTGGGAAACACAGCAGCCAATTTTAGCACAGCAAAATCCCACAAACAACAATGAGATAATGACCAGATCATCTAGGGTTTTTTTCCGTATTGTTTGAGGGGGTAAATATTGCCATGAGAAGTCTAATATAGATGTACAATACTATAAAAAGTAGGAGTAAGTCAGTTGTGAAGGATTGTGTTCCTTGCATAGAGTTACATAGAAGCACAAAAGTAGGCCCAGAAGGCTCATGCCAGCATTTATGCTTCTCACGAGCCTCTTTCCACCCCCTCTTCATCTCTCCCTATCACCATATCCTTCTATTTCTTTCACCCTCATGTGTTTATTTAGCTTTTCCTTAAATGTCTCAATGCTAATCACCTCAAATACCCCCCTGTGGTAGTGAGTTCCACGTTCAAACTAGTCTCTGGGCAAAGCAGTTTCTCCTGAATTACTGCTTTCTCTGGCTAACTGTTGAGAAGGCAGCACAGGGTCAGGATTCTCAACAGAGAGATGAAGGCGGAAGTTAGAAAACAATTCATTCAAGGTTATTTAGAAAGTGGAATGTTTACCACAAGGTATGATTAAGGCAGAGACTACAACATTATTTTAAAAGGGAAATGTGTAAATATTTGAAGACGATGATTATAAAATGGATTGTATGGCCTCCTGTTCTGTAAATTCTATTGCCAGGATATCTCAGATGGCGGGGTTCGCTTCCCACTGTCCGATGAGTCGATGGGGAACACATCCCCACCGACTCTGCCTGCCCCGCAGCCATTTCACGCTCGAATGAGCGTCAATTGGCCGCAGGCGGGACTTCCGCCTTCATTCGGGAGGAAGCCCTGCCTAAGAGAGCTGACAGCCAATCTGATTGGCTGGCCATTCTCTAGTCCCTGCAGCGACAGGAGTTGCAGTGGACAGGAGAGGAACTTCATGCAGACAACAGAACCTAAGTCCCGGGAGTGGACAGAAAGGTTCGTTTTCAGGGTCCAAGGTCAGGGAGGATAGGGAAGGCCCTGGGGCGGGGTGGGGGGGGTGGAAAGTGGGTGATTGGGGTGTTGGGGGAGAGGCCGAGGATATGGGGGGAAAGGTGGCCCAGCAGCCACTGGACCTTAAGGGAGGGGGGGGGTGCCCAAAGTTAGAGGAGAGTTTCTGATGGAGGCACCCCCACACGTTCCCATCTGAGGCCTAAGCTCCATCATTTTCAGGCTTTTTCCACACCTGGGAAATCCTCTCACCAGCCTAAAAATTGAGGTTGGGCGGGAAAGGGCCTTTAAGTGGTCAATAATTGGCCACTTAAAGGCCTCAATTGTGGAAAGGCCTATCCAAGGCCTTTCCCGCCCCAGCATAAAATCACTGCGAGGTCAGGGTGGGCAGGAACCCAGCAGGAAGCCCCTTCCTTCTATTTCACACTCCCCCCTGCCTAAAAACCCTCTGGCGGGTAGCATGGAAATCAGGCCTATGATTCATCTGAGTCCAGGTCTCGCTGACGTGCTCCTGTGTTGCTCTTTTTATAATCTTGTAAAGTACTGGCAGTCTATCTCAATTGTTTGATATCTGAGTGGGTCAACCTACATATGGAGCAGACCATTGACTATTGCTTCGAAACAGAACTAAGATCAAGGGGAAACCATGGCTCCATAGTCTATCTAAATGGTCACAACCTTTGATGCTTAAAAGCTTCCTGCCCCAACACCACCCACAGCACCCAGGCTGGACTCATTTGAGGAGTGCACTTATTTTTCTCACTCTTTAACCATCTTAGCTAGATGTGATCGGATGGCTACCCAGCTCAGCAGTTGAAGAGAGTTTACAATAATTCTATGGCAGAGCTGAGTTCCTGTCATGTTTCTGATTTAGTCTCCCCAGTTCTGAAGAAAGAACTGGGTGTTTTTCTTCATAGCTGAAGAATCACCAGCCTGGGAGGAGAGAGAATGTCGTGAGGCATCAAAAACAGCTCAAGAGAGCGTCTGTCTTTTGTGTGGGACAGCTGAGATGAATCAGGCCCAAAGGTTTCTGAAACTCTAACCTAATAGCTCCTTCCTGTCCCTGAGCATGTTAATGCTTCTTGTGTTTATGTCCCATGTATATCTTTTTCCTCCAGTTAGTCAAACAGAGGCTGAATATGTTGGGAGAGATCAGAAGGATTATTGACGGCCTTTGACCTTGATGGGGGAGAAAGACATTTCAAAGCTTAGGCATAAAGGATCAAGGGGAAACAAAGGATTATGGGTGACATGATTACCTGACAAAGGATGTTAAATTTTGAGTAAGAGATTCCGTACAATTTAAGAGAACTGCTAATCTAGGATTGATGCTTAAACAGTAATGCAGGGCAAATGTAAAGTAGCTCGGGCTCAGGGTGGATTGGATTAATTCATAAATAAAAATAAAAGAATGACCTTCTGTCATTTTAACAATAAAAAAACATTAACCCTGTAGATTTGTATGAAACTGTAGCATAAAATTGCAGCAAAGTTAAGTCACTGGTTGGGATTGATTTCACCAGCTTCATCTGAAACAGGTTTTAAGAACGGTTTGTTTGTACGTGCATCAGTCACTAGGAACCATAGAGACCTTATCACCCTCTATTTTAGTATTGGTCTCTTCAATCAGTTGATGGTATTTGCAGCTCTGGTCCGACTGCATCTTATTCCAAGGGAGAGTGGCAGAGCAGAGAAGGACTCATGAAGGACGATTTATGTTGTCACAGGACTGAGCAATAATAAACTTGAGTTCACCAGCCTTAGAAGGAGGCAGCTAAGAAGTGATTGTATTAAGGTGTGCAAAATAGTAAAAATTAATGGAAGAAGTACATTCAGAAAAGTAAAGTAAACAGTGTAAGTAGGACAAGGGAGAACAGGTTCAAATTCGTAAAAGGCAAATTTAGGATTCAGATCAGGAACTAATCTTTGCACAAAGAGCAATCTCTATTTGGAATGGACAGATTCAAATGAGTAAAATGAAACTTTAGGGTTAATATCAGGAGATTCCTCTTCATGCATAGAGTGATCAACATTAAGAATGAGCTTCCTGATCAAGTACTGGAGGGAGTTACACAATCAATTGAATGCTGCATTGGAGCTTCTTTAGTCACATTCTGCATGGATGGGCTAAGATGGACTGAATGGCCACCCTCTTCATATTTACCTTGTGGTGAATTACTGTGATTGCATATTTTTCTGCCTGTTGGTGGATATGTATGGCACATGATATCAGACAAAGAAATGCAGACAACAGATCCAGGGTGGCAATTTGGAATCTACAATCAGCTTCAATATTCCACAGCTATGGAGTGGGAGATTTAACCAGGACCCTGCCCTGATCCATATACAGTGAACCCTATTGTAATTTTTAAAATCTGTATTCATACATGGGTGGTGGGTGTCACCAGCAAGGCCAACATTTGTTGCTCATCCCTAATTGCCCTCAAACTGAGTGGTTTGCTAGACCAGGGGGCAGTTAAGAGTTAACCGCATTACTGTAGATCCAGGCCAGACCAGGTAAGGATGGCAGATTTCCACCTCCCTAACAGATGACTGTGAACCAGATGGGTTGTTACCACAAACGATAGTTAGCATTGTCACCATTACTGAGGCTAGCTTTCAAACCCAGGTTTATAATTGAATTTAAATTCCACGAACCACCATAGTGGGACTTGAACTCATACCCCCAAAGCGTTGGCCTGAGCCTCTAGATTACTAGTCCAGTGACATTAGCACTATGCTACTGTCTCTCCAATTGGATATGGGTGTATGTTGATGGAGGATAATATAGGGTTCAGCTGCAATTCCCTATACTTAATGGTCAAATTCTTGCCAACACTCACTGAATAGGCTGAATGGCTATTTGAAGTTGACATCGATGGAATTCTATTCCACCAAGACTCAACAGCTTCAGGACAGGGTGGGAGAAATAGGAGATATTTGGAAGAAACTAAATTTTAAAAAACTTACGTCTCTATAGCACCTAATTTCACAACCTCAAAACTTGTCAAAGCAATCCAGGGCCAATGAAGTGCTTTTGAAGTGTTCTCACTGTTGTAACACAACAGTTAATTTGCAGATAGCAAGCTCTCACAAACATCAAGGAGATAAATGACCAGGTCATTGGTTTTTTTAGTGACTTTGATTGAGGGATAAATGTTGGCCAGGACACCAGGAGACAACTTCCATGCTTCTCTTCAAATAGCACCATGGGAACCTTTCTGGCCAGCTGAGAAGGCAGACATGGCCACAGGTTAATACCTCATGTGAACAATGTCACCTCTGACAGTGCAGCACCCTCTCAGTACTGCACTGGACTTTCAGATTTTGTGCTCAAGTTTTCAGACTGGAACTCAAACCCACAACCTTCTGCAAGAACACTGCTGACAGATCCAGACTGACACTTTGTACCATTGCCTCTATAATAGACTTTCCCCAACTATTTAATCTCTGAGAGAAAGTTCTGCATATTAATACTCAACTAATTCCCAAAGGTAATCAAGCAAAGCTACAGAATATTCATCCATCCTCATGTCTTCACCGTCCAACCCTGCACTGTCACTTGACCCATTTGGTCTTATGCTTTGGCAAGCGGAGGAATGGGCAGTGATACAACTGGTGAAATGATGTTGCAGCTCTGAGTTTTCAGTGTGCCTCCAGCTTATTCAGTGGGTTGTGCCATTGCTGCAACGATGTTCCAGTTTCCAACAGCTCCTCGGATTTCCTTTAAACTCTCAGGAATATGCAGTTAACAAGTATTGCCTTTCGGAATCAAAATCAAAACCCCGCAGATGCTGGAAGTCCCAAATAAAAGCAGAAAATGCTGTAAATGCACAGCAGGTCAGGCAGCAACTGTACAGAGAGAAAAACAGTCAGAGTTAACATTTCAAGACGATGACCCTTCATCAGCCTGAATGGTTATGGTGAAGGGCCATCGACCTGCAACATTAACTCTCTTTCTCGCTGTACAGATGCTGCCTGACCTGCTGTGTATTTCCAGCATTTTCTGTTTACTTTTCCTTCTGAAAGTGGCTTCAGTATTACAAAGTAGCACCCAATCTCCTTAAACTGTGCTCAAAGAGGGTCTTTAAAATTATGAAGGAGTTCGATACGGTGGGTAAGGAGAAATTGTTTGCACTTGTGGGTGAATTCAGATCTAGGGGCATAAATATAGCATAGTTACTAATAAATTAAATAAAAACTTCCTTTGCACAGAAATGCCACTTGTTACCACAAGGAGTGATTAAACCAGATAGCATCGGCAAGTTTAAGGTGAGTGTTGATGCATATATGAGGAAGAAAGAATTAGAGGGAATGGGGGCAGGGTACTAGAGTGGGATGAGGCTTTTGTGAAGTATAAACATTAGTAAGGACGAGTTGGACCAAACAGGCTAATTGTGTACTGGGGATTTTATGCAATTGTATGTAATGTTGGTGCTATTTAGTGACAGTTTAGTAAACTGGTTATATGTGTGTGGACATGCAAACACAGCTAAAGCCTATATTAAAATATTGGCCAGAGGAATTCATACAGAAACTTTAAATATTTGGATGGTGTTATCACCAATAGCATTTGATACTCTAGCATTTCTGTAGTGATTGTAAGTAAAAACCTTTCATACTGTTTTGGGGGTCATGTGACTGTACAGAAGAATCAGCCCCAAGTGCAGGCAAACTTAGGGGTGGAGTTTTCTAGTCGTGGCCCTGCTTCATGCATGTAGCTTCACCAGGAGTTCTGTAAATAAAGTTTACTTTTCTAACAAGAAACCTGTCTGGTACAACAAGTTTATTACAATTAGCAATGAGTAAAAATAGCTCCGACGCTGCACCTCACCTCCTGAATGTGAGTATTGCACCAAAGAATCATATAAGAGTAGGGAAAATTGACAATAGGGCAAACTTAAAAGCTTTGTATTGAAATGCATGTAGCATTTGGAATAAAGCTAATGAGTTAACAGTGCAAATAGAGAATAAATAGGTATGATTTGGTGGCGATTACTGAGACGTGCTTACAGGAAGAACAGGTTTGGGAGTTGAATATCCAAGGGTACTCAGTGTTCTGGAAGGATAGGCAGGAAAGAAAAGGAGGTGGTGTAGCTTTGTTAGTAAAGGAAGAGATCAGTGCCAAAGTGAGGAATGATATAGGCACTGGAGAGCAAGACATAGAGTCAGCCTGGGTAGAAATAAGAAATAACAAGGGAAAGAAGTCCCTGGTGGGAGTAATCTATAGGGCCCCAAACAGTAGTTTAGCAGTAGGGCACAGTATAAACCAGGAAATACTGGGAGCATGTAAGAAAAGCATGGCAATAATCATGGGTGATTTTAATTTGCATATGGACTGGACTAATCAAATTGGCAAGGGTAGCCTTGAGGGAGAGTTCATAGAGTGCACTAGAGATTGTTTCTTGGAGCAATATGTTGTGGAACCAACCAGGGAGCAGGCTATTCTGGATTTGGTTTTGTGTAACGAGATGGGATTAATTAATGATCCCATAGTAAAGGATCCTCTAGGGAAGAGTGATCATAGCATGCTAGAATTTCAAGTTCAGTTTGAAAGCGAGAAACTTGAGTCCCACACTAGTGTTCTGGAGTTAAACAAAGGTAACTACATAGGCATGAGGGCAGAATTGGCCCCAGTGAACTGGGCAGGAAGACTACAAGGTAGGACAGTTGATGAACAGTGGCAGATACTTAAGGAGATATTCAATTCCTCCCAAGTAAAATATATCCCAAAGAGGAAGAAAGATGGTAAGAGGGGGAAAAAACATCCATGGCTAAGCAAGGAAATTAAAGATAACTTAAAGGCAAAAACTAAGGCATACCAAATTGCAACAGTCAGTGGCAGGCTGGAAGATTGGGAAACTTCTAAAGATCAACAAAGGGTTACTAAAAAAATAATAAAAAGAGCAAAGGTAAATTATGAAAGAAAATTAGCACAAAATGTAAAAACTGATAGCAAAACTTCTACAAGTATATAAAAGGAAAGAGAGTAGCTAAAGTGAATGTTGGTCCCTTGGAGGACGAGACTGGGGAGTTAATAGTGGGAACGCAGAAATGGCAGAGATGCTTAATCAATATTTTTCCTCAGTTTTCACAGTGGAGGACACTAGTACCACCCCAATAGTAACAGGTAGTGCAGAGGGTATAGAGAAGGAGGAACTTAGAACAATCACCATCACTAGATAAAAGTACTGAGCAAACTATTGAGATTAAAGGGTAACAAGTCCCCAGGACCTGAAGGCCTACATCCCAGGGTCTGAAAGGAAGTGGCAGCGGAGATAGTGGATGCATTGGCTATAATATTCCAAAATTCCCTGGATTCTGGCAAGGTTCCAGTGGATTGGAAAAATGCTAATATAATGCCCTTATTCAAAAAGGGGTGGTGGTGGCAGAAAGTAGGAAACTATAGACCAGTTAGTTTAACGTCTGTCATTGGGAAATTGTTGGAATCCATTATTAAGGAAGTAGTAATGGGACATTTGGAAAGTCAAAATGCAATCCATCAGAGTCAGCATGGTTTAATGAAGAGTAAATCATGTTTGATTAATTTTCTAGAGTTCTTTGAAGATGTGACAAGTAAAGTGGATAATGGGGATCCTGTAGATATAGTCTATCTAGACTTCCAGAAGGCCTTTGATAAGGTGCGGCACAAAATATCAATACACAAGATAAGATCACATGGAGTTAAGGGTATTACATTAGCTTGAATAAAAGATTGGCTAACCAACAGAAAGCAGAGAGTCGCAATAAATGGGTCTTTTTCATGATGGCAAGCTGTAACTAGTGGGGTGCCACATGGTTTGGTCCTTGGGCCCCAATCATTTACAATCTATATTAATTAATTGGATTCAGGGATAGAAGATACTATAGCTAAATTTGCAGATGACACCAAAATAGGTGGGAAAGTAAGTTGCAAGGAAGAAATAAGAAATTTACAAATGGATATGGACAGGTTAGGTGAATGGGCCAAAATTTGGCAGATGGAGTTTAACGTGAATAAGTGTGAGGTTATGCATTTTGGTCGGAAGATAAAAAGGCGACTTATTATTTAAATGGAGAAAAACTTCAGAATGCTTCAGTGCAGAGGGATCTGGGTGTCCTGGTGCATGAATCACTGAAAGCTAGTATGCAGGTACAGCAGGTAATAAGGAAGGCAAATAGAATTTTGGCATTTATTGCTAAAGGAATAGAGTATAAAAATAGGGAAGTATTGTTGCAACTGTACAAGGCATTGGTGAGACCACACCTGGAGTACTGTGCATAGTTTTGGTCCCCTTACTTGAGGAAGGATGTAATTGCACTGGAGGTGGTTCAGAGGAGGTTCACTAGATTGATTCCAGAGATGGGGGGCTTGTCTTATGAGGAGAGATTGAGCAGTTTAGGCCTATACTCACTAGAGTTTAGAAGGATGAGAGGAGATCTAATTGAGGTATATAAGATGCTAAAGGGGATATACAAAGTAGAC
This sequence comes from Cetorhinus maximus, assembly GCF_964194155.1. Classification (NCBI taxonomy): domain Eukaryota; kingdom Metazoa; phylum Chordata; class Chondrichthyes; order Lamniformes; family Cetorhinidae; genus Cetorhinus; species Cetorhinus maximus. Next base: position 9,792,565 of record NC_135897.1, read on the forward strand.
GTGAAGCGGATGTTTCCCCTTCTGGGGCATTCTAGAACGAGAGGCCATAGTTTTAGGCTAAGGGGTGGTAGATTTAAATCAGAGATGAGGAGGAATTACTTTTCTCAAAGGGTCGTGAATCTGTGGAATTCACTACCTCAGAGTGCAGTGGATGCCGGGACGCTGAATAAATTTAAGGAGGAGATAGATAGATTTTTAATTAGCAATAGGTTGAAAGGTTATGGGGAGAGGGCAAGAAATTGGAGTTAAGGCCAAAATGAGATCAGCCATGATCGTAATGAATGGCGGGGCAGTCTCGAAGGGCTGAATTGCCTATTCCTGATCCTAGTTCTTATGTTCTTATGTTCTTCTGTATTTCATCTTTTAAGGGAAGAAAGAAAAGTATACTCACCAGTCATGCCACTCTTCAGTAGAATCGACCCGTACGACTCGTCCATAGAAGATTGGAGTCAGTACATAGAGCGTTTAGGTTTCTACTTTGCCGCTGTCATGAAGAGATATTAATGTATATAATGTTACTGGAAATTATTTTAAATTGGACTTGTAGTTGGGTCTGAAACTGTGGGTGTGTCTGTGTGTGTCTTAACTGGATTATAGCCAGCTAGTCCAGGTGCTTTGATGTACAGTAGTTTTGAGATGTTAAACAGTAAAGTAGAGTACATTTGCATTTTGTTCAATAAACCATTCAAAGACTGGGGGTGAATTCTTGCAACCAGCTAGGAGACACCAAGCAATATGTTTATATTACTAATAAAATTGTTACCGTGAAAGGGGTTTTATTGTTAGAAGAGGTGGAGTTCAAAGGGCCTGGTAATACAATGAGAATTTACATTCAAAGGGAAGGCTAGGTATATACGGAAGAGTTTTGTGTGTGCAGGTCAGAGGCATGTAAGATCTAAGCTGCCTGTAAACCCTACAACAATCAGCACAGGAAACAAATTGAAAGGAACCTCATTTTGAATTCATAAGGTAAAATGTGCTTTGCCTGGTATCTGTTTCTTTAAATCTGCATATTTACGGTACATGGTTACCCCCACATCGGTAACAAATTAATTTCTGTGTCGCTGGTGAGATGCTTCCAGTATGCCTTTTCATTTTTCAAGTAGTAGAGACTGTCTCCCGCTTCACGGTTGTCTCCTTGGTTTTCGCGCCATGCCCAGGGGTAGGTTCCCACCCCAACTGAAGAACGGCGCCATGTTACACCCTCCACAAAGCCTGCAAGTCCCTCTCAGCACTCTCCATGGCTAGCGCTATTTCCATGGTGCGTTTCAGGTCAATATTAACTTCTGCACATAAACAGCGCTGAATGGTACCATCGTGTACGCCACAAACAAAACAGTCTCGCAACATGTTGTTTAGTGTATCTCCGATGTCACAGTCAACTGTTCTAACTTGGTGATATATGTTGCGATTGACTCACCCAGGGCCCTTACTCTCAAGTTGAACTTGAATCTTTGCATGATCACCGATGGCTCAGGCTGAAAATGTGCCTTCATGAGGTTTACTAGCTCATTAAAAGATCTGGAATTTGGCACATTCAGGGCTGTCAGGCTACGGATGAGGCTGTATGCTTTGTTCTTGCAGACGCTTAGAAGAATTGCCTTCTGCCTCTCCTCTGCTGTCATTTCATTTGCCACTGTTATGACACAGCAGTTGGTAAAGGCTGAGTTATTTAAACTCCAAGAGGGAAATTTTACCAAGTGGAAGTGGAAACCTGGATTATTTGAAAATATGTGGATCATCTAAGAAGTAGAGAGACACTCCAGCGATCAGTTACTCCACCTGAAATCAAAGTCAAACCTTTGATCCCTGAGGTGCCAGATCAACATTGGATAGACATACCTAATGTCTCTGTTGAAGTAAATAATTCTGAACTACCATTATCGAAGGATGTCCCTGATGCTGCAGTTCCTGATCAAGTCAATCTTGTGGGAGAATCTCAAGTCGTAGAGCTATGTCATTCTAGCCGAATCAGAAAACCACCTCAGAGACTTAATCTATAATCGCATGACCTGTGTATACTTGTATATGTTATAGATTAAGATATTCTTGTAAATGAGAGATATGAAACGAAATTGACGGGGGAGGAATGTATCGATTGTAAGTAATACGTTTCATACTGGTTTGGGGATCATGTGACTACAGATGAAACAGCCCTAAGTACGGGTAATCTTAGGGGTGGAGTTTTCTTGTCGTGAGCATGTAACTTCATCAGGAGCTGTGTAAATAAAGTTTACTGTTTCTAACAAGAAACCTTTCCAGTACACCAAGTTTATTACAATTTCTTACTCACAAGATACGTTCAGATGAGGACGGCCATTCACCCCATCTTACCTTTCCCATTCAGAAAGATTGAATAGCTCTCTCAGAATGACATCTAATTAGCCCTTAAATAATTTTGTGGATTTTATCTTCACTGCTCTACCTTGGAGTCCATTCCATCTGTGAAGAAGTTCCTGATATCAATCCTATTTGTCTTGTCCTGAACTCATAGTTTTCAAGCGTCTACATTCACCATACAGTTTACTGTATTGCATATTGTACAGTCACATCTCACTTGCATTCCTTTAAGTTTTAGAAAGCCAAGTTTTTTTTGACTTCCCTCATAATTCAGCCCCTCTAACAGTTAGGTCCTGAACTTCCGCACGGTTTTTCTTGCACCATCCTTCATAACTTCGACTGGTTTTTGAAATGAACCCCCCCACTCCCCTCACTGTTAACCAAATGGACAGTCCACTGGAGTCCAACCATTCAGAAATCAACACAATAGTTCACTATGTATGGGAGGACTTTCCTTTTGCTGAATTGGTAGCAGCCATCACCAATGTAGTGATGGAATCAACGGTCAGTCAAAGCCAACTGTAAGGATAGTGGCCCAGAATTTGCTGGAAAAATAATGGTGAGTTTAATGGTGCTCACTGTAATCCATATGTAGATAACCCTGCAATTTCTGGTGGGGATCAGATATGCCATGAGCCACTAATTGCTACACAATTTGCAATACATCACTGTTAGCCATGTGAAAAGCTCGTGGTCAGGAAATTGCTACATTTACACTGTTAGAACTAATTAAACTCACTGCAGAAAGTTAGGGCTGGTATATCTTTATGTAAAGGCCCTTGTAAGGTTGAGATTTATGTTCTGCAAAACCATGCGACCTCTCCGGCCCAGAAAGGGAACAATTCAAACTGTGAAATCTCATTTTTGCAGATAGCAAATTGTTCCTTGAGATTTTTTAAAATGTAAAATGTTATTTATTTTCTTACTTTTGCTTTCTGTATCTTTTTTCTAGCTCTCTTCATCCAACCTTTCTTTCCCTCTCTTTATTTCTCTTTCTGTCCCTGATGCGATGCCAATTCACCCTTTTGTCTTCTCCACGCTTCCTTTGCCTCTCTCTCTATCTTCAAAGCTCATTGGTTAAAGAGATAGACATTTGGTCCTGTTGAGGAAGTCCTTAAATGGCCATTAATTGGTTACTTAAGGACCTCAGTTGGCTCATGGGCAAGTGGGCCGCCTCACCCCTCCCCTGCGTTGGTAAAATTGGAGTGGGTTGGGCATGAGCCACTATCATGAGGCCCAATCTTAAGGCCCCCTCCACCTTCAATCCTATCCCTGGTGGGGGTGGGGGGCATAAATTGTGGCCGATGTTCTTTCCTCAGTATGCATCAGTGGCTGCTAGGGTTGCCAACTCTCCAGGATTGGCTTGGAGTCTCCAGGGATTGAAGATCAATCTCCCAGAACACTACTGCGTGCAACCCTGGAGAAAAATCATCAGGACATGCAAAAAAAGCGTAAAGCAAAAAACTGCGGATGCTGGAAATCCAAAACAAAAACAAAAATACCTGGAAAAGCTCAGCAGGTCTGATAGCATCTGCGGAGAGGAACACAATTAACATTTTGAGTCCGAATGACCCTTCAACAGAACTAAGTAAAAATAGAAGAGAGGTGAAATATAAGCTGGTTTAAGGGTGAGTGGGACAAGTAGAGCTGGATAGAGGGCCAGTGATAGGTGGAGATAACCAAAAGATGTCACAGACAAAAGGACAAAGAGGTGTTGAAGGTGGTGATATTATCTAGAGGAATGTGCTAATTAAGGGTAGAAAGCAGGATGAGCAAGGTACAGATAGCCCTAGTGGGGGTGGGGTGTGGGGGAAGGAATCGAAATAGGCTAAAAGGTAGAGATAAAACAATGGATGGAATATAATAATGGAAGTAGGTGGGAAAAGAAAAATCTATATAAATTATTGGAAAAAACAAAAAGGAGGGGAAAAATTGGAAAGGGGGTGGGGATGGAGGAGAGAGTTCATGATCTAAAATTCAGTCCGGAAGGCTGTAAAGTGCCGATTCAGAAGATGAGGTGCTGTTCCTTCAGTTTGCATGAGCTTCACTGGAACATTGCAGCAGGCCAAGGACAGACATGTGGGCGTGAAAGCATGGTGGAGTGTTGAAATGGCAAACGACAAGGAGGTCTGGGTCATGCTTGTGGACAGACCAAAGGTGTTCTGCAAAGCAGTCACCCAGTCTGCATTTGGTCTCTCCAATGTAGAGGAAACCACATTGAGAGCAACGAATGCAGTAGACTAAGTTGAGGGAAGTGCAAGTGAAATGCTGCTTCACTTGAAAGGAGTGTTTGGGCCCTTGGACGGTGAAGAGAGGGGAAGAAAAGGGGCAGGTGTTGCACCTTCTGCGGTTGCATGGGAAGGTGCCGTGGGAGGGAGTTGAGGTGTAGGGGGTGATGGGGGAGTGGACCAGGGTATCCCGGAGGGAACGATCCCTGCGGAATGCCGCCAGGAGGGGGTGAAAGGAAGATGTGTTTGGTGGTGGCATCATGCTCGAGTTGGCGGAAATGGTGGAGGATGATCCTTTGAATGAGGAAGCTGGTGGGGTGACAAGTGAGGACAAGGGGGACCCTATCATGGTTCTGGGAGGGAGAGGAAGGTGTGAGGGCGGATGCGCGAGAGATGAGCCGGACACGGTTGAGGGCCCTGTCAACGACCGTGGGTGGAAAACCTCGGTTAAGGAAGGAGGAGGACATGTCAGAGGAACTGTTTTTGAAAGTGGCATCATAAGAACAGATGCGACGGAGGTGAAGGAACTGAGAGAATGGGATGGAGTCCTTACAGGAAACGGGGTGTGAGGAGCTGTAGTCGAGGTAGCTGTGGGAGTCAGTAGGCTTGTAATGGATATTGGTGGACAGTCTATCACCAGAAATTGAGACAGAGAGGTCAAGGAAGGGAAGGGAAGTGTCAGAGATGGACCATGTGAAAATGATAGAGGGGTGGAGATTGGAAGCAAAATTAATAAATTTTTCCAGGTCCTGACGAGAGCATGAAGCAGCACCAAAGTAAAAATTTATTAATTTTGCTTCCAATCTCCACCCCTCCATCATTTTCACATGGTCCATCTCTGATACTTCCCTTCCCTTCCTTGACCTCTCTGTCTCAATTCCTGGTGATAGACTGTCCACAATATCCATTACAAGCCTACCGACTCCCACAGCTACCTTGACTACAGCTCCTCACACCCCGCTTCCTGTAAGGACTCCATCCCATTCTCTCAGTTCCTTCGCCTCCGTTGCATCTGTTCTGATGATGCCACTTTCAAAAACAGTTCCTCTGACATGTCCTCCTTCTTCCTTAACCGAGGTTTTCCACCCACGGTGGTTGACAGGGCCCTCAGCCGTGTCCGGCCCATCTCCCGCGCATCCGCCCTCACACCTTCTTCTCCCTTCCAGAAACATGATAGGGTCCCCCTTGTCCTCACTTGTCACCCCACCAGCCTCCGCATTCAAAGGATCATCCTCCATCATTTTCACCAACTCCAACATGATGCCACCACCAAACACATCATCCCTTCACCCACCCTGGCGGCATTCCACAGGGATCGTTCCCTCCGAAACACCCTGGTCCACTCCCCCATCACCCCCTACACCTCAACCCCCTCCCACGGCACCTTCCCATGCAACGGCAGAAGGTGCAACACCTGCCTCTTTACTTACCCTCTCCTCACCGTCCAAGGGCCCAAACACTCCTTTCAAGTGAAGTAACATTTCACTTGCACTTCCCTCAACTTAGTCTACTGCATTCGTTGCTCCCAATGCGGTTTCCTCTACATTGGAGAGACCAAACGCAGACTGGGTGACTGCTTTGCAGAACACCTTTGGTCTGTCCGCAAGCATTACCCAGACCTCCCTGTCGCTTGCCATTTCAACACTCCACCCTGCTCTCATGCCCACATGTCTGTCCTTGGCTTGCTGCACTGTTCCAGTGAAGATCAACGCAAACTGAAGGAACAGCACCTCATCTTCCGACTAGGCACTTTACAGCCTTCCAGACTGAATATTGAGTTCAACAATTTTAGATCATGAACTCTCTCCTCCATCCCCACCCCCTTTCCGATTTTCCCCCTCCTTTTTGTTTTTTCTAATAATTTATATAGATTTTTCTTTTCCCACCTACTTCCATTATTTTTAAGTGTATTTCCATCCATTGTTTTATCTCTACCTTTTAGCCTATTTCGATCCCTTCCCCCCACCCCACCCCCACTAGGGCTATCTGTACCTTGCTCGTCTTGCTTTCTACCCTTAATTACCACATTCCTTAGGTAATATCACCACCTTCAACACCTCTTTGTCCTTTTGTCTGTGACATCTTTTTGTTATCTCCACCTATCACTGGCCCTCTATCCAGCTCCTCTTGTCCCACCCCCCCGAAACTAACTTATATTTCACCTCTTTTCTATTTTTACTTAGTTCTTTTGAAGGGTCATTCGGACTCGAAACATTAACTGTGTTCCTCTCCACAGATGCTGCCAGACCTGCTGAGTTTTTCCAGGTATTTTTGTTTTTGTTTTGCAAAAAAAGATTGTTTTTGTGTCATTTTCTTTGAACATTTCTTTTTACCAGATATAAAAATATGGGGAGAGAAGGCTGTTTGGCTGACAGTCAAGCATCACCCAATTGGGTAATGAGTCTTTTTGCTTTCCAACTGGTGTAGGAAGGTAGTGCGCCACAAGGATGGATGTGTTGGCCGACTAATGGCTGCAGTATGGGCACAAGTCACATGATGAAACCTCCAGGAATGCATTTAATCACAGTTGGCATCCCTAGTGTCTTGTGTCTATTATCTACGTGTTGAAATGTAGCAGCTAACCAGGGTGTCTCAGATAGCATCTCTCAGGGTTTGGTAGCATTGTTGTTATATTCCTGGCCTCATGATCCTAGTATTGGTCTAACGACTGGTTGTACAGAGTGTTTACAGAGACTGTAAATAGACTGTAAAAGTTTGGAATTTGATGAGAATGAGAATTCTTTGGGAAGCGCGGGGTAAGTATGCCTCAAATTGAAATTTAGTTTAACATGTTGAAGTTAGCTTAAAACTTTAAGAACTGGAAAAGAAACAGCAAGCTCATAAACAGAAACTCCCTTCTAGTAGCTGTGAACCGTCAATCAGCTATCAGTGATCGAATAGGTACTCAGTGTGAGCAGAAAATTGAGTCAGTCGTTGTAAATTGTATGTGACTCAAAAAGGTCTATAAAAGCAAACAGTGTGTGCTGATGCACAGAGAGGTTGTAGAACAGAGTTGACTCACACAGTGTAAACTGGGAATTTGGTGAGATTGGGAATTCAATCCAAGGAGGTACTGCTTTTTGGCTCCAATATTTGTAATGATTTGGGTAAGCTCAAGGCAGTATAAATTCTTGCAATGTTTTAGTGCAAGTTAGTGTGCAGAAAAAGGGAAAATCTTATGACAAACTAAAAAGTTAGACATAAATAATCCAGACTGAAATATGGCTGAGCAGGTTGTGAGTTTTGTTCTATTTATTTCATCACGGGATGTGGGCTTCGCTGGCTGGGCCAGCATTTGTTGCCCATCCTTAATTGCCCTCGAGAAGGTGATGGTGAGCTGCCTTCTTGAACCGCTGCAGTCCATGTGGTGTAGGTACACTCACAGTGCTGTTAGGGAGGGAGTTGCTGGCTGGACTGCAATGTGTGAAAGTTTGTGGACTGTAAGAATGTACTGAGTGAACAGGTCTGAAATAATTATCTCCATCGGAAATCTCTCCGGCTCAGATTCATTAAACTGGAGAGGCTCAGACACATAAGGGAACTGTATCTGGACAGTTGGCTCTAGACTTCAACCAAGGATAATTTTTTCTTTCAAAGGGTGGTTAGTCTGTGGAATTCTCTTCCCCAGAGAGCAATGGAGGCTGAGTCATTGAATTTATTCAAGGCAGAGTTAGACAGATTTTGATAGACAAGGGAGTCAAGGTGGGGTAATCTGAGATGCAACACACCTTTAAGAGAATGTGAACAGATTGACCAAGTGACTGTATTACCTAATTGCTGTGTAATGCGGGCTACAATGTTAATCAGTAGTTTAGAATAGGGTCTGGTTGGAGAAGCACACATTGTGTTAATGCTCTGTCACTTGTGTTAATAAACAGTATGTGCTTCATCTTACATTGGTCTCTGTGTCTGCAGTATCCTATTTACCAACTCACTCACCAGTAGATAGGTGTGCAACCGTGTTCACTGAGCAAAGCGACCCGATAGAAGGAACATAACAACTGGCAATAAGGAAAAACACGACCAGCCAACGACACTAAAGGAAGCCACGGAAATTCAACAGAAGTACATCGGCCGTACCTTGCAAGGTGATTGTAAGTACAGCCTTCATCATAGTTGTTGAAGTTATCTCCCTCCAGTATGCCACAGTTTGGCTGTATCAAACCGTTTGATCAGACCTCTGATGACATTATATTGAATGCCTTGCGTTCTTCTTTTTGGCCAATGACATATCGGGGGAGGAGAAGAGGCGAGCGGTCTTCTTATTGACATATGGCAGTAAAACATAAGGCCTAATTCGTAGGCTAACAGCTCCCAATGCCCCAGATTCCAAGAGCTTTGATGAGTTGGTGAATCTTGTGAAAAGCCACTTTCAGTCGAAACCCTCAGTAATAACGCAACGTTTTAAATTTAATTTGAGGTGTCACGCCCCTGGAGAGACAGTCACTTGCTACGTAGCAGCCTTAAAACAACTGACAAAGCACTGTGAGTTTGGGACATCAGTTAACGGCATCTTAAGAGACTGATTAGTATGTGAGGTTAATGAAGATGCCATTCAAAAAAGGTTGTTGTCAGAAACTAATTTAAACTTCAGCAAGGCGCTGGAGTTCATGGTCGCAATGGAGAGCGCAGTCAGGGATTCAGGAGCAATTAAGGGAGCACAAAATGGTGCCGTCCATCGCGTTGGGAGGGAAGCACTGGTTAGAAATGGCACAGACGTGCAGGGCCCGTGGAAAGGCAGGAAACAGCCGCCATTAACTGACCGGCAAAAAGCAAAGGTTTAACAGAAAAAACCCACAATAATATCACTAGAAATGGAACCAGACAGCCTGCAAACAAACAACAATTTAAAAGAACCGAGTGTTTCTACTGCCATCGCAATGGGCACATTGTGCGATATTGTAAAGAGAGATTGAGACAAAATTTTAAACAAAAATGTAGAAATCGTGAAATCCACATAATAGAGGAACTAGAAGTAACAGAGTTGGATATTTACTCACTACACAACTTAAAAATGGGTAAAACAGATCCAATCTACGTGACAATGGAAGTCAACAGGAAACCTATCAGAATGAAGGTGGATACAGGGGCATCCACGCCAGTTAAAGGGGAACACACATTCAAATATCTAAATGGAGGAGAACACTCACTAAATCTGGAAAATTCAGATGCTAAATTAAAGATGTATACTGGTGAGGACATACAAGTAAGAGGTACATACAAGGTTCCAGTAGAGTATAGAAATCAGTCTGTTAATCTATCCCTAATAGTGATAGAAGGCAGAGGACCGAGTGTCCTCGGAAGGGACTGGTTAAGAGAGATTACTCTTGAGAGACCACTGAGAGCTCAATCGGAAGTAGGAAATGCTACCGTTTGGAAAAAAGAATATGTAAAGCTCAACATAAGGAACTTGTAGAGATGATGCTTCGGGACAGAGTTTGAGATGAAGTCAGTAGCCTCCAAAAAGAAACAGAAAGCCTGCTGAAGGACTTTCGCATGTTGTAAGCTTCCCTCAGACCCCAATTTGTACCACTAAAAAAGTATGAGGAAGAACAGAAAGAATTCAGCATATCTCTGGCTGAGATGAAGAATCAATTAGCTGAGAAAGCACAACAGTGCTTAATTCTGCTGCGAACAACTAACAAGTGAAAAAAGAAATGGAAACATTGAAGAATCAGCCACGTGGAAGCCAAGAATCTTTAAAAATAGAGACCCCTGAGTTTTCAAAGGAGCTGACAGATGAGGAAATGCTGGAAAACCCAACCACTGTGTTCACTCAAACTGAGCTCATACCTGAGCCTAGTCTGGCCAATAGGGAAATTGAAAAGAAGCCAAGATTAAAGTCAGCACTGCCAAGAAGAAAGCCCATCAAAAGAAGATACATAGAAAGAGAAAGCGGAATTACTAACAAGGCCCCAGAATTTTTTTTTTTACACAGCGGGAAGCTGATCATACTGTGTTGAATTTAGCCTTGCCCAACATCCTGAGTTTGAGAACCTTCCTGACAGTTCACCCTCATATTGTTGAACTTGGAGGGGAGGGGCAGCAGGAGTGCATGCGATTGAGCCTGAAAGAGGGTGAAAATATTCCCATTGGAGCCTACACCACATGTAGAAGGAACTCCACTTGGTTTGGAAGTACCTGTAGGATCCATTGAGCCTGAGAGAATTGAAATGACAAACTTACAGTTTCCTACTGGAGAGCCTAGTGGACAGATGAATCCTGAGAGGCAGGCCTCGGATAAACCATCCCAAAGTCGTAGAACTATGACATTCAACACATTTGAAGAAGCCTCCAAAGAGACTGAATTTATAAATAGTTTATTTAAGTAAATAGTTGATATGTTGTAAAGATTGTAAATTACACTTTCAAGTAAAGGGGGAGGGATGTGGTAATCTGAGGTGCAATACGCCTTTAAGAGAATTTGAGCAGATTGACCATGTGACTGAATTACCTAACTGCTGTGTAGTGCAGGCTACAATGTTAATCAGTAGTTTAGAATAGGGTCTGGTTTGAGAAGCAGACATACGTTAGTGCTGTGTTACTTGTGTCAATAAACAGCATGTGCTTCATCTTACATTGGTTTCTGTGTCTGCAACTCACTCACCATGAGATAGGCGTGAAAACGTGCTCGATGAGCAAAGCAACCCAATAGAAGGAATATTACACAAGGGTTAGGGGAGGGCAGATGGCAAAATGAGGCTGGGATCACAACCAGAGCAGCCATGATCTTACTGAATGGTGGAGCAGACTCAAAGGGCTGGATGGCCTACTCCTGCTCCTAAGTCCTATGTTCTTCTAATTTGTAGAGAGGTGCAGTTTCAGAATGGGTTGGTGCACAGGGTAAGGCAAACCCAGATGATGTAGAGGATAAGACTGGAATCTTCCACCCTGGAGTCTAAGTTCGGTGGTCGGTGTGGAAATGGCAGTGATTTCTACTGGGTGGGGGGGTGGGATTGCAGGATGGCTCACCATGCACGACCTTGCACTGTTCAGATCATTACATATCCATCCGCAAGGAGCTCAGTGGTTCTTGTGGTGGGGACAGGCAGGAAGTCACCGTCTCCAACGTTACCTTATGAGGTGAAAGGTCTGGGCACCATACCTAAAGGGCACACAGACAACCTGTACTATCCCAGCCACTGCTCCATCCTTCCTCACTAACCCCTCCTCGCTCCCTTGGTCATCCTCCATGCAACTTGCACCCGGCTCTCAAGCATAGGCTGGCATTTACAGACACTCCACAAAGAGGACAATGCAGCAGCAACTCACTGTTGCTCATGGAAGAAGTCTACCTGGCCAGGTGCACACCACTTATGTGCAGTCATGAATGTGAACATTGTAAATTCTCACTGGTGGGGAACTCAATTTGGAGGGGAACATAATTCCGGCAAGGTGGCCTTTTAATGAGATGCTAATGCATGCAAAAGGGCTTCCCAACATTGTTCGTCAGGAGGATTGAATCCCCCCCTCCCCCCACCCCCATGCCCCTTTAACCCACCTTTAAAGCCCCAAAAGCAGAATTCCGAAAGTTCATCCCACCGTCGGGAAACTGGTTTTTGGCCTCACGCCAAATTAAGCACCCCCCACCCAACACCCTTCCCACTTCTCCTGGGACCGGAAGATTCCGCCCTAAGAACCTGCGGAATCCCCTGAAATTGACACAGGTTGGGATCCCGTCATTCACCCTGGCCTCTCCTGAATGTTGGCAGGATGGGATGGGAGACAAGTGGGCAACCCCCCGTGGGCCTGCTAGATAAATTACTAAGATATTTAAAAAGCCAATTCAGGTCTGTTTTCACCTTTAATTTGGGATTTCCCAGTCAGGGGGCCTGTTTGACAGGTGACTGCTAACTTCTTGGAACGCACTTCACCCGTCCAGCACCCGTCTGCCTTCAGCTGCACTTCTGGGGTGCCAGCTTTCACCATGGCATCGGAGCAGCTTATACAACTCCACCTTCCATCGCTGCTGAAAAGCAGAAAGCGCACCACCAGCAGGAGCAACACCAGCAGCAAGACTAGCTGCCTTCTCCTCACACGGCATACCCCTCCACAGGTCAAGGGGATGAGCACCAAGATCCAGCTGGAAGGAGGCGAGACCCCCCACCCCGAACACAAGGGTGGGGTTGTCCGGCCCTGCCAGGGGCGGGCACCGTAGCAGGCGGGACCGGAACGTTCGGAGCGCGGCCAAAAGTCAGTTTTCCGTCGGCAGGAAAACAGGCTCCCCTCCCGGTTTTCGTGGTGGGTCAACTTGCCCACTGCGCCATGTAGGGAAAGGCATTTGTACAGCCTTTGCGTCTTGTGAACACTCATTAAAAAACCCAGCTCACCGGAATCACATTCACACTCCCAATCTGATCGCCCTGCTGGCAGATAATTAGATCGGCATGAATCACGGCCGGGTATAACTGATGTGCGCCTGACAAACTGCACTTCGCTTGCAACCCTTCAAGTTTTGTGCGCGCAGCGTTCGCCTACCTATCACTGCGCTGCTCTCACAGCTGCTCCGACTCCTTGCCAAGGCTGCTCAGGCAAGACCAGTGGGAAGGGAGGGGGTGGAAGGCACACGCTTGACTCTGGGAGGGGGGACGCAGTGTGTGACTTTTTTTTATTCATTTATGGGATGTTGGCTAAGCCAGCATTTATTGCCCATCCCTAATTGCCCCTTGAGAAGGTGGTGGTGAGCTGCCTTCTTGAACCGCTGCAGTCCATGTGGTGTAGGTACACACACAGTGCTGTTAGGGAGGGAGCTCCAGAATTTTGACCCAGCGACAGTGAAGGAACGGTGATATATTTCCAAGGCAGGATGGTGAGTGACTTGGAGGGGAACTTCCCGGTGCTGGTGTTCCCATGTGTCTGCTGCCCTTGTCCTTCTGGATGGTAGTGGTCGTGTGTTTGGAAGATGCTGTCTAAGGAGGCTTGGTGAATTCCTGCAGTGCATCTTGTAGTTGGTACACACTGCTGCTATTGTGCATCGTTGGTGGAGGGAGTCAATGTTTTTGGATCGGATGCTAATCAAGCGAGTTGCTTTGTCCTGGACTTTGTCGAGCTTCTTGAGTGTTGTTGGACAGTGACTGGACAGAGGCAAGGGCAGGGCTGGAAGGCAAATGCCTGACTGGGGTGGGGGGGGTGACTGGAGGGAAGGGATGGACAGGGACACATGGGGGGGATGTTAATGGGAGCAGGAGGATAAGTCTGAGGCAGTCCTGGGGCAATGCGCACCAGGCTACAAAGCTGTGCCTTGCATGCATGTCCTGGTCCCAGTCCAAGGAGAGGGAGGGTCTGTTCACCCTGTGTAAGTTGTGTACAGCATGGTGTGCAGGATGTGGTCAGTACCTCACATGTTTCGGTCCTTGTTGGCTTGGTACTGGGCTACAGATGGCATAGTCACAGTCAGGGGAGATAGTTGCAGCCTGTAAATGGGAAACTGGTCACTAAGAGGGGGGCACTTGATGGTTTCATGGTGGTGGGGGGAAGTCTCAGTCGGTCACTGTGCAAAGGGCCTCAAGAAGGGGAGGGGTGAGGTCAACATAGGGCATGGGGACATACACAGAAAACAGTTCAAGGGGACTAGAATAATGATGGGCTTCAGGGATAAAGGGGGAGGCAGGAGAGTGATCGGAGAGAAGGAAACTTTCACATGTTGCTCTTCCAGATTGATAGGAGGGACTTGGATAATGATGGGATTGGAGAGGAATTTGGAAACTGGTCTCATAATAGAACAGGAGCAGCAGCATTTCAACAGCCAGTGGAATGACACAGTTGAAAAATAACCTTGGGAAAGAAATCTCTAGGGGAGGGGTCTGATGGTTTATGGGAGGAGTCGGCTGCTGCACTTTTGGGCTGATTGAAGGGGCACCATAAAAATTTCCACTTCAGGACATGGAGAGCAAGGATCAGTTAAGACATGTTAGGAAGACTAAAATGCCAATTAAAGGATTTGGACACCTTAGCTCATGGTGCGCATTCTTGTGAGAATTCATTAGGGATTGGAGCCAAATATTGATTGGGTTTGAATGACCACTTGTCCCTCTCATATGAAGATGCAAAAGTCAGAAGGGTCCAATTCTAAAGAAGCCACAGCTAAAGTACCTATGCAAAATGCTCCAAACAATCCTACACATTGCAGCTGAGAGGTTCAGGCTTTACACACCTCAACGATTACAGTCATTACATTAATGCAAGGCTGGCCTCTCATCTACTCCAAAGGAGGCAGCCTGACAGGGCCCTGACTGAGGCTCATAGCGCCGGGCTTTACTCATCCAGATCCAACCCCGTCTGTGAATATGCTGTCATGCCTTGGGTCTTGGAGGGGAGAGAGGAGTTGGAAACTCAGGAGCCTGTGATCCTTAAGGCTGTGCTACAGCTGCAAGGGGGGACCTGGGGGTGGAATGCCTGGAAAGAGGGCAGCCCAAGGGCTTCACAATGACTCCCTAGCTTGGCGATGAAAGATGATCATTGCAGGGTTATGTTCAATCATGTCTCTAAACGGTTTTTCCACAGAGACGAGAAGGAGTGCAGAATGGAGGCAGTTGACAATGCTGCTTTCTTCATGGCTTTCATGCAGCTGAGGAGGAGAAGAAGAGCCTGTCGCCATCAGACAGGGCAAAAGGAAGAGCCTCGCCCTGAGGAACATGTGCCAGTGGGACCCAATGAAGACCCAGAAGCTGAGGATGAGAGACCAATTCCACGGAAGCTCTTGGCATGACATAGGGTGTACAGAAGGTGTCTCTCATACTTGCAGGTGAGTGAGAGACAGTGCTGAAGATGCCTTCGCTTGTCAAGGGATGTGGTGGTTGACATCTGCCACACTCTTTAAGGGGATCTGATGCCTCACGGACTGGGAGGCCAGCCATTGCCAGTGGCTCTGAAGGTGATTGCTGCACTCAGCTTTTTTGCGAGTGGTTTGTTCCAGGGCTCCTCTGGAGACCACTGCGGAATATCACAATCCTCCGCTCATTAATGTATCTGAGAGGTCACCGACTCCCTATTCAGTAAGGCACACAATTACATCCAGTTCTCCCTGGATGAAGCCAGCCAGGCTGCCAGAGAAGTGGGATTTGCAGCAATCTCTACATTCCGACAAGTGCAGGGTGCCATTGACTGCACACACGTGGCATTAAGAGATCCCCGGCAGCAGCGACAATGACTCGTCAATAGAAAAGGCTTCCACTCTCTCAACGTGCAGCTGATCTGTGATATCCCAAAGCAGATTATGCAGGTCTCTGCGAGATACTCTGGGAGCTCACATGGCTCTTACATCTTGAGTCACTTGCAGGTGCCACAGATCTTCGAGGGCCCTCAGCGCATTCAGGGTTGACTCATCAATGACAAATGCTACCCCCAAACGACGTGGCTAATGACACCCGTTCGGTGGCCACAGAGTGCTTCAAAGGAGAGGTACAATGCGGCTCATTCTGCGACACGCTGATTAAGCAGATTATTGGCATGTCGAAGATGCGTCTCAATCGTCTGGACCGGTCAGGCAGCGCTTTCCAGTACTCTCCCCAGAGAGTGTCCCACATCATTGTGGTTTGCTGCACTCTATATAACCTGGTTTTCCAAAGGAAGGGTGAGTTGCCAAATGGAAAGATGGAGGATCTGCACGTCTCATCCGATGAGGAAGACGTCTACAGGAATGAATTCAATGAGGGTGAGAATATTGACGCCCCACAGGAAGAGGCCATAGTATGGGCCAGATGTGGCCTTGAGACACATATAACGACAAAGTTCCAGGGCGATGAAGACCACTAGCTCATACAAACAGATTTCACCTGCCCTTCAATGCAGAGTAGACAGTAATAACTTCTATGCTATCCTCAACTTCTCAATGAGGGACATCAATCTCAGAATGAATATCCACAATCTTGTGTGACAATGGCCTCATCCTTGGAAGGCTACACAGCCTCTGGAGCATGTGGCCATTGTGTGAAGGGGATAAGGACTCCACCAGAGCGCAATGTGAAGCAAGTAAACATGGTGCAGTCCTTTCAAGCATCACGCCAACATTTCACTGCCTACGGCAGCCTTCAAGAGGCAGGAGCAGCACGGCAAACCTCAGTGTGCTCATGGCAGTATACCTGTTGCAAGGCGCCTCAAGGAGGATAATCATCAATCACTGGCTCTCGCTTGACCATCTGAGGACTGATCTGAATCTGGACTGCAGCATCTCTCCATCCCTCATGCGAGAATAATATTCTGGCCTCATCCTCATACTGAGTCCCCAGCATGAGATCACTCTGTAGGACACAGCGATCTGTCGCTCTCAGTCATGATCGTGAGCCTGCGAGTCAAGTGACCTTTGTGTGCACAGAGAGAGCTTCAGCAGCACCAGCATCTGATCATTGACAAGCGCTCATGTCCCAGCCTTCATCTGGAGCTTCCCAAGATCCCATCCAGCATTGCCTTGGTATCTGGGAGTGACGGAGCCCAGTCAATCTTGACACCACATTTAAGCTTTACTTAGTAACTTCACTGATAATGAAGAGGACACAGCAGATGTACTGAACCTTCGCTCTCATCCTGTTTGAGGCCTCCACGTTTTCATTCTAGCAGACGGGGATACACATGAGGAAGCCTAGCACACTAATGGCACTGTCACGATCAGAGAACCATGTCGATTGCCTCTATGAGAGCCAGCACAGGGATTCTGTCAAACCCCACTAGCCAGGCCTTAAGGTCCAAACCTGCATCCTCCCATGTAATAGTCCAGCATCATGAGGATAGACACCAATAACCTCACGTAGTCGTGGCCGCCTACCAGACATTTCAGGAGTCCCCAAGTGCTAACTAGATCCATAGCTCTGTATCATCCAGATGGAGCGCAGGAACTATTATAGGAGTGATGCTTAGCCGTAAACGTGGTCACAATGTCACGCTGCAGGTCGCCATGAAAGGCTAAGGTCCCCAACTATTACTCACACTGTAACCCACACCCAAACCTGACTGACATTGCAGGGAGGCCACTGAAAAATGCACCGGGTTGGAATGACTCCAATGCAAGTCGCCATAGAAACCTATAATATCCACAGAGAACAGACTAAATTAATTTATCAATTTTGCTTCCAATTTCCACCCCTCTATCACCTTCACATGGTCCATCTCCAACACTTCCCTTCTCTTCCTTGACCTCTCTGTCTCAATTTCTGGTGATAGACTGTCCACCAACATTCATTACAAGCCTACCGACTCCCACAGCTACATCGACTACAGCTCCTCACACCCCGCTTCCTGTAAGGACTCCATCCCATTCTCTCAGTTCCTTCGCCTCCATCGCATCTGTTCTTTGATGATGCCACTTCCCAAAACGGCACTTCTGACATGACTTCATTCTTCCTTAACCGAGGTTTGCCCCCCAAGTGTGGTTGACAGGGCCCTCAACCATGTCCGACCCATCTCCCGTACCTCTGCCCTCACACCTTCCCTTCCCTCCCAAAACAATGATAGGGTTCCCAATGTCCTCACTTTTCACCCCACCAGCCTCCGCATTCAAAGGGTCATCCCCCGCCATTTCCACCAACTCCAGCATGATGCTACCACCAAACACATCTTCCCTTCACCCCCCCTATCAGCATTCCAGGGATTGTTCTCTCCGGGACACCCTGGTCCACTCCTCCATCACCCCAACACCTCATCCCCTTCCCACAGCACCTTCCCATGCAATCACAGAAGGTGCAACACCTGCCCCTTTACCTCCTCCCTCCTCAGCATCTTAGGTCCTCATCTTCCCTGGAAGGTTCCCCTCAGTATTGCAGCCCAGCGCTCCTTCATTTTCAAGACACTGCTCCTCTACATCCCAGCTAATGGGGATAGTGTATTCCACTGGTGGAACCTCCTCTGAGAAGGAAGAGAGGGGCAGGAGGGAGAGGAGGCCAGGTGGGCACAGACAGCATCCCAGGGACAGACCTTTAAGAGGAGAGGCACAGGCTCAGTTGGTGCAGGGCCAGCAGGGAGGCCAAGGCGGAAGGGCACACTGAAGACACCAATACCCAATGGCTAGAGCGTTCAAGCAGCGCTCCAAATACCTCCAGATGCCTGAGGCCCAGGGCCGCAGGAGACTCCGCCTCCAGGGACACAGTGACAGCAATATCTCACATGATAGGACCGGAAATCAAACTGCGTGGCAGACACCCCATGCCAGTGGCTTTGCAGGTCACAATGGCCCTGACCTTCTCTGCCTCTGTTTCTTTATGGGGCTCAGTGGGGGATGTGTGTGGTGTTTCTCAATCAGCTGCACACTTGTGTCAAGCTCGTGACTGATGCTCTCTTTAGACACGTCCGGAGGTTCCTCCACTCCCGGACAGACAGGGTGAGTCTGGCAGAGAGAGCACGAGGCTTTGCTGCGATGGCTGCGTTCCCCTGTGTCCAGGGTGTAATAGACTGCACTCATGTGGACGTCAAGGTCCAGTGGGTGAGCCGGGAGCTTTCGTAAACAGAAAGGGTTTCCACTCAATGAATGTTCAGATTGTCTGTGACCACAGGACACAGAGTTTCCAAGTTTGTGCCCATTACCCTGGGAGCTCACATGATGTTTACATCTTGCAGCTCTCACAGGTACCAAGGCTGTTCACGGCTCCTGCACAAGTGGATGGGTGGCTCCCGGGTGACAAGGGCTATCCCTTGAAGAGGTGGCTGATGACCCCACTCCGTCAGTCAAGAACTGAGGCCGAGGAGAGATATAACAGGAGTCATGCCTCACCAGGGTGATGGTGGAGAGGACCATTGGGCTGCTAAAGATGTGCTTCAGATGCCTGGACTGGTCGGGGGGAGCAGAGCGTGTCTCCCTCATAGTTGTCACATGCTGCACCCTGCAGAACCTGGCTCTGGCGAGGGGGGGCCCACAGGGGCTGAGGAAAGTGAGGCAGCTCCACAGGCCACGGAGGGAGTGATGGCTCAGAGGAAGATCCTGGGGAGGCGCAGGGTGAGGACCTCGAGGCAGAGGACAGGATCCCTCATGGAGGCAGGGACACCAGGGACGCTTTGATCCAGCGAGCGTTCTGCTGGGCATCCAAGACATCGATTCCTCATCAAACCACTGGCACTGCCTCCTTTGCTAACAACCAATAATTGAGAACCCAACCCAGTGCGCCAGCACCACACAACGCTGCACTTTTACAAGTCTGTGCTGCATCTGGCACCTGTTCATACCATCCAGACAACTCCGCCCATTTAAGTCAAATAAATGTTTATGTTACTTCACATGAACAAACACAAGAGTCAAAATAATTAACGCAAAAAATGTCACCCGTGACCCGTCCCTGTTGTGCTCAAGGTATCTTCAACTTATGTCTCCGGGTGCTGTGTCTTGGTGCTCCCCCCTCGCTGACAGTGGCCTTGGGGGCAGCTGCTGACTCTGCTGTCCTGGTGGCCCTGATGACCTTGGCAGTTGTCCTCAGGCCTCCAGAGCCTGAGCAGGCTCAGCCTGAGAGAGTCCATCCAGCCCCATGGCTGGGCACTCCTCCATCATCGCGGCATCATCAGATGCAGCAGCCACTGGCAGAGGGACGGAGGAGTTGGTGTCCTTGTCCAGAGTGCCCTGTGAGAAGCCCATAGAGACAACAGGCAGCTCACCTGCCAGTGTGAGCTGTGTTTGCACCTCTCTGCTCACCATTGATGGACAGGGGCCGAGCAGGGAGACTAGGTGCCTCATCTGTCTCTCACATTAGGAGGTCACTGCCTGTGTGAGAGTTTGCAGGTCCGAGTGCAACCCCAGGAACCCCTGAGTCTGCTCCTGAAGCTGCCTCTCCATGAGAGTCGCCACTCTCACAATGGAGGAGGCTGTGTGCTTAGTGTTAAGGGTCAACATAGAACTCATGCTCCACATGGACTCCTCCATGAGAGAGACTGTGACACGCAGATCCTCATGGATCTCCATTTCTCCCCCGCGCATCCCGCTGGATATCCAACATCTGCCACCTGATGGACGACTCCAGAGGCTCGTCACCTGCCTCAGACGCAGCTTGGTCCTGGTCTCCAGCTGTGCTCCCACTGACGGCTCCCTGGGGCCTCTCTGCCTCCTCATGTGAGTGTGATGTGCCCTCACCTCTGTGCTTCACCCACGGAGCCAAATACCTAATGCCCCCCGACCTGTGAGTATCTGCGCCGGTGCCTGGTTCAGAGAGACGGTGTAATGCTGGTGCAGGTGTGACGTCTTCCTTTGAGCTCAATGGGAGGTCCTCGGGGTCACCGGCGGCTACTGCAGATGATGCATCTGCGGGAGGAAGGCAAAGTATCAGTACATTCAATCATCATAGTCACTATGCATGGTAGGTGGGCTGAGGGGACAGTGGAGACCTGCTGCATGGTGCCATCTGCATTGGAGCTTCAATGGGTCTCTGGCTACGACAGCTCAGTTTCTGATGAGAGGAGCTCGCAATGTTTCCAGTGCCCACCACACACACATCTGTCACCTGCACTCTTACCATCATCTGAGACCCCTGCCTCACCACAGCCAGAGGAGCCCGGCTGCCTGTGGTGTTCCAGCTCCAGTGCATCGCTTTCCTGCTTCGTGAGGAAGCACAGAGTTGGCACTCCTCCACCCGTTCTGCGGCTCTCCGCAGCGTTCTGACTGCTCTTCCCCTGACAGGGCAAAATAGCCTCATTATTGCGCCATCTCCCTGAAAGGCCTTTCCTGGTTCCCACCCGGGCATTAGGTGGGCTGGGTCACTGTGGCACATCTCACCCCACAATGCACTGAGGCCAGTCGTGCTGACACCCCAGCCTTGGCAGGGCAGGGCTTCAGTGCCAGTTGTCATACACACTCTTAGACCCCCGAACGTTCTGAGCAACGGGATCCCGGCTAAAGTTCTCTGCACAAGTCCATGTCATTTCTGCATTCACCCTTGCTGACCGTAGCAGATCATTGACCCTTTTGCGGCACTGAATAACGCGCGGTGCACCACGTCACGCCCACTGACCTGGGTGGTGTCCTCTGTCCGATCCTTCTTGGTCAGGTGGGGTGGCCTTCTTTTGCTGTCCCTGGGCATTAGGATATGCCACCTGGCACTGACCTCCTCAACCAGCACTCCCAGGCACTCATCTGAGAAACTGGGGCAGAGTGCCCACCCGACTTGCCCTCCCACCTTCCATGACCACCAGGTGCTGAGGCCATGACTGCACACCGGGACATTTCTTGGACAGCTTCTAGACAGCTCCCTCAGCCTCCCCCACAACTGCTGGCAGCCTTCAGGGAGCTGCCTCTTCCGTTTTTTGAACATCCCGCCTGGTCCCCATTGGACCCTGACGCGATCCCAGCCCCGCACATCCGGTGGTCACGTTTCACGCTGGGTGGGCCTTAATTGGCAGCGCGCACTCAAGCAGGAGCGTGTTTTACATCTGCTTCTGGCCACACTGACTTCGGGCTCACCCTGAAGGTAGAATTCATGATTTATTTTAATTACGTGAGGGAAAGGGGGATGGTCAGAATCAATGTGAGTCCCTGGGAATCTGATAACAGTGATATTGTCAATAAAAATAAGGAAATGGAGGACATGTTGAATAATTATTTTGCTCCAACATTTACACTAGAGGAAGAGGTCAGCATTTAGAACATCCCAAGCAATCTAATATTGGATCAGGGATGGGACTCGTCAAAATTAACATAAGCAGGATGTAGTAATTAAGAAAGAAATGACACTAAGGGCGGAATCATCCCAGATTTGCACTAAGTGCGTTAGCGGGTGGATATAAACGACATTTTACCTGCCGGCCACAATGGCAGCTTCTCACGTCGAATCATCCCAAACCCGCCACATTAATTATGCATTCCTGGGAAACATGCCGTTTCCATGGTGGTCAGGCTCTCATTCACCCACCGCACCATCACCTCGCCGCTTCATCATGCCGGCGCCATTGTTAAAGTCCGCCACAAGCACACATCTCAGTGCTTCCAGCCCACGTCTGCTGCAAAGAAGGCAAAAAGACTGCAGCCCCCAGGTTCAATGTCTCATCCCTCGAGCACCTTTTGGATGCAGTGGAGGCTCGCTATGATGTTCTCTACCCCCACACTGGCTCAGGGTGGGCAGCAACATTACCAATCCAGCTTGGGAGGCAGCGGCAGCGGTGGTCAGCCACCTAGTGCAGCAAGAGGATGAATGATCTCTGTTTCGCTAGGTTAAGTCACTCTTTTCGTCACTCTCAGCTCACACGCTCACAAACCCGTCACACAGCCACAGGGCCCTCACTCACTACCTGTGCAAGGGACATCACCATTCACTCTCTCACACACCGTCACTGTCCTCAACAGCCGACAGAGTCCATGACACAGGGCCTCTGGTCAAACCCCAAAGAAACCCCTGAAGAGGAATCTGGAGGCCAGACTCCAATCTTATCAATATGGCTGCGCCTGAACTGTCTCAGCTGCACAGGAATGGTCACGTTGTTATACAAAGTTTCTCTAATATAAGGCTGCTTCCCAAACCTACCGCCCTCCACCCCCCATCCCACCTTCAACAGCAGGGCAGCCCATGCAACCCCCCCAAGTCACCTTAGTGGCAGGCCAGCCCTTGCCCTCAACCCCCCAACCCGCCTCAACCTTGAAGTCCGACACGCGACCCAGGCGAGCATTCCACAACGTTACTGTGCACTCACCTCAATGAATTCTCCTCAATGTGCAGCCCACCAAGTGCACACTTTATATATGCTGTTGTGAAACACATCAGTGTGGGGGTGGACAACCCAGTGGTGAGGGGGACAATTCTGGTGGGCTGAGCCTATAATTACATGCAAATGTATTACAATGAGGTTCCCGACATCCGATGGTGGGAAATGCAGTCCACCGTCGGCGGGCAGAGTGGACGACCGCAACGTCGTGAAACCGATTTTTGGCCTTCTCGCCATATTGTCCACTCACTCCACCGAGCATGCCCGATGCCAGCGGGTACGGACCATTCTGCTCTAAGAGTGACAAATCCCCAGGACCAGACGGTTTCCAACCCAGGGTTTAAAGGAAGTAGATGAAAACAGATGCCCTAATTATAATCTTCCAAAGTGCTCTTGATTCAGGAACTGTTGTTTGAGCTTCAAAAATTGTGCGTATCGCCCTGCTATTTAAAAAAAAGATGAGAAGGAGATGAAGGAATTCCAGACCAGTCAGCCTAATGTCTGTCATTGTGAAGTCAAATGATGCCCTGGTTAGGGAATCGGCTGAGGGACAGGAAACAGAGAGATGGGATAACGGGCAGAGTGTTAATTAATGATGTCCCGCAAGGATCTGTATTGGAACCATAACTATTCACCACATTTATTAATAACTTAGATGATGAGATCAACTTTCAGTATCTTAAGCAGTATGGTTAGAAGTGTGACATTGTAAAGAGATGTTGATAGATTAAGTGGCTGGACAAAACTAGACTTCAATGTTGGCAAATATGAAGTCATCTCCTTTGGACCTACAAAGGATAGAACAAGGTACTTTCAAAATAGTGAAAACACAGAAACAGTGCAATTTCAAAGAGACTTTGGGGTCTGGGTACATAGATTATTAAAATGTCATGAACAAGTTCAGAAAGTAATCAAAAAGCTAATGGAATGCTGGCCTTTCTATTTAAAGGATGTGAATGCAAGGAGGAAGAAGTCATTCTTCAGCCATTCAGAGCCATGGTTGGGCCATACTTGGAGTACACTGAACAGTTCAGGAACCACACATTAGGAATGATATATTGGCCTGGGAGGGAGTCCAGTTTAGACTTAACAGAATATTTAGACCTTTAATCAAACTGATTTCACTATGGCAGACACATTCAAAAATTATTAAAAGGTTATTCAATCAAAATTTGCATTAAATCATTTACAGAATTTGACAAGTAAAAATATGTAGATTTCAAAATATTTTGGATGAGACTGGATGAATGTAGACATGTAAATGTTAAAAAGGGAACATAGATTAAATTTAAAGGAAAGATAACACCAATAAGATTGTATTCCTTGGAATTTAACAGGTTAAGCGTGATTTGATGAAAGTTTTCAAAGTATTCAAGGGGACAGTAAGGGTAGATAGAGAAAACATTCTGCTGATTAGAGACTAGGACAAGGAGCAACCAAAAATCGAGGCAGATCTGTCAGGAGTGAAATGATGAAACACTTCTACATGCAAAGGGTATTCAAAGTTTGGAACTCTAGTCGAAGATTGATAGATTTTTGTTAACCCAAGTATTAGGGGATATGGACAAAAGCAGATACGTGGAGTTGGGTCACAAATCCGCCATTATCTCATTGAACAGTGGAGCTGGCTTGAGTGGCTGGCTAGCCTGCTCCTGTTTCTATAGGCCTGAGGTTTGGACAATGAGTTCAAATCCCATCATGGCAGCTGGGGAATTTAAATCCAGTTAATTAAATAAATCTGAAATAAAAAGATTAGTATCGACAATGGTGATTGCTGCCAGATTGCTGCAAAAACCCACCTGGTTCATTAATTTCCTTTGGGGAAGGAAACCTGCTGCCTTTACCCAGTTTGGCCTTAACCTGACCCCAGGCCCATAACAATGTGGTTGACTCTTAACTGCCCTCAGAAATGTCCTCGAAAGTCAGTTGTACCAAGCTAACGCAAAAAAGTTTCTTTTAGAAGTACAAGGACCTCAGCTGTTTAAGAAGGTGGCTCACCACCACCTTTCCAAGTCAATTAGTGATGGGCAATAAAAGCTGCCCTTGCCAGCAACACTCACGTTAAACAAAAGCCCTGTGGCCTTCGACCAGCAAGAAGAACAATGAGGGAGCAAGATCATTGGAATGTCAGCAACTTCATATTCTTCTCTGCCTTTCAAGGCCTCGCCTCTGCTCCACTGTAGGCCAAAGGAAATTGATGGACAGAGTGGGGTCCATAATAGGATACATTGGGCTGTGGACAGAGATTAAAGAGGTGGGATAAAGTCAATGTTAGAGTAGATTGTAGCTGGTCTGTGGAAGAAGAGGGCTTGATAAGCTGCTAGCTTTCCTATGTTCTTAAATCATTTTACTTACTTGATACAATTAACGTAAGCACTAAGTTTGTTGATGAATACTCTCTAACCTCCATAAATATCTTGCTCCTTGCCAACTTCATTGACTGTCTCAGGCACAGGCAGCTGCCCTTCTTATAAAAGGAAAACAGCATGAAACAATCTTTTTCCATCAGCTGCCACTCACGAAAGGTACAACTGTCCTGTAGTGTACCCTTTCAACATTGCAGGGAACTATTTTCCAGGCTCTGGTGGCATGGTGAGATCAATCAATCATTCTTCAATTTTGCTGAAGAGAAATGTTGCCAAGGCTTTTCCTCTTACACGCATCAGGACAAATGCAAGAATGCCAAATTTCAAATGACCACAACAGTTTATATTACAGGAAGAATTGTTGTGGTCATTTGAAATTTGGCATTCTTGCATTTGTCCTGATGCGTGTAAAAGGAAAAGCCTGGCATCATGTCTCTCTTTTTAGTAATAACCACCCCTTCCCTAAATTTCCTCTCCTGCCCCATCTACAAATTTCTTTCTCTCTTTGAAAAATTGCCTTTCACTGAATTATGGACCGAGAACTTTCAATCTCCGGAAGGTCGTACCCTGGAGGTATCCCCCCACCACACCCCAAGATATGCTGGGAGACACCTCAAAAGTCTCCACGCACTGACTACACGAGAATTGCCCAAGAAGTTTGGACTTCTGACGGGCAATGTCCCTGTGTCTAGCACCCTCCGAAACTCTGAGTTAAAGTTGGAGACTTCGGAATGGTTCTGACTCACTTAGCAGGATAGTTACCCATGGAAAGTTAGAAGGATTAAAACCAATTCTAACTCCTGGGTAAATCTATTACTGACCCCCTGACTCCTCACTAGATCCTGTGACTACCGCCCACGACAACCGAACAACGCCACCCGACTATACCCCGATCCCCCAACTACTCCCTGAATACCCCTCTGACACCCAGACTATCTGCCCAGCCCACTGACTAACCCCACCCGACCCAACTACCACCCCGACCCCTCTCACCCACTTACCTGCCACCCTACCCCCGCACCTACGTACCTGCCACCCTACCCCCTTACCCTCTTACCTTACATACCTTCTCTCCCTAGCTTCTCAAAGTGGCTTTGAGATATTTAAACTTACCAGAATATGGCAGCTAATGCCATAAAAAGCCGACATGGTTTGGCTTCCCCCGACAATCCTGCACACGATGAGGAAGGACTCCCAGAGCAGGTACACTCCGCATTCCTGAGGAGGCCTGGTTTGGATGTCCAGGCGAGAGATGTGTAGCTCCGGTGCAAGTAAATAGGAGCGGAGCGGCAATCAGTGGTGATTGCCACACCTCTGAAGATTCGGCTTGTCATTTCGTAAGTGGTTGCCATTGAGTCCCAAGGAAACATTGGCATTGGTTAAGGGGAAGCCAGATAAGTACATGATGGGGAAAGGAATAGAAGGCTATGCTGCTAGGGTTGGATGAATTGGGCTACGGAGCACCAGCACTGGCATAGATCAGTTGACCTGAATGTCTCACCCTGTGCTGTATATTCTATGCGACCATTTCTGTATGACAATAAGATGCCCATGCCCTAATCCAGGTACATTTTTACGTATCACATCTCAAACTGGGCAGCAGCCTTCTCTCCTCTTTAACAAGCCTCTCCATATATGGAACATCCTTTCATTCTTCACTTGCGATTATTTAATGGCTCTGAACAATGAATTGACTTTCCTTCATTTCAGAGTCACCTCACAGCCAGATGGGGTTGAATTTAATTTACAAGTCAATCCTGATTAAAATATTTGCCCTGAATTCAAATTAAAATGTATAAGACGAGTGTCTGTGCTCGATGCTTTTGTGTGGAAAGGTTAAATGCGTGACAGGCAGACAGAATTACAAACATTCTGCACATAAACCATTTATTTAGACCAAACTCCATCAATTAAATGAGAAGAGGCAGTTTTGCTTGCCAATAATTGCTTGTAAAGCATCAGGAATTAGTAATCCCTTGAGGTTTTGAAGTATATCTTTAAAAGGTACCATTTGGGAAATGAACGGGAGGAGACATTCCACGGGCACTCCGCTGCAAGGTAGTCATGAAACTGTGATGATAAGATGAACTGTGGAAGGGAGAGGAGCGTGAATACGACATGATACTCCAACCAGGTTATGATATGTATGGTATGATCAACAGTCATCTGCAGGTATTCCATGGACAATGTAAGGTAACCCAACAAGTGTCCAGTTTGCTCAGTCCAGAGGACTTTCACCTCGGTCATTTTAACCAAGCCCATCTGCTGGAAAACTGACAAGATTGGGTCAGCTGCCTCTTTAAACCTTCCTCGACCTTACATTTCATTGCTTTCACACACTGCACAACATGTAGTCAACTATATGTATGATATACTGTGATAATAGTATACTGATAATAATATACTCACGATAATATACTGAACACCATATACTATAACATTCACGCCACACAAGTGCCAGGCAATGACCATCTCCAACAAGAGAGAATCTATCCATCACGCCTTGACATTCAATGGCATTACCATCGCTGAATCCCCCACTATCAACATCCTGGGGGTTACCATTGACCAGAAGCTGAACTGGACCAGCCACATAAATACTGTGGCTACAAGAGCAGGTCAGAGGCTGGGAATTCTGCAGAGAGTAACTCACCTCCTGACTCCCCAAAGCCTGTTCACCATCTACAAGGCGCGAATCAGGAGAGTGATGGAATACTCCCCACTTGCCTGGATGAGTGCAGCTCCTACAACACTCAAGAAGATTGACGCCATCCAGGACAAAGCAGCCCACTTGATTCGCATGCCATCCACAATCTTCAACATTCATTCTCTCCACCACAATGCACAGTAGCAGCAGTGTGTACAATCTACAAGATGCACTGCAACAACTCACCAAAGCTTCTTCAGAAACACCTTCCAAACCCGTGACCTCTACCACCTAGAACAAGGGCCACAAACGCATAGGGGCATGACCACTTGCAAGTTCCCCTCCAAGCCACACAGCATCCTGACTTGGAAATATATCACTGTTCCTTCACTGTTGCTGGGTCAAAATTCTGGTACTCCCTCCCTAACAGCGGTGGGGGTGTACCTACACCACATAGACTGCAGCAGCTCAAGAAGGCAGCTCACCACCACCTTCTCAAAGGCAAATGGGAATGGGCAATAAATGCTGGCCCAGCCAGCAACGCCTACATCCATGAAATAATTTTAAAAATACAATACACTGCACAATGCAACATGCAACAGACTGTGTAATATGCCATACACTCTATAAAGCACAGTTCCTTCAATATCTGTTATCACCATTTAGGAAAAAGTTTCTCTTTCATTTTCCATTTTCTTTTGTGGTCCTTAATTTTTAAGTATGGCGCAAAACCTGGATACTGTTGTCCCAACCTTTGATGATTTTAAGCACTTCAAACATACCTCATCTCATACTATTCTTTTCCAGGGAGAAAAGACCCAGGACAGTCAATCTTCCCTCAGACGTCATTCTCTTATGTTCTAGGATCAACGGAGTAGTCCACTCCAGCAACTACATGGGAAATTGGGAGACTAGAACTGCATGCAGCGCTCCAGTTATGGAAGGAGATTATAAGCCCCGCTCTCAGTCAGCAGGAACAATGCTGAAGGCGAGTTAGAATGACAGGGTTAGGAGTTACATATCATTCCAAACCAGCTACATTCGAATTTATGTGAGAACAGGCACGGGCGGCACACCTACATTTGGCGGTCAGAAGCCTAGTTTAGATTGCAAAGTTGTGGCCTGATGATGCCATCAAAACAACACTGACACTTTAACTAATCCCAGCAGCTCAACTGTGAGAGGAATCTGCAAAGTAGCCACGATAGGTTGAAAAATGGCTTTTTTGTGCAATTCTTGTTTTCCTGAGGAAGCTTCCCTTCCCTTCTCTCCCCTTTGACCACAATAATTCCTGATTCCACCACCACCATCCCCTCACTTAACTTGCTGGGACTCTTTCTTTGGATTGCCAGTAGCAGCCTAACCTGCCCTTCCTCTGGTTTTCCTCTTCCACCTGCGCGCTTTGGATCAGTATCTGGAAAAGAGAGAACTTACATTTATATTTGTAAAGAAATACTTTTGTGATGTAGTCACTGTTAATGACATGTTAAGATACACGGGTAAATGGCATTGTTTAATTAAGTACTTGAGCACGTATAAATAGGGGACATCTGGGAATTTGGTGAGGTGAGGAGAGCTGTGAGACTGAGCAAAGTCAATGAAATCTCTCAGTAAAGAAAAGCTCTGTGTCTTGGTTTTGACTTCACCAACCAGCTTGGATTCTATTAACAGTCACTGTTGTAATGTAGGAAACATAGCACATCAAGGTCCCATGAACAGCAATGTCATAATGAACAGATAGCTGTTTACTTTTATGGTGTTGGTTGAGGGATAAATATTGTCCTGGACACTAGGGAAAACTACCCTGCCCTTCTTCAAATAATGGCATAGGATGTTTTCTGTTCATCTGAGGGGTCAGGTGCAGCCTGAGTTTAATGTCTCATCTGAAAGACAGTGTCACAGAGTCATAGTCATAGAGGTTTACAGCACAGAAAAAGGCCATTCAGCCCATCAAGTCTGCACCATTCAAACAAATACCTAACTATTCTAATCCCATTTTCCAACACTAGGCCATGGCATTGCAAGTGCACATCCAAATACTTCTTAAATGTTATGAGTGTTTCTGCCTCTACCACCCCTCCAGGCAGCGAGTTCCAGATTCTCACCACCCTCTGGGTGAAAACATTCTTCCTCACATCCCTTCTAAACCTCCTGCCCCTTACCTTAAATCTATGCCCCCTGGTTATTGACCCCTCCACCAAGGGGAAAAGTTCCTTCCTGTCTACCCTATCTATGCCCCTCATAATTTTATACACAGCATGTCTAATTGTGCAACACTCCTTCAGTAGCGCACAGGAGTTACAGCCTAGATTATATGTTCAAGTCATTGAAGTGAGAATTAAACCCACAACATTCTGATTCAAGGAGAGTTCCCACAGAAATGGTTGACATTCCAACATCCGGCGGGTGTAGATGGATTAATGCCTGCTTTGGCTCATAGAAACATAGAAAATTTGTGGCACAGAAGGAGGCCATTCATCCCATCATTCCTGTGCCAGAAAAGAGTTATCCTGCCTAATCCCCACTTTCCAGTTGTTAGTCCATAGCCTTGTAGATTATAACGCTTCATGTTTATATAGAAGTGTTTTTAAATGCGTTGAGGGTTTCTGCCTCTACCATCCTTTTAGGTAGTGAGTTCCAGATCGCCAACACCCTTTGCATGAAAAAGATTCTCATCAACTCCCATGTAACCCTTCTACCAATTAGTTTAAATCTCTGCTCCCTGGCTATTGACCTCTCTGCTAACGGAAACAGGTCCTTCTTATCGACTCTATCTAGGTCCCTCATTATTTTATACACCTCAGTTAAATATCCCCTTGGCCTCCTCTGTTCCAAAGAAAATAACTCCAGCCTATCTAACCTTTCCTCGTAACTAAAATCCTCCATTCCTGGCAACATTCTAGTAAATCCCCTTTCTACCCTCTCTTAGTGCAATCACCTTCTTCCTGTAATGTGGTGATCAGAACTGTCCACAGTTCTCTAGCGGTGGCCTAGCTAATATTTTATAAAATTCTAGCATAGCATCCCTACTCTTATATTCTATTCCTTAGCCAAGAAAGGAGGATATCCAGTACGCATTCTTAACCAACTTATCTACCTGCCATCTTCAGGGATCTGTGGACATGCACTCCAAGGTCCCTCTGTTCCTCTACACTTCTCAGAATCCAATCATTTATTGTTTATTCCCTTGCCTTCTTTGTCCTCCCCAAATGCATTCCCGCCTACTTCTCAGGATTAAATTCCCTTTGCCATCTTTCCGCCCACCTGACCAGTCCATTGATATCTTCTTGCAGTCTCCAGCTTTCTTCCTCACTATTACCCACACAGCCCACTTTCGTACCATCTGCAAGCTTCTTAATCATGCCCCTACATTTAAGTCCAAATTATTGATACCACAAAAAGCAAGGGACCTGGTACTGAGCCCTGCAGAATCTCAGTGAAAACAGTCTTCCAGTCACAAGAAGATTGGTTAACCATTATCCTTCACTTCCTGCCACTGAACAAATTCTGGATCTAATTTGCCACTTTCTCTTGGGTCCTATGTGCTCCTACTTTCCTGACCGTTCTGCCATGTGGGACCTTGTCAAAAGCCTTGCTAAAATCACATCCAAAATGTAACCCTGATTGACTCTCCTCGTTACCTCCTCAAAAAATTCAAACTAGTTAACCAGACATCATTTTTCCTTAACAAATCCGTGCTGGCTGTCTCTGATTGATTCCCTGGTCTGCAATTATTCAGTCTGTCCCTTTCTCTCTTTCTAAACAATGGTGCAATGTTAGCAATCCTCTAAATCCTCCAGGACCAGGCCCATAGTCAGAGGATTGGAAAACAATGCTCCCAGCACCTTGATTCCTGCCCCAGTAAAACTCGACCCTGTGGTCTTGCCAAATAGAAATACAATTTTAAAATAACCTCTTTGCATTGATATGTTATAGTCCCTCCCAACATTCTGCTTTCTATTTTAACAGCCTGGGAGCATGGGGAGAAAGCTTAAGGTCTCTCTCCTGCTCCAATGTCTCAAATGCAGTCCCATTCATTACATAATCCATATCAACTTTCCCCGTGCCACATCTCATAAAACACATCCGCCATTTCTCCTCGACTTCCCTCCCCTAATCCCTAACAAGCTTCCCAAGATCCTTTTGAATTTATGCACATTGATATTCATCAGATGGCACTTCTCCCAATTTGACATTGTCTGCAAATTAGGACAAAGTTCCTTCCCCTAAATCATTTATAAAGATGATAAACAAAACAACCCCAAAACAGAGACTTGTGACTCTCTTCTGGTAATGCACTGACAACTTGCTGCCGCACAGTCCCGTACATTGTCCATCAACAAGCCAGTCATCTAACAATCCATTTTAATACATCCCTTTCTATCTCATTCCATAATCCAGGTATTTAACATTTAGAATGGGTCTTTTCCCTATCTACTAAATCTATCATTTCCTCAACAAAATCGTCCAACATGATCTCCCACTCCTGGAGCATTGTTGACTCTTTTGGATTAGTTTTTGCTCCTCAAGATGTTCCTTTACATTAACTCTATTAAATAACCAAATGTTTTCCAAACAGTGGAAGCAAGGTTGACAGGTCTATAATTTGATGATTCATTCCTCAACCATTCTTTGAAGATGGGAGTCATATTTATTATTTTCCAATTACCCTAATATGTCCAGTCTTTAGAAAGACGCCCAGTTAAGTTCTGTCCAGAAAAAACAGGACAAATCCAACCAGCCAATTACTTGCCTATCAACCTACCCTCAATCACCAGTGATGGAAAGAGTGTCAACAGTGTGATCAAGTTGCACTTACTCAACAATAAACTGCTCACCAACATCCAGTTTGGATTCTGCCAAGGCCACTCATGTAACTGCCCTTGAAATCAAAATAGCATTCAAACCAAAGTATGTCACCAAGGAACCCTAGTAAAACTGGCATCACTAGGGATCGGGGGAAAGATCTGGAGTCATGTTTGTCACAGATTTGTCACAGGCCAATTATCTCAGCCCCGTAACAACGCTGCAGGAGTTCCTCAGAGCACTATTCTAGGCCCAACCCTCTTCAGCTGGTTCATCAATGACCCTGCCTCCATAATAAGGTCAAAAGTGGAGCTGCTTGCTGATAATTTCACAATGTTCAGCATTCACAATTCCTCAGATATTGATACAGTCTGTGCCCATGTGCGGCAAAATCTGCACAACATTCAGACTTGGGCTATTAGTAGCAGGGAACATATGCATCATACAAATGCCAGGCAATGATCATCTCCAAAAGAGAGACCCAGTAACATGAATGCCATGGCTACAAGACCAGGTCAGAGGTAGGGTATTCTGTGGTTTTTGACTCACCTTCTAGCTTTCTAAATCTATGCCTATGGCATAAATCAGGAACATTTTGGAATACTCTGCACTTGCCTTGATGAGTAAATGCAGCAGCACTCAGTAAGCTCAACGCCATCCAGGACAAAGGAATCTGCTTGATTGGGAGCCTTGATTGGGAATCGGTGGTCATCTTCCATATAGACTCTGGAACAGTTCCTACAGATTGGAGGGTAGCTAATGTAATCCCGCTATTTAAAAAGGGAGGTAGAGAGAAAACAACGAATTAAAGACCAGTCAGCCTGACGTTGGTAGTGGGGAAAATTCTAGAGTCCATTATAAAGGATTTAACAGCTGAGCACATGGAAAACGATGGCAGAATCAGACAGACAGCAGGGATTTACGAAAGGGAAATCATGCTTGACAAATCTACTGGAATTTTTCGAAGATGTGACTAGTAGGGGTGATGAGGGGGAGCCAGTGGATGTGGTTTATTTGGACTTTCAGAAGGCTTTCGACAAAGTCCCACATAAGAGATTAGCGTGTAAAATTAAAGCGCATGGGATTGGGGGTAATGTATTGAGGTGGATAGAAAACTGGTTGGCAGACAGGAAGCAAAGAGTAGGAATAAACGGGTCTTTTTCTGAATGGCAGGCAGTGACTAGTCGGGTACCATAGGTATCAGTGCTGGGACCCCAGCTAATCACAATATATATTAATGATTTAGATGAGGGAATTAAATGTAATATCTCCAAATTTGCAGATGACACAAAGCTGGGTGGGAGGGTGAGCTGTGAGGAGGATGCAGAGATACTTCAGTGTGATTTGGACAAGCTGAGTGAGTGGGCAAATGCATGGAAGATCCAGTATAATGTGAATAAATGTAAGGTTATCCACTTTGGTAGAAAAAATAGGAAGGCAGATTATTATCTGAATGGCTATAAATTGAGAGAGCGGAATGTGCAATCCTCGTACACCAGTCGCTGAAGGTAAGCATGCAGGTGCAGCAGGCGGTAAAGAATGCAAATGGTATGTTGGCCTTCATAGCCAGAGGATTCGAGAACAGGAGCAGGGATGTCTTGCTGCAATTATACAGGGCCTTGGTGAGACCACACCTGGAATATTGTGTGCAGTTTTGGTCTCCTCATCTGAAGAAGGATGTACTTGCTATAGAGGGAGTGCAGCGAAAGTTTACAAGACTGATTCCTGGGATGGCGGGACTGACATATGAGGAGGGATTGAGTCTGTTAGGATTATATTCACTGGAGTTCAGAAGAATGAAGGGGGATCTCATAGAAACCTATAAAAAATCTAACAGGACTAGACAGGGTAGATGCAGGAAGGATGTTCCCGATGATAGGGGAGTCCAGAACTAAGGGTCACAGTCTGAGGATATGGGCTAGACCATTTAGGTCTGAGATGAGGGGAAATTTCTTCACCCAGAGTGGTGAGCCTGTGGAATTCGCTACCACAGAAAGTAGTTGAGGCCAAAACATTGTATGTTTTCAAGAAGGGGTTAGATATAGCGCTTGGGACTAAAGGGATCAAAGAATATGGGGAGAAAGCGGGAGCAGGCTATTGAGTTGGATGATCAGCCATGATCATAATGAATGGCGGAGCAGGCTCGAAGGGCCAAATGGACTGCTCCTGCTCCTATGTTCTATGTTTCTATGTTTCTATCTACTACCTTAAACATCCACTCCCTCCAACACCGGTGCACAGTGGCTACAGTGTTTACCATATACAGAATGGCACTGCAGCAACTTGCCAAGGCCTCCTTGACTACACCTCCCAAACCCAGGCAAAGGCATAGGAACACCATCACATCCAGGTTCCCCTCACACACCATCCCTCACTTGTAAATGTAGCACTTTATCCTGGAACTCCCTTTCTAACAGCACTGTGGGTGTACCTTCATCACATGGACTGTAACGATTTATCACCACCTTCTTTATGGCAATCAGCGATGGCAGTGATGCCCATGTTCCAAGCATGAATAATTTTAAAATATTAAAGCCCCTGGGATTGGCCCGAGTTCTATGAAGTACCCACAAGTTGATTCAATTGTTGAGCCGATTTCTCAGTACTCTGGGATGAAAGTTGTCAGAACCAGGAGCCACATGTGCTTGGAACTTCAATAAACTCCTCAATATGTCCTCTCTTGTGTTTTTGAAATAATATCAGATGCCAAACACTAATTAATAAAATATACACAATCTAGACTAATGCATTACACACTATTTAATAGGGCATACAAGGCAATATAATAGACTATTACAGTGTTGGATGGATGTCACTTGACAGAATTTTGACACTGATGTCTGTAAAGGAAATTGGTATAATAATTACTGGCCCGAATCTTCCAGTTTCCGGATAGTCAGAGATCCTGACACGCTGACCCAAATGTGAATTGCCTTGGAAGTTTCAACTTCTGATGGGTAATTCCCCTACTCCTCGGGACTCTCCACAAGTGTCTCTGACTCTGCGGTACAGTCGGAGACTTCAGACAGTTCATTATTTAGTTACCTGGGGTAGTTAGCCAGGAAATGTTAAACTGAGTCTAACTCCTATGTAACTACACAACTGACCCACCAATCAGTCACACTGATCCCTAGCTAGCCCCCTGACCCAATCTGACTACCCCCCGCAACCATCTGACCACCTCTCCGAATACCCGACGACCCTCCTGACCCGAATAAACGCCCCACCACTCCACTACCCCCTGACCACTCCCCCGGTCACCTGACTATTCCACCAGCCTGACCTGAATAAACCCCCCACCACTCCACTACCCCCTGACCACTCACCCTGCCACCCAACTAACCCCCCAACCACCTGACTACCTGACCACCTGACTACTCCCCAACCACTTGACTACCCTCCAACCACACAACTATCCCTCAGACCCGACTACCACTTCATCCACCTGCAACCTCACCCACCTGCCACCCTGCCCATGGACCACCTCACCCAACTATCACCCCATCCACCTCCCCATACCCACTTATGCACCGACCCACTTACCTCACCCATCCTTTGCACTTATCCACTTACCTCACTCACCTACCCACCCTACCACGCTACCCATTCACTCATTCATCCACTCATCCACCCACCCATTCAGCAACATTCAAACTGGACCTTCAAACTTGCCATATTGCAGCTTGGGCAGTAAAAAGGGATGTGTCTTCACTACCCACCTACCCCAACTTCATTCCACTGTGATGGAGCTCTCTGAGGGACATTGCCCTCTGCATTTCTGGGAAAGTTGGACAGGAGATCCTGGAAAAATGTGGTGCAGCATCGAATCAGGGGCATGTTCGAGCAGGGCAGCAGTCCGACGATGATTGACATCATCCCAAAATGCCCCAATTTTCCAAGCTACCATATTGAATCTCTAAATCATCAGTATAGATACAATCCATTCAGGTGCCCCTGCTACTTCCCATTTCTCTTGCTAAACCAAACCAAAAACATTCTCCCTCCCCAGTCCCCCTCTACACTGGTCTTGCATCTTCAAACCTCTCTAGTTTTTCTGCCATATCTTCTCTTCCTGTTTCCGTGCTTATCTCGTCTAACCTGTCTCCTCCAATCTCCTCCCCTCTCAACTACATTCCCGAATCTACTCCTCATCACCAAATTTCCCTTACTGGCTCTAAAGCTAGCTGACACTCTAAATGATTTCCTGTCACCATCCCACTGTCCCATCCCATTCAAGAATCCCAGCACTGACCCATCTACCTTCAACTATGACCTCATCTCCACCCTCATTTGAGTATATTATCTGCTTCCAGCTTCCACCCCACCTCTCCAACAACTCCCTGTTCGAATCCTTTCAGTCAGATTTGTACCCGAGGTTAATGTCCTGTTCAACTCTACAATTTACATCTGATTTCTACGAACATATGAATTAGGAGCAGGAGTAAGCTACTCTGTCCCTTGAGTCTACTTTGCCATTCAATAAGATCATGGCTGATCTGATTGTAACCTCAACTCCACATTCTTGACACGTCCAATAACCTTTCACCCCCTTTCTTATCAAGAATCTATCGACCTCTGCCTTAAAAATATTCAAAGATTCTCATTCCACTGCCTTCTGAGGAAGAGAGTTCCAAAGACTCACTAACTTCTGAAAGAAAAAAATTTCTCCTCATCTCTGTTTTAAATGGATGACCTCTTATTTTTAAACTGTGACCCCCTAGGTCTAGATTTTCCCACAAGAGGAAACATCCTTTCCACATCCACCCGGTCAAGACCCCTCAAGATCTTGTTTGTTTCAATCAAGTCGCCTCTTACTCTTCTAAACTCCAGCAGTATAAGCCTAATCTGTCCAACCTTTCCTCATAAGACAACTCTCCCATTCCAGGTATTAATCTCATAAACCTTCTCTGAACTGCTTCCAACACGTTTACATCCTTCATTAAATAAGGAGACCAATACTGTAAACAGTACCCCAGATGTGGTCTTACCAATGCCCTGTACAACTGAAGCATAGCCTCCCTATTTTTGTATCAATTTCCTTCGCAATAAACAGTAACATTCTATTTGCTTTCCTAATTACTTGTTGCACCTGCATACTAGCCTTTTGTGATTCATGCACTGGGACATCCAGATCCCTCTGCATCTCAGAGCTCTGCAATCTCTCACCATTTAGATAATATGGTTCTCTTTTATTCTTCCTGCCAAAATGGATGATTTTACATTTTCCAACATTATACTCCATTTGCCAGATCTTTGCCCACTCACTTTATCTATATCCCTTTGTAGCCTCCTTATGTCCTCTTCACAACCTACTTTCCTACCTATCTTTGTATCATCAGCAAATTTAGCAACCATACCTTTGGTCCCTTCAACCAAGTAATTTATATACATTTTAAAAAGTTGAGGCCCCAGCACTGATATCTGTTTCACACCACTTGTTACATCTTACCAACCAGAAAATGACACACTTATGCCAACTCTCTGTTTACTGTTAGCTAGCCAATCTTCTATCCATGCCAATATGTTGCCCCCGACACCATGAGCTTTTATTTTCCATAATAACCTTTGACATGGCACCTTATCAAATGCCTTCTGGAAACCTAAGTACAGTACATCCACCTTTATCCCTTTATCCACAGCACATATTACTTCTTCAAAGAATTCCAGTAAATTGGTTAAACATGAATTTCCACTCACAAAACCATGTTGACTCTGCCTGATTACCATGAATGTATCTAAGTGCCCTGCTATAATGTCTCTAATAATAGCTTCTAACATTTTCTCTATATGTTAAGCTAACTGGCCTATAGTTTCTGCTTTCTGTCTCCCTCTCTTTTTGAATGAAGCTCCATTCTCTATTTTCCAATCTAATAGAACCTTCCCCAAATCTAGGGAATTTTGGAAAATTAAAACCAATGCATCAATTATGTCACAAGCCACTTCTTTTAAGACCCTAGGATAAAGTCCATCAGGACCCAGGAACTTTTCAGCTGCAGCTCGAACAATTTACTCAGTATCACTTCCCTGGTGATTGTAATTTTTCTGAGTTCCTCCCTCCCTTCCATTTCCTGATTTACATCTATTTCTGAAATGTCACTTGTATCCTCTATAGTGAAGACCGATGCAAAATATCCATTCAATTCATCTGCAATCTTCTTATTTTCCATTATTAATTCCCCAAACTCACTTTCAATAGGACCAACACTCACTTTGTTAACTCTTTTCTTTTTTAAATATCTATAGAAACTCTTACTATCTGTCTTTATATTTCTAGCTAGCTTTCTCTCATACTCTAATTTTTCCCTCCTTATTAATCTTTTAGTCATTCTTTGCTTTTTTCTAATATTCTGTCCAATGCTCTGACCTTCCATTCATCCTTGCACAATTATATGCTTTTTCTTTAAGTTTGACACTATCTTTAACTTTTTTAGTTAAACGTGGATTATGGGTCCACCCTTTGGAATTTTTATTTCTCGCTGGAAGCTATCTATTCTGTGTATTCTGAAATATTCTTTTAACTGTCTGCCACTGCATCTCTATTGACCTACCTCTTAAGCTAATTTTCCAGTTCACTTTAGCTAGCTCTGCTTTCATGCCCTCACAATTACCCTTATTTAAGTTTAAAATACTAGCCTTGAACCCACTCTTCTCTCCCTCAAATTGAATGTAAAATTCAATCATATTATGATTGCTTCTACCTGGGGGCACGTACACTATGAGGTCACTATTTAATCCTATCTCTTTGCACAATACTAGGTATAGTATAGCCTGCTCTCTGGTTGGCTCCAGAACAAAGACCCTTATACGTGCCTGTCTTTTAACTGTGATTATTCCAGTGCTTCCTTGCTGAATCTCCATTCTCCACCCTCTGTAAAAATCAGTTTAACTCAAACTCTACTGTAAATCCAACGCCAATTCTATCACACCCATCACTCCATTGCTGAATTCCAAGATACTTTGAATGTCTCAACCATCGGGGGCACCTCATGATTCAAATCCCCTGGGTCTTGTGAATAATTAACACCCATTGCCACCACGCCTCAAATTTAAAATTCTGATCTTCATTTGCTATGCCCTTGTCTCTCTTTACTCCTGTAACCTTATCAAGCCATCTTTCTGAACCTCACAGTTTCTCTGACACCAGCCGGTCAGGCATCCTTATCCCTTCAACCTCCTATTGGTGGTCATGCCTTTAACCACCTATATCACACTCTGCCAGAATGCATTCCCTAATCCCTCTGCCTGGCTACCTCACCCTCTCCTACTTTAAGAATCTCCCAAATCCTTTTATTTTATAGTCAGAATCTGTGCTATTGAAATGGAAGGGAGGTGGCTCCTGGAAGCCATGACTTGTGACATCCTTGTGGAAGTCTCAGAGAAGCAAGACAATGAGACTCATGCTACAACTGGGTTGATTAACAAAGTTATCAAAGAACTTTAATGCAACAACCAATTATTGCATTTCTATAGGACCTAAATGTGGAAAAAATGTCCTAAGGCTCTTCAAATGTCTCAACCAAATGGGGAGTGCTTTATGGTTCAAATTTGTCCTTATCCCTCATGAATATTTGGCATCTGCTACAAGAAACTTTATCCTGGAGTTTGAAGAGCAGAAAGGTGAGGCCATTGCAGAACAAGAGGGCGAAAGTGGTTGCGAAGACTCAGTGCTATACCTCCCATGCATCAATACTATTCTGACTCTGTGCAAGGCCTTGGTAAGTTCATTGCTAAGGTACTGTGAACTGTTCTTGTCCCCTTACAATGGCTGGTGGTATAGACCCTACTGGGAAAGGATCATAGAAGGGCCCCTTAATTCCTCCCTAGCTTAATGGCCCTCAAAAAGGCTTAACGAACTAGTGTTTTTTTTACTCTAGGAAAGTACAGACTGAAGACATTTGATTGAGGTCTTTAAAATAAAGAAAAGATTTGGTCCATGTGGATAGGCTATTGGATTAAGACAGGTTAGGGAGTAACAGGGCACAAGAAGACAACTAAACATCATTGTGGAACTAAATCAGCTGTTAGGATGTACTTCTTTTCAGAATCGTTAGCCTCAGGAATAAGTTACCAACACATGCAGTAAATGCAGACTCACTGCGAGCACTGAAAAGTGAATTGGACTTGAGAGTGGCCAACACATGGGAGAGTCTTTGTGTCTCTTAGTAACCATGGTTTCAGAGTGTCAGTAAGGAATGTTCCAGTGTTCAGTCTTCCCATGGTTTCTTTTTTCTCTGTGTTTTTGCATCTCTCAGGAGATTGCATTACTGTTAGGTAAAGCAAGATGGGGGTGATGGTATGTAGGGGTCACACCACGATAATATGAAACAAGCTCAATAGACCAGCTGATCTTTTCCTGACCATTGTTCATGTATATATGCGTGATTTTGTATATATCTTTGGCCATCGGACACACACATAGACAAAGAGAGACAGACAGAGAGAAGAAGAGAATCGAGAAAGAGCTAGATACCATGCAGCATATAAATACACAGTTATTTATTGCTCTGATGTGATTAAAAATATATTACATTCAAAATCAGAGCAGAAGTAATGGCCTGGAAGATAAATGTTATGGCTTTTTTTTAAAAAAAAATTGACTACTTTAAAACTGAAAAATGGAAAAGCTCTAGCGTGTTCAAATCTATTAATGACTTTCCTGAAACCACGACAGGATAGAATAAATGGCCCATTTAGCAGGTATGCTGAAGACAAAGACGCAATGTATTAATCCAGAAGTGAAGGTAAATGTGCCTTTCTGGTTTGGAAGCCTTCTCCACTGGGAGCATACACTAGGAAACTGCATGCACGCAGCTCCACTCGATATTCCACTTACATCAGCTGCATCGTGGGCTGCTTGTCCCTGATTTTTTGGCACGTGAGCCGTTCCAAGCCAGGAGCAGCAATCAGGAAATCTCCCGGAGTGGCCAACCAAGCCTTTTGCTGCAAACGCTAATGCTCAAATGTGTCTGAACAGCGCAAGTGACTACATTGACTCTTGAATCGGCCCACGCCATCACCACAGCAATTAACCTGGCAAAAATGTGACATCACTAGAGGTTGATGAGTTTTGATTAGCAGCTCCCAGAATAGCACTGTACAGAAATTCATGATTAGATTTATTTCACAAACGTCGGTCTTTTCCTCCATACTCTAAAGCTAGGGTGTCCAAGCATTGACTCTATGCCACTTTCAGTCTATGAGCCTTGTCAATCTGGTCCTCAAAGCCCAGGTTGCTGCCCTATTTTCACACATATATTTTATTTGCGAGTATGGAAGGGGTCTGGTTTTAGCACTATTGCCTCATTGGTAGATAAATGCTGAGTCAAACCACAAATATCTGTAACCATCAGAACTCAAGATACATAGAAATTAATGGGGACATGGATTTAACTTCAATGTGGACCTTACGGTTGCATGGTCTATCCCTAGGTGGTCGAGCAAAGACTAAAAGCTCTGAAGCCACATTTATGTTTCCTGTTACTAACAACATTTTTGCAGCTGTTGATTTGCTCAGTCAAACTCTCAACTCTACCTTCAATGCCCTAGTCCCCTTTTAAACCATTATTATCTTGCTTTCACCCTGGCAACTCCCCCTTTAAGTCCAAGGCTTAAACAGAGTAAATAGATGTAGTAAAAACATAGATCAACCAAGCTCTAATTGAATAGTGCCACAGGTTCATGCTCTGAATATAATTGTGGTTCCACAAATAAGTAGCTTTTTAGGCTAGAATCCTTCTTTCTTAATGTTTAGTTTGAGATGATATTATTTAGAATTACATAAGATATATGGCATAGAAACAGGCCCTTCAGCCCAAACAGTCCATGCTGATGTTTACGCTCCAGTCAAGCCTCCTCTCATCTTTCTTGATCCAAATCTATCATCGTAACCATCTATTCCCTTCTCCTTCATATACTCGGCTAGTTTTCCCTTAAGCCCATCTATACTATTCACTTCAACTACTCCCTGTGGTAGCAAATTCAATATTCTCACCACTCTTTGGATAAATAAGCTTCTTCTGAGTTCCCTATTAGATTTCTTGGTGACTATCTTATATTGATGATCTCTAGTTATGCTCCTCCCCACAAGTGAAAACATTCTCTCTGTATCCACTCTATCAAAACCCTTCATAATTTTAAAGTCCACTCAGCCTTCTCTTTACAAGCAAAAAAGGCCTAGCCTGTCATTCCCTTTCTAATATCTGTACCCACGCATTTCTGCTTCTCTCTCAACCTTTAAAGGTCCAACCAAGGGAAAGCCAGATTCCACACCATCACATAGTGCTGAGCAAGCCACTTCTGCTTGGAATATTCTCCTCCAGGGATGGAACCTGGCAACCCCGCATTTCCACATCTGAAATCAGCAACTCAGTAAGGCAAGGGGATCAAACCCACCCTCTCCGAGCCCGGGCGCCACATACCAACACACTGATGGAAGGGCATGGCAGCACGCCCTGATTGGGCAGTATTCAGTGTCTAGATCTTGTAGTATTCAATCAGTGGGCGAGGACTGACAATCTTCCAACAGTAAATGCCGGAGACAATTGGCCTTCACAAAGGAAGGTCAAAGGGAGCTGCAAAGAGATATTGATAAGACAGGAGAATGGGTTAAGCAATCACACATTGAATTCAATGTCAGTAAGGGTAAGGCATTGCGATTTGGTAAAAGGTATAAACAGCAGTAATTATATTCTGAGGAACAGAGGGATTTGGGGAAACAGTTTCACAGCATCTCAGGTTGGTACAGGCTATTAAAAACTAATGGAATTTTATATTTTACCTTCAGGTAAAGAATGCAAAAGCTAAAAGGTAACCACAAGCCTAAATGAAACCTTAATAAGACCTCAGTTTAAGTATTGTGTGTGGTATTGGGCTCCACACAAGAGGAAGGACATTGAGGTTTTTTAGAGAACATACTACTCAGATTCATTTAGGACACTGTTGGATATGAAGGGAAAAAATGCAAAGAACGTTTTGACAAATTAGGGCACCTTTCATTAGAAAAATGTAGATTATTGGGTGATGTGACAGAAGTGTTTAAAATTATGATAGGATGGGGCAGAGTTGATAGAAGTCAACTGTTTCCAGTAGTTGAGGGTCAAGAACGAGGGACCATATATACAATAATAAATGTCAGGGATTTAGAACAGAGCTTGTGTTGGCTGAAGAAGGTATGTTCTCATTTCTGTGCATCTTCTGTCTAGATTGGAGCTTGAGTGGCAGCTGGAGGCACTGAGGTACATCTCAGTGGCTGAGAGTTTCGTGGATAGCACGTTTTTAGACGTGGTCACCCCACAGCTTATGGAAGTGCAGACAGAGAGGGAATGGGTGACCATCAGTCAGAAGAAACGTGTCAGGCAGGTAGTCAGGAAATCCCCAGGGTGCATCTCACTCGAGAACCATTTTTCTGTGTTGGAAAATGGTGAGAATGATAGTTCTTCTGGGAAGTACAGCCACGCTCATGGCACTGTGAGTGGTTCAGCTGCACAGGGGGAGGAAAAAGAGGGGAAGAGCAATAGTGGTAGGAGATTCGATAGTAAGGGGAACAGACAGGCATTTTTGCGGCTGTAGATATGACTCCAGGATGCTATGTTGCCTCCCTGGTGC
Source organism: Cetorhinus maximus (assembly GCF_964194155.1). Taxonomy (NCBI): domain Eukaryota; kingdom Metazoa; phylum Chordata; class Chondrichthyes; order Lamniformes; family Cetorhinidae; genus Cetorhinus; species Cetorhinus maximus. Next base: position 9,837,156 of record NC_135897.1, read on the forward strand.
CAGGGTCAAGGATGTCACTGAACGGCTGCAGGGCATTCTAAAGGGGGAGGACAAACAGACAGAGATCGTGGTATATCGTGGTACCAACAACATAGGTAGAAAGAGGGATGGGGTCCTGCAAGCAGAATTTAGGGAGCTAGGAAGCAGATTAAAAAACAAAACCTCAAAGGTAGTAATCTCTGGATTACTTCCGGTGCCACGCGCTAGTGACTATAGAAATAGGAGGTTAGTCCAGATGAATGCGTGGCTGGAGAGATGGCGTAGGAGGGAGGGCTTTAGATTTCTGGGACATTGGGACCATTTCTGGGGGCGGTGGGACCTGTACAAGGCAGACGGGTTGCACCTGAACCGGAATGGGACCAACATCCTTGCGGGGAGGTTCGCTAGTGCTGCTGCGGAGAGTTTAAACTAACTTGGCAGTGGGATGGGATCCTAAGAGGAGGTTCAGCAGGGGGAGACGCACAGCCAAAATTAGAAGAGAGAGCATGTGAGTCTGGAAGGCATTGAAATTATAGGCACGAGGGAGTTTGGCAAGGCTGGATGGTATTTATTTTAATGCAAGGAGTCTGACAAATAAGGCAGATGAGTTGAGTGCACAAGTTAACACATGGAAGTATGATGTCATTGCTGTCACAGAGACATGGTTGAGAGAGTGGCAGGATTGGCAGCTCAATGTTCCAGGATATAGGGTCTTCAGGCGAGACAGAGAAGTAGGTAAAAGAGGAGGGGGTATCACAGTATTGATCAAGGAATCAATTATAGCAGTAAGGAGGGATGACATCTTAGAAGGCCCCTCAAATGAAGCCATATGGGTAGAAAAAGGAGCAATAACATTGCTGGGAGTGTACAAAAGGCCCCCAAACAGCCAGAGAGAAATAGAAGAGCAGATATGTAGGCAAATTTCAGAGAAGTATAAAAATAATAGGGTAGTAATAGTGGGGGATTTCAACTTCCCCAATATTAACTGGGTTAGTCATAGTGTGATAGGTTTAGAGGGAACGGAATTCTTAAAATGCATCCAGGAGAGCTTTTTAAGCCAGTACATAGAGGGTCCAACAAGAGAACGGTTGACCCTGGACTTAATTTTAGGGAATGAAGGCGGGCAAGTGGTAGAGGTATCAGTGAGGGAGCATTTTGCAGATAGTGATCATAACTCCATTAGATTCAAGGTTGTTATGGAGAAGGACAAGGATGGGCCAGAAATCAAAGTTCTAAATTGGTGGAAGGCCGATTTTAATAAGATCAGATTTGATTTAGTCAGGGTGGACTAGGAGTAGCTACTTTTAGGTAAATCTGCGTCAGAGCAGTGGGACTCATTCAAGAAGGAAATAGGGAGAGTATAGGGCTAACATATTCCAGTAAAGACAAAGGGTGGGACCAACAAATCCAGGGGACCCTGGATATCGAGGGGTATACAGGAATGGATAAAGAGAAAAAGGGAGGCTTATAGCAAATACTGAGGGCCCAAAACAACGGAAGCCCTAGAGGAATATAGAATGTGTAGGGGGAACTTAAAAAGGAAATTAGGAGAGCAAAAAGAGGGCATGAAAAAACATTGGCAGGTAAAATAAAGGAAAATCCAAAGTTATTTTGCAAGTACATTAAGAGTAAGAGGATAACTAGGGAAAGAGTAGGGCCCATTAAGGGCCATAGTGGTAATTCGTGTGTGGAGCTGGAAGACGTAGGTAGGGTTCTAAATTAATGCTTTGTGTTGGTGTTCACAAGTGAGAGGGATGATGTGGATACGGAAATCAGGCAGAAGGACTGTGATGTAACTAAAGAAATTAGTATAGAAAGGGAGGAGGTTCTAAGTGGACTGGCAGGCTTAAAAGTAGATAATTTTCCAGGCCTGGATGAAATGTATCCCAGGCTGTTGAGTGAGGCAAGAGAGGAGATAGCAGGGGCGCTGGCAATAATTTTCAATACCTCGCTGGCCACAGGAGAGGTGCCAGAGGGCTGGAGGACAGACAATGTGGTACCATTATTCAAGAAGGGAGGAAGGGATAATCCAGGGAACTACAGGCCAGTCAGTCTAACCTCAGTGGTGGGAAAACTATTGGAAGCAATTCTGAGGGACAGAATTACTCTACACTTGGAGAGGCAGGGATTAATCAAGGACAGTCAGCATGGTTTTGTTAAGGGGAGGTCATGTCTGACCAATTTGATTGAATTTTTCAAAGAGGTGACCAGGTGTGTAGATGAGGCCAATGCATTTGACGTAGTCTACTTGGACTTCAGCGAGGCTTTTGATAGGGTCCCACATGGGAGACTGATAACGAAGGTAAGAGCCCATGGGATCCAAGGCAATTTGGCAAATTGGATCCAGAATTGGCTGAGTGGCAGAAAGCAGATGGTGATGGTCGAGGGGTGTTTTTGTGACTGGATGCCTGTGTCCAGTGGGGTTCCACAGGGATCGGTGTTGGGTCCCTTGCTGTTTGTGGTATATATAAACAATTTAGACCTGAATGTAGGAGGGTTGATTGGTAAGTTCGCAGATGACACGAGAAATGATGGGGTGGTAAATAGTGAGGAGGATAGTCTTAGATTACAGGAGGATATAGCCAGGCTGGCCGGATGCACTGATCAGTGGCAAATGGGATTTAATTCAGATAAGTGTGAGGTAATGCACTTGGGCAGGACAAACAAGGCACAGGAATACACGATGAATGGTAGGACCCTGAGAAGTACCGAGGATCAGGGGGACCTTGGTGTGCATGTCCACCGGTCCCTTAAGATAGTGGGACAGGTAGATAAGGTGGTTAAGAAGGCATATGGGATACTTGCCTTTATTAGTCGAGGCATATAAAACACTGGTTAGGCCACAGCTAGGGTATTGTGTGCAGTTCTGGAATCCGCATTATAGGAAGGATATGATTGCACTAGAGAGTGTGCAAAGGAGATTTACAAGGATGTTGCCTGGGCTGGAGAGTTTTAGTTATGAAGAGAGATTGGGTAGATTGGAGTTATTTTCCCTGGAGCAGAGGAGATTGAGGGGGGACATGATTGAGGTGTATGAAATTATGAGGGGCATAGATAGGGTAAACCAGAAAGAACTTTTCCCCTAAGTGGAGGGATCAATAACCGGGGGCATAGATTTAAGGTAAGGGGGCAGGAGGTTTAGAGGGGATGTGAGGAAGACTTTTTTCACCCAGAGGGTGGTGGGAATCTGGAAGTCACTGCCTGAAAGGGTGGTAGAGGCAGAAACTCTCATAACATTTAAGAAGTATTTGGATGTGCACTTGCGATGCCATGGCATACAAGGCAATGGGCCTAGTGCTGGAAAATGGGATTAGAATAGTTAGGTACTTGTTTGACCGGTGCAGAATTGATGGGCCGAAGGGCCTTTTTCTGTGCTGTAGACCTCTATGACTCTAGATTGGGGATTTCTTAGAGTTGTCGCCTTTTAAGTGTTTTGGAGCAGCATCTGATTTTTTTGAGTGAGAAATTCTCAACCTGTGAACCAGCCATCAAATGTATCAATCAAAGAAAATTCTTCTCAGAATATTCATGAAAGACGAAGGTCATAAGACCCAACTAGGCTAAGAGCCTTTACATGGATCAGCCACACCTGCCCATCTTCTCATCATAGCAGTGATTCCACAATCTGGTGGCTTTTGCAGAGAAAGTATCCCATGAAATGCTGACCACACAGTAACCTTATATCCCAGCTGGGAACATTTGGTCACAAAGTCAGCTTGCATATCCCTTCTATACCCTTCTCTCTCCCGGAGAACGTGTGCTGAATACTTTCTGTTGTATTCTGATTAATAGTCGTTCAGCTTTTTCCAAATAGGGATTTTGCTTGGGCACCTTAAACAGTGTGCTAAAAATAGCACTCAACAGAAACTCAGCCCACTGTCCCTTTAAGATAGAAACATATGAACAGGAGTAGGCCACTCAGCCCCTTGTTCCTATTCCACGTTCAGTATGATCATGGCTGATCCTGACTTCAACTCCATTTACCCGCCTTCGCTCTATATCCTTTGGTACCCTCACCTAACATATCTGTTCATATTCTTTATGACTGGCTTCCCGGGTAATTAATTCTACAATTCTATTACTCTTTGGATGTTAAAACTCCATACGCTAAATCCTTGTACCTGTCACCATTGTGAACTTTGCATCACATAATGAGGAAGAATCAGTCAGTTATTTAAATGTCAGCTTGGCTCGGAGGTAGCACTCTCTCCTCTGGGTCAGGGTCCAGTCCCACTCCAGAGACTTGAGCACATAATCCAGGTAGACACTCCAGTGCATTACTGTGGGGTTGCTGCACTGTTGGGTGAAAAGCTGTGAAAATTGTATCTCCCCTCTCAAGTGAATGTAAAAACCCCATAGCTCTATTTCGAAGGAGACCAGAGGAGTTCTGATCAATATCAACCCCTCTATCAATGTCACTAAAGCAGATGATCTGGTCATCATAACAATGCTCTTTGCAGAATTAGCTGTGTGCTAATTGGCTGCTGTGTTTCCTGCATCACAACAGTAACTACACTTCAGAAGTATGTTGGCTACTGTAAAGCACACTGGGACATCCTGAGGTGGTGAAAGGCACTATATAAATGCAAGTCTTTCTTTCAAGAGGCACTACTTGAATAAAAACAGAGAGTCAGCCAACTTTCCAACTTCATCTGTGAAGACAGATTAATGATCATGTCAGTGTTTGTGGGGGTTTGCTGAGTTCCAATTGGCTACTGTGTTTGCCTACTTAACAACTTCATAAGTACCTCATAGGGTTTTGTATGTAATAATGTGATATCAATGTAAACTGTTAATCTTACAAACTATGATCCTTACCATTGTGTGACCTTGGACATGACAACAATGGCCATCCTGAGACTTCAAGAGAAAACGGATTCAGAACTAAAATAATGGAATTTATTCAGAGGCCCAAGATCTAAACATTTCGTAGCTCCCAGGAAATAAATTTCATTCTGTAGGGTTGCCAACTCTGGTTGGGCATGTTCCTGAAAGCCTCATGACGTGATCTCCAGCTTCCAACTACCCTGTCCCCATGCTCCATCCTTGCACCATCCTGCCACTCCCATGCCAACTGGGAAATGGGATTCTTGTGAATCTGATTGGATGATTCTTAATTCTCGGTCAGACAGCCTTGTTTGCCATCTCCAAAGAAAATGAAAGAAAACACAATTCATTTTTGATACCGTGGTGATTTCATTTTGCTCGCTATAGTGTGCTACAGCGTAATACAACACCTTCAACCAGAGACTCCAGGCCACTCTTGCAGAGTTTGGCAACCCTACCAATGCAAAGGACAGTTTCAATCTGAATCATGCCAATTTAAACTTGTACCGCCCTTGTTGTTTGGAAAGTATGTTTGTTAAACAAATTCAGACCTGCAAAGGAGCCTAACTCTTCCCCCCACAATATCATGTTGCCTTTTGAAAATAAAGTATCAAGGTGAGTGGAGTGGGGGGGTGATATCAGGGGCCTTGGGCAGGGGGTGGGTGTGGGATGCAGAAACAGTGGGGAACACTGACCAATTCACTGTCAGAGATGAATTAGGGACTCATAAATAGCACAGTCTGTGATCTGCCAGCAAGCAAGTGACTTTAGCACACTCTCCTGCAATTATTCCAACACTGCACCTTAAAATGGGCAAGGGGGTTAGAGAGAGCTCGAAGAACAAATATTGAGGTAGGCAAAAAAAAAAATGAAACTACACCAACGCAAAGTTCAAATGCGAGCAGAGCTTGTTTTCTATTCGAAGACACCCAGAGGCAGTTTAGATAATCCATCCGACAGACGCAAGCAAAAATGATATATTTGACCTCATTGTGAGTGTATTTTGAGAATTTTTTTATAATGACTGCCTTGGTAATATTTCACGGTACCTCATGTATAATAAGTGGAAACTCACAGGCCTTTATGATAAATTACCAGGGTAACACAGGGACACCTAGTTTGCATTTCAATATGAGCAAGTGCCAGATCCTTATTTCATTACTGGCCGACACATCAGTGGATGGATTTTAATTTGCTTGTGGAAGCGTGTATCCGTGGAGACCTGGTATGGCCACTGTACATAGCAAAATTCAGTGTCAGGCTGTTGCGAGTTCTAGGCTGTCTGCGCCAAGCAAATAAACTGCTGAATAAACAAAAAACAGCGAGCTGCTGTAATTGTGAGAGAGACTCCACGCTAGACGAGTGAAATCAAATTAGCGAAGAGCATTTTACTGGGCATTTAGATTGGGAGCAGTAACTTTCAGGTCTAGATCCACAGTGGTGTTGGTCACATACTGTGCATGTTTCTACTTTTTAACCGGTTTATTTCGCTCCTTCTCGGAGGGTGTTCACTCCAGCTGGGAACAGCTCTGCAGCCGCCAGCAGCTTACTGGGGCAGTGCCCAGGTGCCCCCTTCATTCTTGTGTGACTCCAGGCAGTGAGTGTTAGAGGGCTGCCCAATGATGGGAGACAGGGCTTTACCAGGTATGCATTGTGTACCGTGTGTAGGATTTACCACAAATCAAGGATGGTTTGTCCTCATTAACAGACAACATTAAACCCCACCCAATTGTTCAATCGGGAAAGAGCAGCCCCCAGATTTCCCTGACAGTTTGCCTCCAGATGAATGCGTGACTCCAATTTCCTGGTGTGAAAGAGCAGGAAATTTATGAGGAATAAGTGGCTAATGATGCAGCCAAATTTCCATAACTTCTTTTCCTGCGGGAGTCAGTACCTCCCGAGAAGGAGGGAAATAAATCGGTTAAAAAGTCGAAACGCACAGATTGCGATCGAGCCCATTGTAGACCAGACCCATCTTGGCTTGTTAACGTGGCCCTGCCCTCATGAGAAACCTGAACCTTCCTACAATTATACTGGTTTAAAATGGGCTTAAAGACATGCCCAAAATTTTAGACATGTAATGTCCTGATCTCAGTGCAAATCAGTTATGACAAACAAACCTAATATTCATGCAAACTCTCGCTTGATTAAAATTTTCACAACAAAACCTCAAGAATTCCTTAAAACCATCCATGAGAAGCCTTTCATTTCAAATGAATAATGTAGAAAAACATTTTCACAAAACACGAGATAAATCTAACTGGAAGGATGACCCGTTCACTCGACAGCTATTATGACAACTACATAAATACTTTCATGTAAGATTTTGGACTGGCTGCTATGAAGGAGAACTGAAATCTTTCTGACACTGACACTAAAGTGTGGCAGAAACCTGGAAGCCTCAACCTCAAAAGGCCATGGACGCAGGGGCTCAATTCAAACTTTCAAGAATAAGATTGATAAATTTTTAGCTAAAAGCTACTGCGGATGCTGGAAATCCAAAACAAAAACAGAATTACCTGGAAAAACTCAGCAAGTCTGGCAGCATCGGCGGAGAAGAAATCAGTTAACGTTTCGAGCCTTCATGGCCCTTTTTGTTGATTAAGAGTGTAAAGGGGCAAAGGTCCTGAGGTACAATCTTTCTTCTTCTTCTCTTCTTAAGCAGTCCCTCAGTGTCGAGGATGACTTGCTTCCACGCTAAAAATGAGTTCCCAGGTGACTAACCAGCCCAATGTGCAACCTACAGTCTCTGTCACAGGTGGGGCATACGGTGGTAGGGGAGCAGGTGGGTGGGGTGCCCTGGTTGCCACGCGCTTCTTTCACTGTCGACACTTGGCTTCAGCTAGCCCTTGGCGATGAGACTCGAGGTGTTCAGCTCCTTCTCAGGTGCTTTCCCTCCACTACGGGCGGTCTTGGGCCAGGGATTCCCAGATGTCGGCGGGGATGTTGTGCTTTTTCAAGGAGGCTTTGAGGGTCTCCTCGAAGCATTTCCTCTGCCCTCCTGGGGCTCGCTTGCTGTGTCGAAGCTCCGAGTAGAGCGCTTGTTCCGGGAGTCTCGTGTCAGACGTGCGGACAATGTAACCCGCCCAGCGGAGCTGATTGAACACGGTCGATGCTTCCCCGATGCTGGGGATGTTGGCCTGAGCGAGAACACTGATCTCGGTGCACCTATCCTGCCAATGGATTTTCAGGATCTTGCGGAGGCAGCGCTGGTGGTATTTCCCCAGAGTTTTGAGGCACCTGCTGTATATCGTCCACATCTCTGAGCCATGTAGGAGGGCGGGTATCACTACTGCTCTGTAGGCCGTGAGCTGGGGTGCTGGGTTTGATATCCTGGTCTTCAAACACACTCATCCTCAGGCGGCCGAAGGCTGTGCAGGCACACTGAAGGGGGTGTAGAACCTCGTCGTCAATGTCTGCCCTTGTTGACAGTCGGCCCCCAAGGCATGGAAAGTGGTCCACGTTGTCCAAGGCCTCGTCATGGATTTTGATAACTGGGGGGCACTGTGGCATGGAGGGGGCAGGTTGGTAGAGGACCTTTGTCTTATGGATGTTTAGTGTCAGGCCCATGCTGTCATATGCCTCGGTGAAGGTGTTGACAATGGCTTGGAGCTCGGCCTCCGAGTGTGGCTGAGCATCATCTGCATACTGTGGTTTGATGACAGAGGATGGGATGGCCTTGGATCTGGCCTACAGGCTGTGGAGGTTGAACAGGTTTCAGCTCTTTCCGTAGTTTAGCTCCACTCCAGCGGGGAGCTTGCTGAGGGTGAGATGGAGCATTGCGGCAAGGAAGATCGAGAAGAGCCTTAGTGCGATGACATAGCCTTGCTTGACAATGCTCCAAATGTGGATTGGGTCTGAGGTGGATCCATTGGTCAGGATCATGGCTTGCATATCATTGTGGAGCAGGTGGAGAATGGTGACAAATTTTAGGGGGCAGCCAAAACAGAAGCGGATGCTCCATAATCCTTTGCAGTTGACCGTGTCGAAGGTTTCTGTGAAGTCAAAGAAGGCCATGTACAAGGGTTGGTGTGTTCCCTGCATTTCTCTTGTGGTTGTTGCGCGGTGAAGATCATGTCCGTTGTGCCCTTTAGTGGGCGGAATCCACATTGCGACTCTGGGAGAAGCTCTTCAGCCCCAGGGAGAAGGCGATTGAGGAGGATTCTTGCTATGATCTTCGCTGTCACTGGGAGCAGGGAGATTCCTCTATAGTAACCGCAGTAAGACTTGTCAACTTTCTTGAAGATGGTCACGATTACGGCATCTCTGAGATCTCCTGGCATGCTTTCCTCCATCCAGATAAGGGAGATGAGGTCATGTATTCACACCAACAGTATTTCTCCATCATGCTTTAGTGCTTCAGGGGGAGATTCCATCTACTGCTGATGCCTTGTTGCTCTTTAGCTATTGGATGGCCTTTTCCACTTCGTGCCAGGTTCGAGTTGTGCTGAGATGGTGGCGGGTAGCATGCTGCGGGATGGAGTCGAGGACACTCGCGTCGAAGGCAGAGTCTCTGTTGAGAAGATCTTCAAAGTCCTCCTTCCAGCAGGCGTTGACTGTCCCTCTGTCCTTGATGAGCACCTCTCTGTTCTTGGCCAACAGTGGAGTGGGGCCATGGATGTTTGGGCCATAGGTGGTCTTGACTGCGCTAAAGAAACCTCAGACATCGTGGTTGTCGGGTAACTGTCGGATCTCCTGTGCTTTCTCCTCCCACCATCATTCTTTAGGTCGCTGGTTTTTTGTTGGTTCTCAGCCTTCAGCCACCTGTGGAGCTGCTTTTTAGCTTTCGAGTTGGGTTGCTATTTCAGGTTCAGAAGTAAAGAGTCAAAAGCCCTGAGGTACAATCAGACATGGCCTAACTGAACAGGCATAAAGGGGTTGAATCACCTCCTCCTATTCCTATCTTCCTATACCTCCAGATAATCAAATGTGAGTCTCTCGGACTGTTTATTGCAATTCACTTCAAGGAATATACGGAGCTACTGACCGAGAGGAGTGCAGCATGGGATAGACGCAGAACATGATGTACCAGCCATCAGTGTGTTTTGACTACTTTACTGCATGTTTATTGTTCCATTCACCTTTATGCATATTGGGTCAAAATGTAACAGCTTTTGGGCCTACAATGGGGGCAAAAGGAGTTTGATCCACGGCTAAATTGGTCAGGGCCTTTATTTAAGCTGCAATGGTGACCAGCTAGATTAAGTGCTAGCCTTTTTTAAATTTTGTTCTTGGGATTTAAATGTCACTAACTGGGCCAGCATGTATTCCCCATCCCTAATTGCCCTTGAGAAGGTGGTGGTGAGCAACCTTCTTGAGCCACTGCAGTCCATGTGGTGCAGGTACACCCAAAGTGCTGTTAAGGAGTGAGTTCCAGGATGTCAATTCAGGAACAGTGAAGGAACAGCGATATAGTTCCAAGTCAGGATGGTGTGTGACTTGGAGAACTTGCAAGTGATAGTGGTAGTGTTCTCATGTGTCTGCTGCCCTTGCCTTTCTAGGTGGTAGAGGTCATGGTTTGGAAGGTTCTGTTGAAGGAGCCTTGGTGAGTTGCTGTAATGCATCTTATGGCTGGTACACACTGCTGCCACTGTGCACCAGTGGTGGAGCGAGTGAATATTTAAGGTAGTTGTTATGGACAGGGTCGGAGAGAACTGAAGCATTGCACCCTTTCCCTTACTGTCAGTAGTCAGTGTGGTTTTGGAAAGGGAGGTGTTTGTGCATCTCTTAGCCCCATTGAGTAAGTAGTCAATTTGAGAAACAGCAGCAAGCTTTTATGGTTTTAAATGAAGAGGATTATTTTTTCACACATTCACCCCAAAAGTCTAAACACTGCATCAATCGCTCGGCACTCGCACACACACTTGAGAAAAAATACTATTAAAGGGAATAGGGCACTTATACAAATTGTAAACAAAAGAATAATTTTTACATTTGGCTCATTGTAAAATAACAGTCGTTGCAGGTCTGGTGAAAAAAGGAATCTTTTCCACTCTTGAATTGTAGTTTAGATGAGTTCAAATAGCTGGAGTCGAACATCCAGATTATTGCAGGATTTGCTGAAAGACATGGCAACTCAGCCGGTCATGAAGTCGGTTCCTTGCGGCTTCCTTACCAGGTGGACTTTTTGAGAGAAAGGGAATCAGGCTGAGAGGCTTTTAAGGTTTTCAGGGCCTCCAGGTTCTTAAAGGCAAAGATGACACAGCCTTTTTACTGCTTCCGTTCTGCAGCTTTCAGTGTTCTGTGCAGACTGCCCTCAAAACCTTTTCCTAAAAGGGTGATCAACACGGCTGCACCATGGATGGATCATGTGGTCCTTCACAGCTCTCTTCCATATATGGTGTTGGACTTCAGTTAGTTCGCTACAATCTGGGTCTTTATGTTTGCAGACATCCCTCCTAGGGGTTTGAGACAATCATCGTCTTGGTCTGAGAATGACCCACTCAAGTCAGGAAGGCAGCTAAGATGGTTTCAGGATAAGGGTTTTCACACCTATTTACTCTGGAATGCCCCTTTGCCCTTTCGAAGGTGTGGCAGTGTTTTCTGGAATCCACAGGCTGAGAGCTGGGTGGTCCCGTGGCAGCCATCTTTTGCAGTCCAAGAGTGCGCATTTTCAAAAGTAAAAGATAGTCCCAGAAGTTTGCATATGAACACAGTCCATGTTTGAAGTTACGAAAAGGACATGTCTTCATTGGGCATGACATGGTGAATGGGTGCAGATCAAGTGGGTTGTTTTGTCTTGGACGATATCGAGTTCTTGAGTGTTGTCGGAGCTGACTCCCTAAAGCTTGTCCACCATCTACAAGGCAGAAGTCATGAGTGTGATGGAATACTCCCCACTTGCCTGGATGAGTTCAGCTCCCACAACACTCAAGAAGCTCAACATCGTCCAAGACAAATATGAGAAGTAAAAATGTGATGAAATTTATATTGTTTAAGGGGGGGTGAAGCAGGTGAAGCTGGGTAGAAGGCCAGTGATAGGTGGAATCAAAGGACAGATTGACAAAGATGTCATGAGCAAAAGGACAAAGGGGGTAAATGGTAGTGGTACTGGCTAAAGGAGGTGCTGATGGTGGCATTAAGGTTAGAAAGCAACACCTGCCCCTTTACTTCCCTCCTCCTCACTGTCCAAGGGCCCAAACACTCCTTTCAGCTGAAGCAACACTTCACTTGCACCTCCTTCAATTTGGTCTATGGCATTCGCTGCTCCCAATGCGGTCTCCTCTACATTGGGGAGACCAAACGCAGATTGGGTGACCGCTTTGTGGAATGCCTTTGGTCTGTCCACAAGCATGACCCAGACCTCCCTGTCGCTTGCCATTTTAACACTCCACCCTGCTCTCATGCCCACATGTCCATCCTTGGCCTGCTGCATTATTCCAGTGAAGCCCAACACAAACTGGAGGAACAGCACCTCATTTTCCGATTAGGCACTTTACAGCCTTCCGGACTTAACATTGAGTTCAACAACTTCAGATCATGAACTCTCTCCTCCATCCTCATCCTTTTCTCATCCCTTTGTTTCATTATTTATTTTTATTTTTATTCTTATTTATTTTCATTTTTATTCATTGTTTTATCCCTACCTTTTAATCCCATTTTCAATCTTTTTTCCCACTCCTGTCCCCTCACCACACCCCAACTCCACAAGCGTATTCATGTTGTTTTTTCCAGAGTGCTTACCCTTGTCCTGCTATTATCACATTCTGATTTCTGATCTTAATGCCACCATCAGCACCTCCTTTAGTCAGTACCACTACCATTAACATCCCTTTGACCTTTTGTTCATGACGTCTTTGTCAATCTCTCCTTTGCCCCCACCTATCACTGGCCTTCTATCCAGCTTCACCTGCTCCAACCCCCTTAAACAGTATAAATGTCATCACTCTTTACTTCTCTTTAGCTCTGAAGAAGGGTCATAGGAACTCGAAATGTTAACTCTGTTTTTCTCTCCACAGATGCTGTTAGACCTGCTGAGTTTTTCCAGCATTTTCTGTTTTTGTGTGGGAGATAGTGGATGGGTTCAAGGGCTGCAACATGAACATTTCTTCTATACGATAACCATCTTTACACCAGCTGATGGGGTGGCAGTCCTGTATGACAGTTGGGCTTTATGGGCACTGACACCCTAAAAAATGGAGGAGAAGCAACTCCTCAGATGTCAGCCAAACATTCTAAGTCAGAGCACCAGTTTCTATTTGCTGGGACTGCCTGGAGTGAGATTCAGCCCCTCTATCGTCTGATCCAGAAACAGGAAAGCTACCACTGATCTATAGTCTCACTCCAGGCACTGGTGGATGAAGCATTTAATCATTGACATGTCTCAAACTGCGCAGCTGGCCCGGATAGCTAAAGAGAGATGTGGTGGCACTTGGGTGACCAGGTGTCCCGGTTTTGCCAGGACAGTCCCGGTTTCCCAATAAGCGTCCCAGCGTTCTGACAGTTTTCTCCAAATTGCTCAAATTTCCTGGTTTTCAGCCCCCCTGAGTCCCCTCCCCTTTAACCCGCCCCTCACATTCCACTTACTGTTGGCAGACCCAAAAGAAACCCTCTCGCGTTGCACTGCACCCTGGGAATTGGAATGCTGCCATTAAGCGGCTAAGCCAGGATACTCTCGCCTGCGCAGAAATCCTTCTCACCGGCATCCAGAGCCGGGGCAGAATCAGCCCCCGGGTGACAAAAGAAGATTGACAGTGGTGTCCACCAACCACAAACTGCACTTGAGGTAGTTGGGCGGCACCCATTGGTAAACCATCAAAGTGCTGAGAATGGTGACAGGCAAGTTCGGTTGAGCTGTGGCATGTTCAGCCAACCTTCTCAGTGAAGGATTGCATTCTTTCCTGCTTGCGGCTCTGGGTGCAAATAAAATGTCCCGCTCTTGAGGTACATTTACTAGTTTAAAATCCAGTTTCTGACCGAAAACATCAATTGTTAGGGCCCAGTGTGCAAATGAAAATAAACAAGGCTTTTAAATGGAGATTGGTCTTACCCATTGTGCATTGTACATTAATGTTAGAGCAGAAAAGAAGATTCTGACTGGGATCTAGTGACAAATGAAGCCTTGGTTCAGTTTTTTTTATGAAATTGAGACAGAAATGTCAATTAAACAAAAGCCAGTGGTTTGTAAGAACTGTCTTCAATAACTGGGGGGCTTTACAGGGTTGCCAGCTCTGGCTGGACATATTCCAGGAGATGTCATCATTTGACCTCCTACCTTCAAATGCCCCTCCCCCAGATTCCTGTCATTGGTCACCCAACATGCCAATCATCACGAAGACACACCTTCCCAAGGCTCTTCAATGTGCCCTAGTTTTGATGTTTGAAAACCTGGTCACCCGAGGTGACGCACACTGGATTTAAGGACAAGGAGAAACAGATGGACATGTACACCAGCACAAGTACAAAATTACAATCTGCAAATGCTGGAACACAAATAAAGAAAGAAAATACTGGAAATACTCAGCAGCTCAGGCAGCATCTGTGAGAGAAAAACCGAGTTAACGTTTCAGGCCAATGACCTTTCATCAGAACTAGAAAAAATTCAAGGGGTGACAGGTTTAAAGCAAGTACGGGGGGAGGAGGTGGAGAGAATAGAACAAAAGAAAAGGTCTGTGATAAGGTGGAAGACAGCAGAGATTCAGTGACTGAGGGGATGATAGCTCAAGGTAAAAACGATGATAATTTGACAAGTAAAGAAATAAAAGATGTGTCTGGAGTAGGTGTAAAAGAGAAAGAAGAATCGTTGCCAACGGCTACCATCTGAAAACACGATCAAAGATCGCCAAACATAATGGGGGCACAAGTTATGATCTGAAATTGTTGAACTCAATGTTAAAACCAGAAGGATACAAACTGCCTCATTGAAAGGTGAGGTGCTGTTCCTCAAGCCTATGTTGAGCTTCATTGGAACGATGTAGGACACCAAGAATGGATGTTAGAGTGGAAGTGGGATGGAGAATTCAAATAACAGACGACCAGAAGTTTGGGGCCACGTCTGTGGACTGAATGGAGGTGTTCTGCAAAGCAGTCACCCAATCTGCAGTTAGTCTGCCCAATGTACAGCAAACCACATTGTGACTAGTGAATACATTACATTGAACTGGAGAAGTACAGGTAAACTACAGGTTGACCCGGCAGGAGCATTTGGGCCTTGGACAGTGAGGAGGGAGGAGGTTAAAGGGCAGGTGTTTCATCTCCTGTGCTTGCATGGAAAGTGGGAAGGACAGGGGGTGTTGAGGGCGATTGAGCACTTGGA
Organism: Cetorhinus maximus; assembly: GCF_964194155.1. NCBI lineage: Eukaryota > Metazoa > Chordata > Chondrichthyes > Lamniformes > Cetorhinidae > Cetorhinus > Cetorhinus maximus. Next base: position 9,852,217 of record NC_135897.1, read on the forward strand.
CAGGGTATCGCGGAGAGAATGGTCCCTTTAGAATGCTGAAAGGTGAGGATCTGTTTGTTGGTAGCACCATACTGGAGATGGCAGAAGCGGCAGCAGATGATGCATTGAATGTGAAGGCTGGTGGGGTGGAAGGTGAGGGCAAGGGGAACCTTGTTGAGTTTCTTGGGGAACAGGGGAAGGAATGAGAACGGAAGTGCGTGGAATAGAATGGACATGGTTGAGGGCTCTTAGCAAAATCCTGAACATTCATCTCCTGGAACTGTGATTTTGGTGCTCTAAAAATCCTGGCTCTTCTGGACCCATCTGTTTATGCATGTAGCAGAAACAATGTGGTTATTATGGGAGAATTTAATTTTCACATATTAGCTAATGTACTGAATTTCTAGAGATGGAATTTGGGGCAGTTTTCTGGAACAATATGTTTTGGTACTGTCATGTTCAATACTTCATTGCTGAGAAAAGAGGCATGTTGAAGCTTTTCATCTAGCACCCATCAGGACACTTCACAAGAATACCAATATAAAGGGAAAACAACAATTTATACTGTGTGAGAAGAGAGTGCTAATTGGTTGGCAATTGGGCTCTGGTTAGTAGAGGCGTTGTCATGAATAATGCACCAATTGATGGCAGTTAACTGCCAAGCATTGTTTGAAATTTAAACCAGGCAGCTTGACCTTGATTGGTCAAGGCATTGCCCTAAGGCATGAGCCAGCAAATGGCTTTCACTTATTTTGTTTAGCTGAAACAGGCGCACTGCGTATATATGTTCTTTCTGCCTGCAAAGAACAGGGTATCAATATATGTAGCTTCCAGTCCACACAAAAGCATCACACTATGAGCCTGAATGACAATTTTAAATTGGCTGTCAGCGTAATTCTTAGCAGAGTGAGGATTATTTAACAAATGTTGTCCATGTCTCTTCTCATACAGTATAAATTGTTGTTTTCCCCTTATATTGCTATTCTTGCAAAGTGTCCTGATGTGTGGAAGATGAAAAGTTTCAACATGTCTTTTTTTCAGCAATACTCAATACTTATTTTTTTTAAATAACAAAAGGCTACAAAAGAATGGCTACCCTAGAGTCACTAGATTTTTCTTGAGGATTGAAACACTTCCCTGTTTCAAGAGGGAAAAAAAGGAACTTTCCAGACTGATGTTGCCTTTTCCTGAAACAAATTCAAAAGGGTAATTTCAAATTGAATGGGTCATTCATATACAAAGACACTGGCTGTCTCAGACTCTCGTGAAAGTCATCACACAGGATGTATAATCAACTTAGGCATCCCACCTTATCTGGAAAAGGACTTTGGACTTGTAACAGGTCACAGAGTGAGCCAGCCATGTTGTTGCCTGCTTTTAAAACTGCAAGAAACTGTTTTGCAGATGGATTCCACCAAAAGCAATCAACCAGCTTCAAGACATCCAAGCAGCCAAGGTAATAAACAGTAATACCTTGAAAGTAGGAGATTCCCAACAAAGAGAATGACTTACCACAGCCTGTTCCAACTTCACGTTCACCTGAGAACCAGCCTCCTGGAAATTCAACCATGAGAAACCTCACAGCTTACTGAGAATTCTTCACCGCGCTAGACCTCCACTTCAACCAAAGCACCAATTCATCTAAGAAACTACAGGCCTGCCACAAAAGAGACTGAGACAATCAAATTGTAATTCTATTGTCTTTTCCTCATCTGTATCTAATCTTTATGTGTGATGGTGTGGGTGGGTCATGTGAGTGAGATGTTGGGTGGAATTGTCCCAGATTTGCATTAAGTACAATAACGGGCGGGAAAAAGGATGTTTTACCCGCCAGATGCAATGGTAGGTTTTCACGCCATATTGTCTACTTCCCACCGCATTAATTATGCAACCACAGGAATCATGTCATCTCGTTGGTGGATGGCCTCTGAATCACTCACCATGCTGTTACGTTGCCGTTTCCTCACTCCAGGTGCCATACCTAAACCACAGCCACGCACACAGTTCTCAATGCTTGCAGCCCAGGACTGCTCCGGTGAAGACATGAGCCTGAAAGCCAGGAAGAGTTCAGTGACCTGTCATTGGGATGCCTTTTGGAGGCCCATTGTGATGTCCTCCACCCCAGCTCTGGCTTGGGAGGCGGTGGCAGTGGTGGCCAATGCCAATGCTGCACAGAAGAGGTTGGCCATCCAGTGCAGAAAGAGGATGAATGATCTCATCCGTGCCTCCAGGGTAAGGCAACCATCCCATCACCCTAAACTCACACCCTCAAGCTCATCGCACATTCATTGGCATCTCACTCACTGCCAGCTCAAGGGACATCACCACTCACTCTCTCACACACACCCTCACATCTCCATCTGGCCTCATCTCCTCTGGAGACTGCCTCCTCAGCCCTCACCACCTTGAGGCCACACACAGATCAATGTGCCCCCACACACACCCTGGGATACCCCCCTTCCCCAGTACAGCCCTCGCCCTGCAGCCTCTTCCCTTGCCTGAGGCTTCTTCTTCCTCCTCCCCAAACAAACCCCAGCCCCGCAGTCATTGAAAAACCATCCCTGCTGTAAGGCTGGATGGGTAGGTAGAGACCTGCCTGTGAGACCCCCTGATGATCTCTGTTGCCACAGGAGTGAGCGGGAGTCTGCTTAGAAAGAAAAGAGGAAGACTTTTTTTGGAAAAATATACTTTATTCATAAAATATCTGAACGAACATTACAAAACATTTCAAAATGGTCATCACGAAAAGTGCAATCATATTCAAGCTTTCCACATAGATCATGAGGCCCTTCAATACAATCAGTGAACATTACAGACATTTCAACATGGTCATTACAGACAGTCAGACAGTGCAATGGTATTTAAGTTATCTACATAGATCATGTTGCACTCTGAGGTGCTTCGGTACAATTATGATACATTTAGTATTCACTGCATACATTCCTTGTGAGTCATACAGCCCGAGGGGTCCATACAGTTCCCAGCCCCTCGGTGCCCTGTGGCAGAAAGGTCTTAGACAGCGACCTTTTCCCATTGCGCCTTTGCAGTGGCTGCCCCAAGCTTTAGTGCATCCCTCAGCACGTAATCCTGGACCTTGGAATGTGCCAGTCTGCAACACTTGGTCGGGGACAACTCTTTGTGCTGGAAGACCAACAAGTTTCGGGCAGACCAAAGAGCATCTTTCAACAAGTTAATGATCCTCCAGCTGCAGTTGATGTTTGTCTCGGTGTGTGTCCCTGGGAACAGCCCGTAGAGCACAGAGTCCTGTGTCACAGAACTGCTCGGGATGAACATCGACAGAAACAACTGCATCTCTCTCCAGACCTTCTTTGCAAAGGCATATTCCACAAGGAGGTGAACAATGGTCTCTTCCCCACCACAGCCACCTCGAGGGCAACGTGCCGAGGGGGTGAGACTCCTGGCGTGTTGGAAGGATCTGACGGGGAGGGCCTTTCTCACCACCAGCCAAGCTACATCTTGGTGCTTGTTGGAAAGTTCTGGTGATGAGACATTCTGCCAAATGACTTTGACAGTCTGCTCGGGGAACCATCCCACAGGATCCACCATCTCCTTTTCCCTCAGGACCTCTAGGACATTATGTGCTGGCCACTGCCTGATGGACTCGTGGTCAAAGGGGTTTCTCTGCATAAATTTTCCCACGAGGGACAGGTGGTACGGCACGGTCCAACTACTTGGAGCGTTCCACGGCAGCGTGGCCAGACCCATCCTTCGCAACACTGGGGACAGGTAGAACTTCAGCACGTAGTGACACTTGGTGTTTGCATACCGAGGGTCTGCATGATGAAAGCTACTTAAAGTCAATGGCTTCATTAGCACTGTTAAAGAGCTACTCAGAACTCAATGGCTACACATCACAGTCGCTGCATCTCAAGAGTAACACATAGGAGTGTAGAATTTGGGAATGTAGGCAATAGTGAAGGGGGCACAGCTGTATCATATATGGCATTCCCTCAATGAAGGTCTGTCATGTGTTCACCAGATGTGACACTCCCAATGGGCCAAACGGCATCCACTCATTGACCATGAACAACTGATTGGTCATTAATATTCCATATCAGAGATTGGAGCACAGAGATAGGTTGGGTCAATCAACTCACTTAAACTTTAGCATCCCACGCAGGGCTCAAGATGTTACATATCTGCAATGCCAACTTGGTCACCTCAATGTGTGGCTAGTGTCCCAGGGACAAGGTGGCATCAGCCACCATGCAAGTAGGGCAGGAAAAACTATGGACCCCTACAGTCTCCAAACATGTCATCCTCTGAGCTTCACTTTCGTGCCCCTTGAATCATTAATGTCTTCAATGTTTCCTTTCAGAGAGAAGGCAAAAGCAGATATGGATCCAGGGCTCAATGCTGCCTTTGTCAGGGTCCTATGCAATGGAGGAGTTAAAGGAGGGAGAGGTGACTCTGCGCACAGCTCCAGCAGGAGGGACATGGTCAAGCAGAGCCAGAGCATGAACAGCAGGGTCAAGAGGAGAGACCCAGACAATGGGGGTGACTCGCCAGACCCAGGGTTTATCCTCCAAGAGTCTCCTATTTACAAATGAGTGAGAGGCAATACCGTGCAAGTCTGCACTTGTCCCAAGCTCTGGTACATCACAGATGCCACATCTTCATGAAGACCTGATGCCACATGGAGTTAGAGGGTCTCCCCTGCCAGTGGCTTTGAAGGTGACTGCTGCACTCAATTTCTTGGCCTCTGGTTCTTTCCAAGTATCAACAGGGGATCTGTGTAGCATCTCTCAGTCCACAACACATCGATGCATAAAGGAGGTCACAAATGCCCTTTATAGGAAGGCCTGTCATTATGTCAGGTTTGCTCTGGATGAAGATAGCCAGGCTGTGAGATTCACCGGCTTCGCCAATGAGGCTTCATTGGCTTCCCCAGAGTGCAGGATGCAGTAGACGGCACCCATGTGGCTATACGGGCTCCATGGCAGCAGGCCCTAATGTTTATAAATCACAAGGGCTATCATTCTATCAATATACAACTGGTGTGTGATCATCGGAAGCACATACTGCCCATTTGTACACGGTACCCTGGGAGTTGCCATCACTCCTACACCCTGAGTCACTCTCAGGTGCCTGAGATTTTCAAGGGGCCATTACGTCTGCAGGGGTGGCTGCTTGGGGATAAGGGGTACCCACTGAAACACTGGCTGATGACACCAGTGCATTGCCCTCAGAGTCTTTCCGAGGAGAGGTACAATGCTGCTCACAGCTCCACACGCTCCCTTATCGAGCAGACCATAAGGGTCCTGAAGATATGTTTCAGATGCTTGGGCCGCTCAGGTGGCTCACTCCAATACACTCACGACAGGGTTTCCCACATCATCGCAGTGTGTTGCACCCTTCACAATCTGGCAATGCAAAGAGGTGACCCCCCTGCCAGAGGATGAAATGGAGGAGTGTGAGCAACATGATAGATGGGATGGTGGTGCTGTGAAAGTCTCGGTGAGAGAACGTGTTGATATGTGTTCCCTGCTAATGGTTGCTTGAGATTCCTGCTGAGAGTAGCTGTTTGAGTGCATGATGCCATGATGAGAGTTTGATATTGGAGAGAGTTAAAGGATGACTTTCCCTGGCGGAGCAGATGGGATCATTCATCCTCTTCCTGCACTGGGTGGTAGTTTGGGCGCGGGTGCCAGCCACACTGACCCCTGCTCCACGACATTCTCCCAGGCCGGAGAGGTGAGGCTGCTGTGCTTCCTACAGCCATCCCTGGGAAAGAGCACTTACCTGTGCATCTGCGCCCCTCTGATCAAGGCCTGGAGGGGCTGGTGGGTGAAGCAGGGTGCTGCCTTCCTGTTCAGGCTCTCGGCCTTTCTCTTCTGGCTGCCGGACATCTCAGATGAGCATGGGGAGAGTGAGACTGTGTGTTGAATTGGCGTTTAAATATGGCACCCAGACCTTTGAACCTGCCAGCTGACGGCGGGCGGATGAATCAGCTCCCAGCCTGCCAGGTCATTTGGAGCGACACGCGCCTCTGCATAATTAATGAGGCTCCAAGCCGGTTGCCGCCATTACAGACAATGGGCTGGGCACTGCCGACACTGCCCTCCACCACACTTGGTTTCATTATGAGAAAATTCTGCCCTATGTAACTGAAGTTCCTCATCCCTGGAGCCATTCTGCTGAATCTATTCTGCACTGTCCCAAATGCCTTCACATCCTTCCTAAAGTACTGTGCCCAGAACTGGACGCAATACTTCAGTTGAGACCAAACCAGTGTTCTATACAGATTTAATATAACTTCCTTGCTTTTTGTCCCTATTAATAAAGACTGGGATGCTGTAAGCTTTATTAACCTCTCTCTCAACCTGTCCTGCCACCTTGAATGATTTATGCACATATACGCCCAGGTCCCTCTGCTCTAAGCTCAAAACCGCACACTCCAGAAATAAAATACTGCAGTTGCTGCAAGTCTGAAATAAAAACAGAAAATGCAGGAAATGCTCAGCAGGTCTGGCAACATCTGTGGAGAGAGAAGCAGGTTTAATGTCAATGACCTTTCATCAGAACTAGAAAAAGTCTGAAATCTAATAGGTTTTAATCAAGTGCAGGCGGGGGAGAGGGAAGGGAAAAGAAAAATGCCTGTGATAGGGTGGAAGGCAGGAGAGAAGGACTGACAAAAGAAATGATGGTGCAAGGCAAAAGGGGATGGTAATGAGACAAGGAAAGAAACAAAAGATTGGTCTAAAGGAGGTGTAAATGGGAAAAAGCAGAATCATCAACAACAGCTGCTGTCTGAAGAAAGTGGAAGCAATGGTTACAATCTGAAACTGGTAAACTCAATGTTGAGTCCAGAAGGCAGTAAAATGCCTGATTGGAAGATGCAGTGCTGTTGCTCGAGTTTATGTTGAGCTTCATTGGCGCGTAGGTGGCCGAGGACAGAGAGGTCAGAATGGAAGTGGAACAGAGAATTAAAATGACGGGCGGCCCGAAGCTTAGGGTCACTCTTGCAAACTGAACGGAGGTGATCCACGAAGTGATCTCCCAATCTGCGCCTGGTCTTCACAAAGTCGGGCAAACCACATTCAGAGCAGCGAATACAGTATTAAACAAAATGAAAGAAGTACAGATAAATCACTGCTTCACCTGGCAGAAATGTCTAGGGCCCTTGACAGTGGGATTGGAAATGGTGCCATGGGAAGGAAGCTGGGTGGGGGGATGATCAAGGAGTAGGCCACGGTGTTGCTGAGGGGGCGTGTCCTTCAGAATGCTGACAGAGGAGGGGATGGGAGAATGTGTTTGGTGGTGACATCGTGTTGCAGTGGCGACATGGCAAAAGATAAGACTGGTGGGTGGAGGGTGAGGATGAGGGGAACACATTTGTGATTGACGGTGGGGTAAGGGGTCAGAGCAGGAAATGGAGCAGAAGCGGTTGGTGGCCCTGTCAAGCGCAGTGGAAGGGAATCTCGGTCAAGGGAAAGGGAAGAAAATATCAGAAGCATTGTTTGGGTAGATGGCATCATCAGAACAGATGAAATGGAGAAAGAGAAACGAAGAGAGTGGCAAAGAGACCTGGCATAATGGGGTGGGAAGAATTATAATCAAGAGAGCTGTGGGAGATCAATAGATACTGGCGGACAGCGTATCCCTGTAACAGAGATAAAGAAGTCAAGAAAGGGCAGAGAAGAATCAGCAAGGGACTATGTGAATGTAAGGAAATGATCCAAATTGAAAGCAAAGTTGATGCACACAATACTTTAATGTATAATGGGGAAATGGCAGGCTTGTGGAATGAATATTTATATTCAATTCACAGCAAAGGACTACAAGTTACAAGGAAAACCATAAGTAAGTCATGGTGAGGAATTCATTGGAGATGAAAGTCATAAAATGCTGGAAATACTCAGCTTGTCTGGCAGATCCATGGAGAGAAACAAGCTCAAAACCAAATGCTTTGATCTTTTGTTTCTGTACTTGTCGTATTACCTCACCCTTTTGTCTTACACCATCATCTCTTTCGCTAGTTCACCTCTTCTGGCCTTCCACCCTATCACAGATATTTGTTCTTTTTCTTTCCCTCCTCACTTTCTCTCCCTCGTTTGCACTTGATTAAAACCTATGAGATTTCAGGCATTTTCCAGTTCTGATGAAAGGTCATTGACATTAAAATTGTCTCTCTTCGCGGATGTTGCCAGACCTGCTGAGCGTTTCCTGCATTTTCTGTTTTTATTTCGGGCTTGCAGCAGCTGCAGTATTTTATTTTTTGAGTGTGTTTTTGATCTCCTTTCAGCCGAACTCTGCCTTCAAGGTGGCTGTGTGAGTCCGTGGGCTTGCAGTGAATATTAGTTGACAGTCTATCCCCAGAAATGGAGACAGAGAAGCAACGGAAGGGAAGGGAAGGGAAGGGAAGGGAAGGGGCAGAGTTTGACCAGGTGAAGGTGAGAGATGAGAGGAAATTGGAAACCAAGTCAATGAATTTTTCCAGTTCATGGCGGGAAGAGGAAGTGGCATTGAAAGATTCATCAATGCACTGGGAAAAAAGCGTGAGGGAGAGGGTTTGAGCAGGACTGAATCAAGGAAAGTTACACATATTCCACAAAAAGGCAGGTATACTAGGACCCGAGACAAACATTAGCAGATCAACAAGAATCAGTACGGATTTGTGAAGAGTAGATCATGCCTGAATAATCTAGTTTACATTTTTAAGGAAGATACTGATATGGTAGACAGGGGAATAACTATGAATGGTGTCTAAACATCCTTTCAAAAATACTTGCAAAAGTTCCACAAAGGAAATTATTAGCAAGAGTTGGTGCAAACAGAGTGAGAGGTAACTTTGAAACATGGGTTGATAATTGGTTGGAAGGCAGAGGGACAGAGAATAGGGATCAAGGAAAGAAAGGCTTAGGCCAGAATATAATGTTTGTTGGGCAGACACGTGCCCGATCCGACCGAGCGTAAAACGATGAGCGATGACATCGGGCGAGCGTCCTGCCATCATCGCGCATCTGCGCCATATTTCAGTTGCCGGGCGCGTGTGGGAGTCGGCAGCATGCCCATAGCCAATTAAAAGGCCTATTAAGGCCATTAAAGATTTAATTAAATGTTAAACCTTACGGCTGGTGGGCAGGCGAAAAGGCCAAGCGGCCTTTGCACTTCTGAGGAAACCTCATCCACAGACGGGATTGTTTTTAATGTTCTAAGCTCTTCCAGCTTTTCCAGCGTGCGCCCGCGCACATGCATGAACTTGTGCCCTCGCCCTCCTCACCCCCACACAGGCATGGCTGAGCGTTGCCGCACGCGTTTCATGCTGGGCAGACCTTACTTGCCCCGCCCAGTGTGGAATCGCGGTCCGGCCCCGATCGCGGGTGGCAATCAGCTTCATAGCCGCCCCTGCCCACCCCTGCCGAGCCTGCCTGACAAGGGAAAACCCCACCCCCCTTATTGACAGGATGAGACATCTGATGTTCCTCAAGTGTTGCAAAAATGTCTAATCTTGTGATTTATATGTTGTAGGAATATAGGGCTGAATTTTGACCTCGTCAGGCCCGGAAGCGGCTGTGGAAGTGACTGTCGCCCGCGATCGGGCCCCGACCACCATTTCACACTGATGGACCAATCGAGGCCTGCCCAGCATGAAACGCGGCTTGTCACTGGCCAGGGAGGGCCAAGCAGGGGGCAGGGGCCTGTTAGCCGCTGTGTCCAATGGCGATCTGGCGGCCGGTATGAAGAAGGTCCAGGCAGGCCCAGAAAGGCTGCCAAGGAAGGACACCCGGCTGCCGTTCGGATCGTGCATTCGAGTGCGGCAGCAAACGCCAAGCGGGAGGGCAGGTCAGGTGGGCACTCGGCACCGCACCTCACCAAGAGGGCATGGGAGGAGATGGCAGCTCAGGTGAGCAGCCATGACATGGCACAGTGCACATAGCTGCAGTGCCAGAAGCGCTTCAATGACCTGCTGCGCTCAGGAAGGGTGAGTACCGTGTTGGCGTGGGTCAGTGTGCAGAAGTGTTACAGTGTGGCCACGTCCCCGTGGAGCTCAGGGTGCTAGTGCCAACTGTCAATGATGCCAGAGCTGGCCAATGGGGTGAGTCCTGGCTGCTTGGACTGAGTGCCTTGCGCCTCGAGGGCCACGACTCGGATGCGCCCTGCGAGGTGTTCCTCAGGTGGGGTTGGCCAGGCTGCAATGGCGCTGCAGGTACAGAGTGGACTAATCAATGCTTCTCTGTCCTTTCAGGAGAAGACAAGCCATAACCAGGCAGAGAGGGCATGGACAGGGGGAGGCTCATCCAACCTGCTGCTGCTCACCTGATTCGAGCAGGACGTCCTAGAACTCGAGAGCTGGCACGCTCCCCATGTAACCAGGCTAAGAGAGGTGGGGGTGCCAGACGAAGGTAAGAGTGCAGTGCACAGAGGTGAGAGTTTTGGATTGTGCAACCATTCTCAGGTAGTCTCTTCATTGATGTGAGCCTCAAACCTGGAGTCCCCATTGACCATTCAAAGACGCTGGCACAGTGATGCAGATCCCCATTGTCTCACCAGGGTGCCTGGCATGCGCAGTGAGTGTGATGACTTTAACTAATGACATGTCCTTCTTCTCCCTTTTAGGATCACCTGCAGGCGTCCCATCCGTAGACCCCAAAAGGCCACCCCTAATGCCAGCAGACCACCAGACATCACTTTTACCTGTGACACACCCGCTCTCTAAACAAGGCACCAGCACAGATACCAGCACCTCGGTGGGCATTAGTTCAGCGGCTAGTATCTCGGTGCACATTGGTGAGGGCACTTCACACTCACTCGAGGTGCAGGCGGAGGCAGAGTGTGCCCAAGGTGCCAGCAGTCGGAGGACTGCTGGAGACCAGGACAATGCTCAGTCAAAGGCTGATGATGAGCCTCTGGAGTCGTCCATTACGCAGCAGAGGCTGGATGTCCAGCGAGATGTGTGGGAGCATCTGGCGGAGATCTATGAGGGTATGCGTGCCATGGTCTCCATTGTGGAGGAGTCCATTTGGAGAATGAGCACTGCAGTGACCCTCATGGCCGAGCACACTGCCTCCCCCATGGAGAGAGTAGTGACTCTCATGGAGAGGCAGTCCCAGGGACAGAGTCAGGGGTTCCTGGGGTTGCACTCGAACCTGCGAACCCTCACATAGGCAATTACCTCAGGAGGTCAGTGATAGTGTAGGGGATGGATGAGGCACCCAGTATCCCAGCTAGGTGCCCGTCCATCATTGGTGAGCAGGGAGATCCACAGAGACTTTATGTTGGTGCATGAGCTGCTTGTCATCTCTGTGGGCTCCTCTCAGGGCGCTCTAGATGACAGCAGCAGCTCCTTCCCCCTCTGCCAGTGACCATGGCATCTGATGAGGCTGCGATGACTGGGGAAATGCCAGCACTGGCACTGGCCGCTACCTTCCAGGCGGGGCCAGCACAGGCTCCACTGGCCAGAGGACAACCACCATGGGCATCAAGGCCAACAAGACAGCAGGGTCAATAGGCTGCCTCCAATGCCAGTGCCAGCGAGGAGGCAGCACCCAGACAAAGCAGTTGTGAGCATAAGTTAAAAGCATCATGAGCACAAGCACGGGCAATATTATGTTCATTTATGTTTAGCTAATGTAGACTGGTCTGGGGCTCAAGACCAGAGAGGATGATGTAAATAGTCTGTACATGTCAAACTGATATAAATCTGGTTTTGCCATCATGGCCTGAGTATGCTTCACCTTTTTATTGCATTGGTGCAGGGTACGCCAGTGTGTAATGCTGGATTTAGATGGCTCTGTACTTTATTGTACAGGCATTGAGTGTTCTTTGTGTTCAAATGAAAGGGCCATTTCAGACATCTGAGATGGAGGCGGCAGCCCTGGTATGGGGTGGAAGCTGATTTTTGGTAGCCTAGCTGTAGGAGCGGTGGATCAAGGCGTCCCTGGTGTCCCTGCTTCCCTGGAGGTTACCGAGGTCTGCCTCCATGCCCTCAGCGTGCTCCTCACCATGTTCCTCTTCTGACTCACTACTGGATTCATCTTCTGGGGCCTGTGCAGCTGCGTGAAGATCCTCTTCCTCCAGTGGGTCCCCCCCTTGCCAGTGTCAGATTGTGGAGAGTGCAGCATGCAGCCTCTATCAGTGACACCCGCTCTGGGGGATATTGTAGTGCTCCCCCTGAATGGTCCAGGCATCAGAAGCTCATCTTGAGGAGACCTATGGTCCTCTCCACCACCGCACTTGTGGAGGCACGACTCATATTGTACCGCTGCGCTGACTGTGTTCTTGGGTGTCGGAGAGGCGTCATAAGCCACCTTTTCAATGGATAGCCCTTGTCACCCAGCAGCCACCCATCCAGTCGGGCTGGAGCACTGAAGAGCCTCAGGACCTGGGAGTGTCTGAGGATGTAAGTGTCATGGGAGCTGCCTGTGTACCTTGTACAGACTTGTAGGATCTGCATCCTGTGGTCACACACTATCTGCACGTTCATGGAGTGGAAGCCCTTCTTGTTGATGAAGGCACCAGGCACACCCACTGGCGCCTTGATGGCCACATGTGTACAGTCGATGGCACCCTCGACGCGGGGGAAGCCAGTAATCGCTGCAAAGCCTCTGGCTCGCTCAGCCTGGCTGGCCTCATCTGTACAGTAAAGAATAAATGTCAGTACCCGCCTGAACAGAGCATCTTTCACCAGTTTGGTGCAACTGTGGACAGCTGACTGGGAGACTCCACACTGATCCCCCACTGACCCCTGGAAAGAGCCAGAGCAATAGAAGTTTAGGGCCACTGTGACCTTCAGAGTCACTGGCATTGGGTGTCCACCCACACAGCCGGAGATGATCTCAGGCCCAATCATCTGGCAAATGTAGGTCACTGTCTCCCTTGAGAGGTGGAGCCTCCTTCAGCATTGCACCTCAGACATATTCAGGCAGCTGCATCGCCGCCTGTAAACCCTGGCAGCAGGATAGTGGTGTCTTCTGTGGCTCCTTCAGCCTTGGACTTCCTGCTGGCCCCGCACCCCTTGTGCCTGCGCCTCTCCTCCCACAGGTCCCTCCCCTGGAAGCTGCACAGGGACACCCGGCCTCCTCTCCCTTCTGCCCCTCTCTTCCTCCTCAGAGGAGGTACCTCCAGCAGGGACCACAATCCCCATTAACAGGGTAAGGGAAGGCTGTCTGATACCTGGAAGGGACCACACGGCCTGAATCCTCCAGAAGCCTGGCAGACAGCGATGAGGCCTGGAAATGCTAAGAATGAAGCCCCGAACAGAGATGAAGCTGTCAAATACCGATAAGCAACCAGCAGCAAACTGTCTCCCAAACTCCTCACTGCTCACAATGACAATGCTGCTGACCCTTTTTATCCCGCCCTTGGATGAGGTTTGAGGAAATGTCGTCTAGCCGCCTGCCCGTTTTGCCCGTGTGATGAGCAGGCAATGAAAAGTCTCAGACAATTGCATTGTCAAGGGCCTTAAGTTAAAATACCACGAGAGTGCGCGATGACATCGGGGCGCTCACTCGACGCCATTGCGCACAATTTTACTCTCACTCAGGTCGGGCACACGCCCGCCCAACGAGGGAAAAATTCTGCCCTTAATCTTTAGTTTGAGGATTGAAATTTTTAAAAGTAAGGTAATGGGGGGAAAAAAACTGGGTTTGGGAAACTAGTAAACGTTCCTAAAATAATTACTGTTCAAAGGATGGTCCATGTTTACTTAAAAGGTTAGAGTTAGGGGTGTGAGAAAATAAACAATAGGTCTCGCAACTTCAGAATGGATTGTCCCCATTAGAGCTATAAATTGTAATTTCCCCAGATTGAAGAAAGGTTTGAAAGCAAGCGGCAAACAAGGGAAGATCTTAAAGCATCCATATACTTCTCAGATCAAAGGACAGGTCTGGGAATGGGCCATAATTAGTTTAGACCTCTATCTGGGACATCATAAGTGTTCCAGGTTGCTGGGGGGGTGCGATTGTAGGGAGACAGTCTTTTGTTTCTGGTTTATCTGTGCCAGTGATTCTGAAGTTCACAGATTTTTCACAGAAAGCAAGCAGAGAGAGAAACCTGCCAGAAGCTGTAGACCACTAAGCGAGAAGGCAGTGAAGCCCAGACTTGCGTGTCTACAATTGTGAGTTACTTAAAAAGAGTTAGAGAGTCTCCTGGTCGAAGGCTAATGGAAGGCCCCAAGAAATCTCATACCTCAGAGAATAGCTGGGGCACTGAGGAGAATCACAGTGAATTCCTAAGAGCTGTGGCATACCTTGGTTTGGTCCCAGGAGAAATGAAGGAACCCTCAAGATCCTGTAAAGAGGAACTCTTGGGCAGAATAAAAAACAGAACGGCAAGCAGTCTGTTAAGATTTTCAGGTTTAAAATCTAAGGCCGGGATTTTCCGGCCCCAGCGCGGGTGGGACCCGCCGTGGTTGAGGCAGCGTCCCAGCCAGAAGTCCATTGACTTGCGGCAGGACCGGAAGATCCCAGCGGCGGGCGGGTGTGGAAAACCCCGCTGTAAGTGTCTATGAAATATATAGTGTTAAGTTAGGCAGTACTTGCCTTGTTTAACTCTTGTACAAAATAAGTTTTTATTTAAAACATGAAATCTCGTGGTGTGATTCTTGCAATAACTGAGAGTTTGAATTTCATTTTAAAAGTTAATGGTCTCCCTCGAGATCATGCTTAAGGACCTGTTCTAGGGCCTGGGCTTTCCATTATATAAGTCAATGGGCAGAATCATCCTAGATTTGCGCTAAGTGTGGTAGTGGGCAGGAAAAAGAACGTTTAACCCGCCAGTCGCAAAGGTGGCTTTTAGTGCCATATCATCCCATTCCCGGCATGTGTCACCTCATTAATTATGCGCTCCCGGGAAACACGCTGGGCTGCTGGTGGGGCAGCCTCTGAATCGCCCACCCTGCCACCACCTCACGCCTTCAGTAATCCAGGCACCGTATTTAAAGGGTGTCCCGGCACAGAGTTAGCTCTCTCTAAGGCATCAGAAGCTACTGGAAAGTCATGGCTGCCAAAAGGGGGAAAACATCCTGCCCCCAAATTTAGCAACACCTCCCTCAAGCGCCTACCGGACACAGTGGAGGCCCACCGCGAGGTCCTCTACCCCCACTCTGGGTGACAACCAGCAAGCAAGGTCACCAACCCAGCCTGGGAAGCAATGGCAGTGGTGGTCAGCGCCAATGCCCTGCAAAAGAGAACAGCCAACCAGTGCCCAAAGAGGATGAATGATCTCCTCCGTTCTGCCAGGATAAGTCATTCTTCTCATCACTCTTAACTCACACTCACAAGCCTATTTTACATCCACAGGGATCTCATTCACTGCCAGTTTAAGGGACACCACCATTCACTCCCTCAAACACACAACTTGATCTGCCCAGCGGATAGTGTCCTCATCCCGTCCCTGGCACCACTCACCATCCACACATGCCAGGCATCCTTCTCATGTGGCCTGGCAGGCGTCCTGCTTACATTCTCTCCAGCTGTATTCATGCAGGACAAGCTGACACTCAAAAGGGAGAGGTCACAGACTGGTGGAGGAATGCCCGACATCAAGGTCCTCACAGACTTTGAAAACAGAGCCATCCAGCTGGCTGGTGACAATCTGGACCAGACTTGTGCTGACGGTCAGGTCGGTGGTGCTCAACCAAGTGAGGGTCCAACAGTGCAACATCCATCAGGCAACAATGCTGTGAGTCCCTTCCCCTGTTCCACAGTCCCTTGCCATATACTAATTATCTCTCCTTGCTTTCGCAGGCACATCTGGGAAGCAGCCAAGGTGTCCATGAGCCAGGTCCTCAGCTCAAGCCCCGAAGACAGCTCGGAAAAAGAATCTGCCAAAACCCTCTTGAAGACCCGTCCCAGCGCTCACCCACACCCTCCACCAGCGCAGAGACACACACCTCGGTGGAACCTAGCTCTAGACTAGCCTCAGGGTCACAACCTGGTGAGCACATCGCACTGATCCACAGCAGGCAGTAGCAGGAACTTCCCCTGTTCCCAGAACTCGGAGGATTGTTGGAGGCGAGAAATCTGCTGAGTCCGAGTCAGATGATGAGCCTCTGGACTCAGTCATACCTCAGTTGCTGGAGCTGCAAAGGCAAGCTCGGGAACATCAGGAAGGGATGTCTGCTGCACTCCTCAGGTTGTAAGGCACGATGGAGGAATCCGTCCATCTTCAGACTGAGGTGATAGGCTGCATGCCAACACACCAAGGTTAACACTGGTAGGATGGCGGCTGCCATGGAGACCTTGGTCCAGGACATCGGTCCTGCACTGCTGAACTCCATCTTTGGCGCCATAGTTGTCCTCCACCAGTGTCAATGTGAGAGGGGTGCTGGGCAGCTCAAACTCACTCCAGTTCCCCTTCTCCTCAAGGAATCAGCCTGGGACCCTCGGGCACCCATAGGGGGGAAGGTCAGCAGGTGCACACCCCGGGGCCATCAACCCAGGTGATTCCGGGAGTGTCCGGCCCATCCAAATCCCCTCTTCCTGTGACCCCAGCAGCTCCAGCTCCACAGGCCATGGAGGGTGCCACTGCCACACAGCAGGACCCCGAAAGCAGGCCGGGGCTTTCCAGGTCTCGGCCCTCCAGAGGACATCAGTCAAGGTCATCACAGACAGAGTGTCACAGTCAGCAGGCTGCCTCCACCTCCAATGTGGATGTCCGGGCAGCACCAAGACGTAGCAGCAGGGTTAGGAAGGTTAAGAAGGTGTAGTTTCACAGCCTGGGCAAGGGTGTTAAACACTTGTACATTATTTTCACTATTGTAAATAAATTCCCAACAATGTCACCCTGTCTACAGTTCCTTGTTATGCAGTGTTCGTATCAGTCTGAAGTGAAACCTTGGTCCCTGCACAAGATAAAGGCAGGTCTCTCAGTCCAGGGGCTCTTCCCTGTGCTTTGCGGCTTCACTGTCACTGGACACATCAGTCATGCCTGCACCTCGATGGGGCTTATCATTGTGTCAGAATATCTTGGGCTGGCGGCACAGAGTTCCATCATTCTCTCTGTGTGCTCCCAGCACCTTTGAGGTGTGGCTGGCCCCCCATCTCATCAGCATCTGTGTCCAGTGACAGTGTAGTCCTGAAGGACTCAGCTCACAAAGAATGTTACAGGATCAGGAGAAGTTAAAGTTTCTCCACTGCATCTCCATGATATGGCCCTGTTCACAGAGCAAAAGACACAGACAGGAGTCAGACATTCACATAAGCTTTGTGAGGATCTATGGAGTGTCCCCACTGCATGTCATCATCATCCTCCTGGAAAGTAGGGACTATGGGAATCCACTGCATCTCCATGACAAGAGCCTTATCACGGAGGGTATGTGCACTGCCGTCAGTCAGACTGGAGTCAAACGTTCACAGATGCAATGTGAGGATCTATGGTGTCTCCTCACTGCATTCGTCATCATCCTCCACAAACCTAGCTCCTCCCAGGCGCGCCTGCCTTGTCTGGACAGCGCAATGGCCTCATCGCAGACATCCTCGCCTTCAAGGACCTCGTAACCCTCATCCCTAGCAACGTCCTCCTCATCGGAGGAGACGTGCAGCTCCTCCATCTCCTCCTCAGGCAGCTCCACCCCACATTGCAGCGCCAGGTTGTAAAGGGTGCAGCAGGTGATGACGATGATACGTGACACCCTCTGCGGACTGTATTGCAGGGCTCCACCAGACCGGTCCAGGCACCAGAACCTCATTTTCAACATCCCAATGGTTTGCTTCACCAAAGTGCGAGTTGCAGCTTGAGCCTCGTTGTAACTTCTCTCTGCTGCAGTCTGAGGCTGCCGCACGGGTATCATCAGCCACATCCTCTGTGGATGGCCCTTGTCCCCAAGGAGCCAACCCTGCAGCCTCTGGGGACCCTGGAAGATGTCAGGGATCTGTGACCGACTGAGAATGTAGAAGTTGTAGACACTCCGTGGGAATTGTGCGCAGACCTGCAGGATGTGTTTACTGTGGTCGCAGACCAGCTGAACATTCAGCGGTTTATATACTGCATTGCTTGTTGCCACGGAGATCTAAGTGCCATGTGAGTGCAGTCGATGGCACCCTGCACCTGTGGGAAACCAGAGATCTGCACAAATCCCAGCGCTCTTGCTTCTGGCTTTCCTGACCCTGGACGAAATGCACAAAGTTGTGTGCCTTCGCCAAGATGGCATCCGTGACCTCGATGCACATGTGTGGAGGCTTGCGAGATCACACAGAGGTCACCTGTGGAGTCCTGGAAGAAGCCACTGGTGTAAAAATTGAGCACCACGGTCACTTTCACAGACATTGGCAGTGGATGCCCTCCAAGTCCCTGTGGCACCAAATCCTGCAGCAGGTGGCATATGTGTCCAACCAGTTCCCTAGACATGCACAGTCTTTGGCGACACTGGTTCTTGGTCATCTACAGGAATGACAAGTGCCATCTGTCGACCTTGGGTCTAGCTAGGCGTCGACCAGCGAAGGCTCGTTGTGGCTCTTCAGTAGGACGGGAGCCCCAGACTCCCCTTCTTCCTGAGGGTGCTGCTCCTGCCTCTGTGCAGCCAGGCGCCTCCATCACTCTCTTCTCCTTCATCTCCTTTCCTTGTAAGCCATGAGGCATACAGGTGGTTCACCAGGCTCCATGCTCCTGGTGTACTCCTCCCGCAGGATGAAAGTGGGTTAGCACTGGTCTCCTAGGAACCTCTCATGGTTACGTGTGGGGCTCCAGCTCCGTCTCAAAGACCCTGAACACATGCCATGGGGGTGCTGGCTACAGCTTGGGTGGCCAGAGTTTAGTGCGCTGCGTGGCTGCCCAAAACCCCACCCACTCCACCTGACCAATTGGCAGCAGCTTTGCCCATTGGACTGCATGCTGTGCTCTCAGCTCAGGCACAGGCATTCTCCTAACCCACACTGCAAGGCTGCACTGTTAGCTTGAACCATGGGGGAGACTGGTCCAAACCGGGATGATGACATTGCAAAGAGCTGTGAGCACCTCCACCAGTGACTGCTCCATGGCCAACTTTAGCAAGGAGATTGTACAATGTGCCCAGTCTGCAGTCAACTAAAACACTCATTAGTTTGCTGTATGTGCCCAAGGGGTGAAAAGCTCTGGAACACTTGATGGCACATTCAGGCTGATGCGTTGCTTGAGTGGGCAGATAATCTGGAGGCCCGACTCCAAGCCTGTCAATGTAGCTGTGCCTGAACTGTCTCAGCTGCAGAAGAATGCTCACTTTATACAAGCTTTCCCTAATGCTTCCCCCCAGCGCCCCTGCATGTGCATGTGCACCACCAACAGGCTGTGCTGCCTTGCCCCTCCCAACTCACCCCAACCGCGGTGCAGACCTTGCCCCGGCACCACACCGTCAGCCAGCCGGGAAAAAGTGACTTGCCTGTGCCCTCGCCTGAATGCGCGGTGCCTCTTCCTTGAAGTCGAACGGGCGACCCTCACGAGCGCTGCGCAACGTTAGCGTGCACTCACCTCCGAGCTCCCCTCGAGGTTCAGCTCGCTAGGCGCACGCCTTTTAAATGCCGTTGTCAATCACGTCGTTCTGAAGTCACGCCAAGAATGGAGGTAAATTCGACACGGAGGGATGATTCCTGCAGGCAGGCAAGATGATGAGATGTAAATGCATTGAAATTAAATTCCCGATGTTGGACGGAAGGAGGAGGAGCGGACAATGGCTGACAGGTTTCATGACAAGGTGAAGCCGATTTTTGGCCTTCCCGCCATATTGTTGCCCCCCCCCCCCCTCCCCGCCAAAGGGGTGGACTATTCCAGCAATGACTCTCATGAAGGAATAGAGAGTTGAATAACTCTACTAGTAAGTTGTGTTGTCGAGAGCACAAGTTTACAAAGGGCAGAGATAGATTAAGCGAATGGCCAAAATTGTGGCAGCTGGCGTTCAATGTGGAAATTGTGAGGTTATCCATTTCGGATCCAAGAAAGACAAATCAGAATATTTCCTTCATGGAGAGTGTCTGTGCTCTATGAAGGAGCAAAGGGATTTGGTAAAATCACTAAACGGTTAATGGAACATTGGCCATGAACCCAAAGGGGCTGGAATACCAAGTTATGCTTCAGTTATACAGAACCTTGGTCAGACACCATCTGGATGACTGTACTCAATCTGCAACACCACATCTCAGGAATAATATAGTGGCCATTGAGAGGGTGCAGTTCACCAAAATTATACAAATCTTTAAGGTTGCATAAACTTAGGTTATATCCCTTTGAGTTTAGAAAATTGATGGGTGATCTAATCAAGGTGTTTAAACGATAAGTAGATTTAATAGGCTAGATATACAGAGAAGCTACTTTCTCTAGTGGGGAAATGCAAAACAAGGGGAAAGTACTGAGGAAAGGCTGCTTAGGAGTGAAATCAGGAAGTATTTATTCGCGATAAGGCTGATGGAAGTCTGAAACTCTCTCCAAAACGTTATGGATCCTCAGACAACTTGACATTTTTAAGAAGGAGATGGATTTCTCTGTTGTGTAAGGATATCAAGAAAAATGGATCAAAGGCAGGTAAGTGGAGTTGAGATACAAGAACAGCCATGATCTAACTGAACGGCAGAACAGGCTCTGGAAGCTGAATGGCTTTCTCCAGTTCCTGTCTTTGCTATTTTCCCACGTTGTTTCCACTGATTGATGAGTTGGCAGTGAGGGGCCACAAGTAGATAATCGCAAAAAAGAATTAAAGAGGGAGGGCCGAAGACAAAACTTTACACGGAAGGTGATTGAAAGTCATTAGAATTCTCCTTGTGAAGCAAAGCCCATAAATTTTCTTTAAAGTGATCTGGTTGCTGAACATTGGGATCAAAGCAGGTGTCTGACATTGGTGAAAACTCAACTGGCTAAATGACCAGTTTCTGTGCTGTCAGTCTACATTGATGGATGTGTGTGGAATTTCCAAGAACCAAATAGAAATCACTTCCTTCAATACCTAAAGGGAGAAAATCTTAACAGCACAGGAGGATGTTGACTATACCCTAACCCCCACCCTTTCCCCACAGCCCTACAAATATTTCCTTTTTTAACTATTTATCCAATTCCCTTCTGTAAGTTACTATTGAATATGCTTCACCCACCCTTTCAGGAAGCACATTCCAGCAATTCACCGTGTAAAAAAAAATTGCCTCACCTCTCCTCTGGTTCATTCGCCAGATATCTTAAATCTGTGTCCTCGGGAAACAGCTTCTCCCTATTTAGTCTGCTAAAATCCTTCATAATTTTGAACACCTTTTTTAAATCTGTCCTTAACTTCCTCTGTTTTTCAGGGAATGATTACAGATTCTCGAGTTTTTCCACAAAACTGAAGTCCCTCATCCCAATACCATTCCCTCCGCTGCACTCACTCTAAATCCTTGACATCGTTCCTAAAGTGTGGTGCCCAGAATATGAGACTCCAGCTGAGGCCTAGCCAGTGATTTATAAAGGCTTTGCATAACTTCCATGTTGTACTCTATGTATTATTATAAAGCAAAGGTTCCGCATACTTCTTCAGCAGCCTGATCAACTCCTCCTGTCACGTTCAAAGATTTGTATACTTGGAACCCCAGGTCTCTCTGTTCCTCCATCTCAATTAAAATTAAAATTCTCACTGATGCACAGTAGCAGCAGTGTGTACCATCTACAAGATGCACTGCAGAAACTCACCAAAGCTCCTTTGATAGCACCTTCCAAACCCACGACCTCTACCACCTAGAAGGACAAGGGCAGCAGATAGATGGGAACACCACCACCTGCAAGTTCCCCTCCAAGTTACACACCATCCTGACTTGGAAATATATCGCCATTCCTTCACTGTCGCTGAGTCAAAATCCTGGAACTCCCTTTCTACCAGCACTGTGGGTGTACCTACACCACATGGACTGTAGCGGTTCAAGAAGGCAGATCACCACCACCTTCTAAAGGGCAATTAGGGATGGGCAATAAATGCTGGCCCAGCCAGCGAGGCCCACATCCCGTGAATGAATAATGAAAAAAATAAATCGTACCATTAAGTTCTTATTGCCTGAAGTGCTGGAGGCTGAAAGTTATTTGGATCAGGGCATGTGGATATCATTCAGTCTCCATACATTCTGTCTTTATTTTTATATTTTTAGTGGGCGGAACTTTACGGCTCCTGCTGCCGGCGGGACTTTTGAATGGTTCACCGTATTTTACTGCCCCCCCACCCCCACCACGACGGGGCAATAAAATCCCACCCAATATAAATTTCTAAAGTCCCGTTTGTTAAGCAAACGGCCTCTCTAAACTTGATCCTCTGTAACTATGCCTCCCAATCAGTGATGAATCTCCAGCACCTTTACTGAGACTGGGGCAGTATAATTACTGCATAAGTTTACACTGGGAGTTTTTATTTATAAATGTGGATTTATCAACTGGTAATGGAAAAGAAATTGGGCAAAAAAATGTGTGCTGGCAAACTTTTAATATGTTATAGAGAATCTACCTTTATCTTAAGGAGTGCTGAGCTCCAAATACATCCATCCTCTCACTTTGCAAGCTCCCAGCCCAGCACCAAATCAATATGGACCCAGTGGTTGAGCCCACAATGAATTAGTGATTACCCTAGAAACTTGCAAGTGTTAAACCATTTACACGCCAGCACTGGGAAGTGTAATCTCCAGAAAGGCCTGGGTGGTGAGAACATGAATCAAGCAAGTAAGCACAGAGCAGCTGGAAAGTCAGCTGTTCACGATTGGCAGGAACTGGGTAAGGATTAAAGGCAGGTAGATCAAAGTGACAGCTTCTGAGGGGTTGTGGAAGATAAGTGTAAAGCACAAGGCTCAAGTGAAACCGAGGAAATCTCTATCATTATCAAGGCACAGGAGAGAGGTAAAATGACTAAGTGTGCGTATAAAGCAGAAGATGTGGGGTATTTGAACCGTACACCCTCATATTTACAGATGTAGTTGGAATATGCACCGTTTTTAATGTTGGTATATCTGTTATGGTCAGACACGCTAAAAGGAAAACCATGGGAGATTTTTCATACCCAAAAGCCCAGTCTCAGCACTGAAACCTTCCTGGGACCAAACCACTTCATGTACCTTCCAGGTCTTCATGGCTCTTAATCATGACCACAAACCCTTTCTGACCCAACCAATCCAAGGCCTTCCTTATCGAACTTGCTTCAAATCTCTGCTGGGCCAATTAACCTCAAGTGCCCCTTAACTTAAGGCCCTCCTGGCTTAACTGACCCAAATCCCTTTTGGCCCTCAATCTCTTGGAGGTGTCAGCTGTGGCTCAGTTCATAGCACCCTCGCCTTTGAATCAGAGGGTTGTGGGTTCATGTCCCACTCCTGGAAACCAAGAACTGTGATTGTACTCAAAAGAGTTGCAATCTGTGACTGTTAATAACTCAAAAGAGTTTGGCCCTCAATCTCCCCAATTCCAAATAGGGTCCTAAATTTGTGGCTATTTTATTCCCTATATCCGAACTTTGCTTTCAATGTATTTTGCTGTGCTTTTTACTTTCAAATTCACTTAAGAACATTTGCAAGGATATGAAACAAAACATGATAAAACTCATTATTTCTTTTTTATTCGTTCACAGGATGTGGACATCGCTGGCTGGGCCAGCATTTATTGTCCATCCCTAATTGCCCTTGAGAAGGTGGTGGTGAGCTGCCTTCTTGAACCGCTGTAGTCCATGTGGTGTAGGTACATCCACAATGCTGTTAGGGAGGGAGTTCCAGGATTTTGACCGAGTGACAAGTGAAGGAAATTCAATAAAATTTCAAGTCAGGATGGTGCGTGGTTTGGAGGGGATCTTGCAAGTGGTGATGTTCCCATGCATCTGCTCCCCTTATGAGGGCAGGTGGTAGAAGGCATGGGTTTGGAAGGTGCAATCAAAGAAGCCTTGGTGAGTTGCTGCAGTGCATCTTGAAAATGGTACACACTGCTGCTACTGTGTCAAATGTAACTCTTTCGAGTTATCAACAGATCACATGTAACTCTTTCGAGTACATTCACAGTTCTTGGTTTCCAGGAGTGGGACATGAACCCACAACCCTCTGATTCAAAGGCGAGGGTGCTATGAACTGAGCCACAGCTGACAGGGAGTAGATTTTGAAGGTGGCTGATGAGGTGTCAATTAAGCAGGCTGCTCTTTCCTGGATGGTGTCAAGCTTCTTGATTGTGTCAGGAGGCTAAGACCTCACACTCTATATTTTTATATAAATATACATATATATCCTCATGGCTAATTTCTAAATTTTTTTTACAAACTGGACAATGACCTTTTCAAAATCGTTAAATCTATGTCTGTCTGTTACCCCCGAACAAAAAATGCTATTTGGCAGTATCGACAAAGTTTGCACCTTGTTATCGCTGAAGGGTCCCTAACCCTAACCCTGTGGGCTGCAGAGACCAAGTTCAAAGGGAACTATACAAAGGCCATCTACATTTTATAAGCCAGGCCTGGCCAAGCAAAGCCGATTCATCTGCTAGGACAAAGAACCTTGCAACCTCCCTTTAAGACTTAATGGTTGGAACATCAACAATCTCAAGGGACCCAGACAAAGGGATACACGCCTTTTGTCAAAGCCAAAGTGGAGAGGTCAGAGTCATGTGACTTGACCGCCTGCCCTAGCTGGTGGAACCAGTAATATTGCCTTGTGGAGTTGCAAAGCAGTCTGCCATCTTTCCATCTACTTAGCAGCAGCTTAGCAAACGGATCTGTCCAGGTTTCAATGCCAAGCTCCGTTTACACTGTTTCTACTGGAACTTCTGAACTCGGTATCATCGCCTACAAGACTGATTCCTCTCCATATGCCTATCTTATTGTGGAAGTCAACTCTACTGGAAAAGTGAATTATCAATGGTAACCCCCAGGATGTTGATAGCGGGGGATTCAGTGATGGTAATGCCATTGAATGGCATGGGGAGATGGCTAGATTCTGTCCTTGCCTGGCACTATCAACATCCTGGGGGTTACCATTGACCAGAAACTGAACTGAACTAGTCATATAAATACTGTGCCTACAAGAGCAGATCAGAGGCTAGGAACCCTGTGACGAGTAACTCACCTCCCGACTCCCCAAAGCCTGTCCACCATCTACAAGGCACAAGTCAGGAGTGTGATGGAATACTCCCCACTGGCCTGGATGAGTGCAGCTCCCACAATACTCAAGAAGCTTGACAACGTCCAGGACAAAGCAGCCCGCTTGATTGGCACCCCATCCACAAACATCCACTCCCTCCACCATCACCGCACAGTAGCAGCAGTGTGTACCATCTACAAGATGCACTGCAGGAATTCACCAAGGCTTTTTGGACAGCACCTTTCAAATTCACTACCGCTACCATCTAGAAGGACAAGGGCAGCAGGTACATGGGAACATCAAAGCCTGGAAGTTCCTCTCCAAGCCACACCATACTGACTTGGAAACATATCACCATTCCTTCACTGTTGGTGGGTCAAAATCCTGGAGTTCCATCCCTAACAGCACTTTGGGTGTACCTACACCACAGGACTCCAGCGGTTCAAGAAGGCGGCTCACCACCACCTTGACAAGGGCAATCAGGGATGGGCAAAAATGCTGGCCCAGCCAGCAACACCCACATCCCATGAATGAATTTTTAAAAACCTGTGTGGCACGAATGTTACTTGCCGCTTATCAGCCTAAGCCTGAATATTGTCCAAGTCTTGCTGCATTTGGACATGGACTGCTTCAGTATCTGAGGAGTCACAAATGGTGCTGAACACTGTGAATCATCAGCGAACATCCCCACTTCTGATCTTATGATGGAAGGAAGGTCATTGATGGAGCACCTGAAGATGGTTGTGCCTAGGACTCCGCAGTGGTGTCCAATATTATGAGGCCAATCCTGCTGCCCAGGACTGACTATCAGGCAATGGAGGGTGTGCCCTTCAACCTGCAACATGGGGGTTCTTCCATTAGCGTTCCCTTGTCTGAATCTGCAAAGAGAGTGCACAATCAGCTCTCACATTTGTACATGTTGTGGCAGCTGTCTTGCATGGTGCAGCTGATGTAAATGTGTGCAATATATCAAATGGAAGTGCTTCCATTGTCAATATTTGTATTCCCTACTCTTTTCTGTTCTTTTCTGTTGAGACCTTGTACCTTCTTCACCATGGGCTGAATGAGAGATGAATCCATTCTTCTATTGGCATTGAAGAATGTTTCAAGTTAACTGTAACTCTATGATATAACAATTCAGCACTGCAAAGTACCTAGAATTATGCATAGAAGAGAGAAAGGCAACCTTATTGAAAGCACGCAGAGAATTTCTTTTTCACCTGGATACAACTTGAGCAAAGGAGCTGAATACTGAGCTGAACTGTCATTATGCTTTGTACATGGAAATGCAGAATCTCAAGGTCACCAGGCTTCTCGCACCGAGAATGAAATCACTTAGTATCTTGCCTTTTCTGTGAGTCCAACATTGAAATCAACGATTAACTGTGTAACTGGTCAAAAGGTTAACCTTCTAATCTCAAAGTTGTTGGACAAGCCAAAGATACAGCAGAAACACCTCATCTTAAAGTTGTTCCGCGATAAGATAGGGACATTGGTAAACACAGACAATGCATTCGCATTGTATGTCTCATTGTCAGTTGCTTTACGGAGAGGCTGAAAGTGAATAGTTTTGTACACTAATTGTATGATCGAGGCTGATAGTGAGATAAACTGTATGTTGATGGAGCTGCTATTGTGCCAAAATCTCAGAAGTATATAACAATGGTACAACTGACATCAATTCCATCCACAAAGACCTTGAAGTTTAATTGGATCCCCTGAATGAAGAGCGGGAGGGAGGGGGGTAGGGGGGGTGGTGTGTGAGTGGGGTAGGGGGTGTGTGGGGGGGGGTTCACAATGCACTATTAACTGTATTAGTTCCTTCTGATGTAGACAGCATGGAAGTTTTGTGCTCCCTGCTCATTGCTATGTCTGTGGGGCACAGCCAACATTAAACATACTGTTTAGTGGCAGTGTTTCTCAGCAAGGGACCCAGGTTTGTGTTAGCCTGTAAGGTGAGAGTGACTGCCTTTGACATCAAGGTAGCATTTGACCAAAAGTGGCATCAAGGAGCCCTAGCACAACTGAAGGCAATGGGAGCCAGAGGTAAAAAGGCTGCACTAGCTAAGTCACACCTAGCACCAAGGAAGATGGTTTTGGTTGTTCGAAGCCAATCATCTCAGCCCCAGGGCATTCCTCAGGGCAGTGCACTAGGCCCAACCATCTTCAGCTGCTTCATCAGTTACTTTCCCATCATCATAGTGGGTTGCTCGCTGATGGTTGCACAAAGTTCAGCACCATTCGCAACTCCCCAGATACAAAAGCAGTCCGTGCCCACATGCAGCAAGACCTGGATAGCATTCAGGCTTGGGCTGATAAGTCACAAGTAACCTCTGCATTACACAAGTGCCAGGCAATGACCATCTCCAAGAAGAGAGAATCTAACCGTCTCCCCTCGACATTCAACAGCACTATCATCACAGAATCCCCCATCATTGACATCCTGGGAGTTACAATGGACCGCTGGACCAGCCATATAAATACTGTGGCTACAAGAGCAGGTCAGGCTGGAAATTCTGTGGCGAGTAGCTCACTTCCTGACTCCCCGGGCCGTAACTTCTGCTGGAGTGGCAATTGAGTCGAATTGTTACTCCACTCAAAATTACTTACCTGGAAATCCAGGCGATCCTATCATGCCTGACCTTTCAACTCAGGTCAGGTGAGATCCATATAGTGCAGTGTGCTCCCAGGGCTGACTGTAGAGGGCAGCCCAGTCGCAGGTAAGTAAGCCACGCCCCTCTTTAAGGGCCAGCTACCATAAACAAAGGAAGTTCAAAGGTCCAGCCAAGTTTAAAGGTCTTTGACAAGCCAGGGAGAAAGTAAGGGATGAGGTAAGTGGATAGGATTTGGCAGGGTCAGGAGCCAGGCCTGGGATGGCAGTTGGCAGTCGGGGGTGGAGGGGCTTCAGAGTTGGGCTGGGGGTAGGGGTGGGGGAGGCGGGTATCAGGAATTGGCCTGGGGAGTCAGGAGCCGGGCCTGGGGGTGAAGGGGGCAGTGTCGGGGGGTTGGGAATCGGGCCTAGGAGGCGGGGGTCAGGATTGGGGGTGAGGGGTTGAAAGTCAGGCCTGCTATGGGGGGGGGAGGGTAGTCGGGGTGGGGGGGGGGGGAGGGGGGGTGGTGGTAAGGGGAATCCCTACGAGGTTGGGGGAGGTCAATACTATAGTTGTCCAGAAGCTAGAAGTGGTTTTAATTTGTGTAACTTTTTCTAGGTAACTATTGCTGTAAGGCCATCGGAACCATCCAACGTTTGCATTTTCGAATGGTTCCCAGTGCAGGGCAATTGCCCATCAGAAGTTTGAACTTCCCGGGCAATTGCCATGCAATCCTTACCTGGGAACTGCTGGGGGTGTGTTCCCCAGTGCATCTTTGGTGTTCCCTCCCACTTCCAGATACATTAGGAAGTTACAGCCACCCCAAAGACTGTGCACAAAGCACAAGCCAGGAGTGTGGTGGAATACTCTCTATTTGCCTATACAGGTGTAGCTTCAACAACACTCAAGAAGCTCAACCAACCAGAACAAAGCAGCCCGCTTGAACGGCACCCCATCCATCACCTTAAACATTCACTCCCTCCACCACTGACACAGAGTGGTAGCAGTGTGTACCATCTACAAGATGCACTGATACAACTCGCCAAGGCTCATTCGACAGCACCTTCCAAATGCATGAGCTCTAGCGCCTAGAAGGACAAGGGCATCAAACCCATAGAATCAGCACCACCTGGAAGTTCCCCTTCAAGCCACACACCATCCTGACTTGGAAATATATCGCCGTTCCTTCACTGTCGCTGGGTCAAAATCCTGGAACTCCCTTCCTAACAGCACTGTGGGTGTACCCACACCACCGCAGTGGTTCAAGAAGGCAGCTCACCACCATCTTCTCAAGGACAATTAGAATGGGCAATAAATAGCAATGCCCATATGCCATGAATGAATAAAAAACAATGAAATCAATGCCAACTGTGCCTCATAAAGATAAGGTGCATTCTAACTGCAGCAATTGTTGGGAGTGGCTGGGATGAGTGTGTGACAGGAAGAACACTGAATAATGGTGTATTGGCAGGGAGACAGCCCCAAGATTCTCTAACGCAGGGCTGGAGGCCTGGGTGCAGCAGGTGGACTGAAGAAGAGAGATCCTGTGCCTAAAGGTGCCCAGGAGGCCCCAGTCGAGCACTATGAAGGCAGTGGGAGCAAATAGTGAAACTGGAAGGAGCCCAATGCAAAGAAATTCATGGCTCTGTCAAATTGACAGCCACTGGTAGTGCTATCCCCAGCCTGTTCTGAGTCTGCAGGTCTGCCTGAAACAGATGGCAGATTTCAGCAAACGCCTCCTTCAGTGAAACAGAAAACACACATACACACGCTGTTCCTCACTAAGGTTCAGACAGGAGATTGCTCCCTGAACACTGAGCTTTGGGCCACCTACTGAGAGACCTACCCCCCTCCTCCTCCCTCTTTTTGAACAGCATGTCCTCCTCAATGTCATGCCTGCTCATTCTCCCTGTGAGGGCTGTAGGGCAAGAGGGTTCGAAACTACGTGTCGAATATTAGGCACCTCCCCCCCCCACCCCAACACCCAAACCCACCCTCCTTGGCACCACACCCACCCCCCTCCCCCCCACCCCCCTCCCGCCCCCGTACCCGGAAGCAAAGTCGGCCTGGCACTGACCTGCTCAATGCCAGCTCAACCCGCATACATAACATGCCTCAGGCAGGCTAAACAAGGGCTGAGTGGGACTTCCGCACCTCACTGGGGAGGACGTCCCACCCTCGGGACCTGCCAGAAAATCCCATTGGCCAGTGGCTACATCAGTCCCAGCAGCACCAAGAGCACGTTAATGGGCACAGGGACCAAGAAGGAGCAATGGATCCCTGGAAACAGGTAAGTCCAGGGTCTTGGCTGAAGAGGGTTTGGGCAGGGGGAGGGGTGGGGGGGTTTAAGGTTGCAGATGGTTAGGTTCTATCTTAAGCAGGCCGCCCCACCACCACCCACCCCAACCCCCCCACTCGATCCACAAAGGGCAGACCAGCGGGGGCATGTAAAGCGCAGCCCTACAGCACTGATTACAGGAAGAGTAACTAGACTGAGTGAAACATGAAGTGGGAATCAAGGCCTTCACCACATGCCTCACACTCCCTGTAGACTGAACCAACTATAAATAGCAGCACAAGCCAGCAAACACTCCATTAGAAATCAATTGAGCAGCTAATCTGTTCAAAGCACTGGTTGGTGAAAGCATGTTCCACTGTGCGAGGTTAAGAGTTCGTTAACTGGAGCATTGACATTGATGATGGCACCACTACTATCAAATTAGCACCCTGCACTGATTGATATCAAAGTCAACCCAGTCTGCATTCTGTCATATTCCAGCTAACAACACCCCCACAAAATGGTATCCGGCACAGCCAACTCCGAAAGCGTGTGGCACTGATGCCATTTTGGTAACAGAATGCCATACATAGTGCCAAACATATGGCTGCCATGCAACCTTTTTGCAGCTTCAGCCTTACACAGAATCACATAGAGGTCATATAATGCAGGTTCTTTATAGATAGAAACATGTTTGATTACTCCAAACTGCAGAGACAGATCAGTTCAGCTTTTCTAATTGCAAATACTTCTGAGAATTTACTCTGGAACTGGATTAACATCAGTCAAGATACAGTCAGTAACACAGGGTGCTGGGGAGAGAGGGGTTACTGAGTGACAGTGTGAGGGAGCTGGATTAACATCAGTAGAGATACAGTCAGTAATACAGGGCGCTGGGGGGAGAGGGGTTACTGAGTGACAGTGTGAGAGAGCTGGATTAACATCAGCACAGATACAGTCAGTAACACAGGGTGCTGGGGGGAGAGGGGTTACTGAGTGACAGTGTGAGGGAGCTGGGTTAACATCAATAGAGATACAGTCAGTAATACAGGGCGCTGGGGGGAGAGGGGTTACTGAGTGACAGTGTGAGGGAGCTGGATTAACATCAGCACAGATACAGTCAGTAACACAGGGTGCTGGGGGAGAGGGGTTACTGAGTGACAGTGTGAGGGAGCTGGATTAACATCAGCACAGATACAGTCAGTAACACAGGGTGCTGGGGAAAGGGGTTACTGAGTGACAGTGTGAGGGAGCTGGGTTAACATCAGTAGAGATACAGTCAGTAACACAGGGTGCTGGGGGGAGAGGGGTTACTGAGTGACAGTGTGAGGGAGCTGGATTAACATCAGTAGAGATACAGTCAGTAACACAGGGCGCTGGGGGAGAGGGGTTACTGAGTGACAGTGTGAGGGAGCTGGATTAACATCAATAGAGATACAGTCAGTAACACAGGGTGCTGGGGGAGAGGGGTTACTGAGTGACAGTGTGAGGGAGCTGGATTAACATCAGTAGAGATACAGTCAGTAACACAGGGTGCTGGGGGGAGAGGGGTTACTGAGTGACAGTGTGAGGGAGCTGGATTAACATCAGCACAGATACAGTCAGTAACACAGGGCGCTGGGGGGAGAGGGGTTACTGAGTGACAGTGTGAGGGAGCTGGATTAACATCAGTAGAGATACAGTCAGTAACACAGGGCGCTGGGGGGAGAGGGGTTACTGAGTGACAGTGTGAGGGAGCTGGATTAACATCAGTAGAGATACAGTCAGTAACACAGGGTGCTGGGGAGAGAGGGGTTACTGAGTGACAGTGTGAGGGAGCTGGATTAACAGCAGTAGAGATACAGTCAGTAACACAGGCCGGAATCTTGTTGGATGCGCACGATCGGCCGACCCGGCAACGGACGGGAAACAGGCCCCCGACCGCGATCAGCCCCCGACCGCGATTTCATGCTGACCAAATAACGGGCAGCCAGCGTGAAAAGCGTGCTGAAAAGCTCAGCGCTCGCCGGGGTGGGGGCTTGAAGAGGGCGGGCGATCATGTCACCGCAGGCAGGGGATAAGCGCTTTGAGGGAGCTCCCGGAAGGCAGACAGCTTCCTCAAGGAGCTGCAGACCTGCAACTAATCAAATAAAGCATAAAAAAATCTGCAAAGATGTCCATGCAGCACAATCATGCACCTGAAAGCACATCTCATACTCTCCCCAGATATTTCTTTGCATTTTATTTCCTAACGGGGATTTCATCCCGCCCTTGGATGAGGTTTCATCCAAAATGTAAAGACCACCAATCTGCCAACCGAATAGTTGGACAAGGCATGAAAAATCGCCTTCATTTGCAACATTAATGGGCTTATTTGCCCACTTAATTGTCAGCAGACTCTTCTCCGACTGCCACACACACCCACTGAGCAAATATCGCGCAAGTGCCCAATGACGTCGGGACACTCGCCCAACCTCATCTCGCCCAGATTTACAGCAGATCGGGTCGGGGGCATGCCTACCTGCAGAACATAAAATTCTGCCCTCAGGGTTTCTTTTAATTCATTCACGTGATGTGGGTGTCGCTGGCTAGGCCAGCCCTTATTGCCCATCCCTCATTGCCCTTGAGGATGCTGGGGGAAGAGGGGTTACCGTGAAAAAGCAGGGCAGGAGGTATGTTAGCTGTTGGCTGTGGGATTAATATCGACTAAAGCACTGGGCACAATCCTCTGCTCTTCTTCAAAATAGTGCTGTGGGATTTTTTATCTCCACATGCAAGAGCAGGCAGAGCCACATTGCAGCATCACATCTGAAAGACAGCGCGTCTGACTGTGCAGTACTCCCTCAGTACTGCACTGAGACCCCAGCCTGTACGATATGCTCAAGTCATTTAATTAGGATTTGGACCCACAATGTTTTGTCTCTGGCATGGGTGCTACCCTTCAGCCACAACAGATAAGGCAGAGTCACGTACCGTTGTTGGTCTCCAAATTTAAACAAGTACAGATGCGCAGATGAGTGGAAAGTGAATGATCAACTCCACCTAAACTTGGAGCCGGACAATTTTCCACTGAGGTTTGGCTAGGCGCTTGGGCGTTCCCACTGGATTTAGACATATTAAAGTGAAATGGAAGTAAAGTCATGTAAATTTCAATTGTGACTTCATGCAGAGTCCCCCAGTTCCTGATGACATACATATCCATTGTGGAGCTGCAGGGAGGGGAGGATATTTAACGGGAATCCACAGTCCCTATCAGATACTTTCACCAACTCATTCTTTTCAGCTTCATGTTTTAAACCTGTCTCTCTGTATTCTAACCCTCTTCTCTCCTCTGCCATCTCCAAGCTCCTCACGTCTATCAGACCCACCTCCTTGCACCCTTAATCCCTTTCTCACCCAATTTACCTTCCTTGTCCCTCACACTAGCTGGCATTGTTAATAGTTTCCCCCCACCTCCCTCTCCCCCAAGCTCTATCAATCTCCCCTCAAAACCCTCATTATCAAATCCTTGCCAATAAACCTTCTCAGCTCTTCCACACTCATACCTTCCTATCTCCATATCTGCCTTTCTGTCCCTGAGGTGAAAACATCTTCATGCCTAACTCTCTGTAACTTCTCTGTACCAATCTGCCCAGCTTTGTTTCACCCTCCTCTAGCATTGAAGCAATCCTAACCAAAGTGATGAATGACATTCTCCGTGAAAGTGACTGTGGTGCATTATACTTTCTCATCCACTTTGACCTTCCCCCATTGTTCAAGACAGCCAACCACTCCACTCTTCTCCAATGCTTACCCACAGTTGCCCTGCAGGGCTTTTGTTCCACTCTTACCAACCTGAGTACACATACCAGCCCTGGGTTCATGAAATGAGACACCGTATAAATGCCAGCCGTTCTCTCTGATGTCAACTATGTGGCGTGTTGCTTCCGCAGGTTAGCTGTATTGTAGCAATGGATGGACAATGGTCAGGTATAAGCTGAACAATCTCAGACATTTTGCTCCATGCTCTGGACAACCCGTAAGCCAAGTCACTGGGATCCATCAGCAATAGGATAAAACATGCAACCAACCTCATATTTGCTTCTCAGCAACAAGCTAAGGATAGACCATTCTTGATGGAGACGTATTTTTTTATTCTTTCATGGGTCACTGGCAAGGCTAGCATTTGTTGCCCATTCTGAACTACCCTTGAACTGAGTGGGCTGCGAGGTCATTTCAGAGGGAAGTTGAGAGTCAACCACATTGCTAAAGGACATTAGTGAACCAGGTGAGTTGTTACAAGAATCGATGATAGTTGTCATGGCCACCATTACTGAGACTAGCTTTCAATTCCACCAGCTGCCGTGGTGGGAATTGAACCCATGTCCAAGAGCATTAGCCTGGGTCTCTGGATTACTAGTCCAGTGACATTACCGCTACGCCACCATTTCCCCAAAATATTACAGTTGAGTGGCATTTTGATGGCCAACCTGCTAGTAAAAGTCATGTTGTGGACTTTCTGACCTTCTAATCAGAAGGTCAGTTATGATGAATTGTTCAGCAAACATTTCAAACGGAGTTCAAACATTCACCAATAAATATTTAAATCGGAATGTCACACTCTGCCTTTAAATTGTCGGAGGGCCCATTGTCCTGCGGAAAGAAAGACTTGTTTTCATAATAAGAGGCGTTACATTGAAAATTGTCTTTGAAGGGGAGCAGCTACCTTGAGACATTCAATGCAAGAAAATTGCTACCAACAGTGTGCAGAATCCCTTCTGTAATTGTTGGGCTGTAATGTGCAGCTGTTAAGTATCCAGTGTCAGTTTAAAAATGATAAACAGGCATCTGACAGTGTTCATCGTTTATGTATAATGAGATTGACAGAATCTAGCAAATTTAGCTGAAAGTTTAAACACTGTTTATCTCTGCTTGCGAAAGTGGATTAAAAATGATTGAGTAGAATCCACTCAGCTACAATTAATTCTTACAATGTAATTAAAAAAAAACTCTCTACTCTAGGATTCTGGCATTTAATGAACCATGACATTGCTTTTATACTAAGTACAAGAACAGTTTATTAAAAGTGAGAGGAGCCCCAATCAAATATCCCTTACAGGGCTGAAATAAAACCAGAGGCTGCGGTGGATGTTCAGAGAGCTCGCTGCTAAAAATGAGAAGCAAGAATTTCAGCGAAATATTTCCAATGACCTCCTCAAGCCCCATCCATCAGTCAGACGAGCTCATTATTCTAACTAGAAAATTCTTTGCTTCCATATTATGGCAGCATCAGTTGCAATCTGCATGCCAATTACTGGGACAGACCCCATGATACTGGAAATGGAAATGAGCTGTCAAGGAGGCCCTTCCGAACCCAAGGACCATTCTCTCAACTCCGTCACACAGCGCTGACAGGGTCCGCTGGAAAATTAATCTCGCAAATAAATGTAGCAACTTTCCATGATTTTCAGCACAATTCCTAATCCACCAGAGGGCAGGTTCTGTAAAGTTTATGATAATTGCCAGGGAAAGAGCGATATCAACGATAACAAAAGGACACAGTTTATGAATGTTACGCTAAGGGCAAGCT
Organism: Cetorhinus maximus; assembly: GCF_964194155.1. Taxonomy (NCBI): domain Eukaryota; kingdom Metazoa; phylum Chordata; class Chondrichthyes; order Lamniformes; family Cetorhinidae; genus Cetorhinus; species Cetorhinus maximus. The sequence continues at coordinate 9,887,593 of NC_135897.1, forward strand.
AAAGAAAAATGAAAACGCTGAGGCCTTCTATTGCACTTTTCTGGATCTTTCCATCCTCATGGGCCAAAAGAATTTTGCCTCCTCTCAGTGTTTGTCTCAAGAACTTTCCCTCCGTTGCACTGTGTATGATTGAGTGCTGGTGTTGTAAATACACATCACAAATTATTCCCAGACACAATTACCCTTTATGGTGCTAATTAGTCTTCTTAAAAAGGCTGTCAGCACCTGCAAACATTTCATATTTAACAAGTCTGGATGAAGGATTGTGTAATAAAGAGTGTAAAAATAAAGTACCATTTCAAAGTCACACAATTATTATCGGCACAATGTTAAGGGTTGCAAAACCCAGTGAATGTTGAATGGAACTTTGTAGATTCGTAACCAGTTAGGTTCATGCCCATCTTTGTCTAATTTGCACTGAGGCTCCAGCGGTAAGAAATAAAGGCTAGAACTTGTATTTTATAGACCTCAGGGTGTCCCAAAGTGACTGCACAGACAAAGCAATAGGCAGCGGCAATTTGTAACCAGCAATGTCCCACAATGTGGTAACTGATCAACTAATCTTTTTCTTTCATATTGTTGGCTAAAGGAAAATATCAACCAGAACAACTAGGGCATTCACATAGTGCCTTTTAATCTTTCCTATTCACCTCAAAAGGCAAACAAAGCTTCAACTTAATGTTTCATCCAGAGGACAGCACATTCAAGAGTGCAGCAGTAGTGCTGCACTGGAATATCAGCCTTGATTGCCTGTTCAGGTACTGAAGTGGGTGATAAGCCCACAACCTTCTTCCTCAGAGATAACAGTTCTAAGTACCACTCAGCTAAGGGTCAACCTAACATTGGTACTAAAGTGTTAGGAAATATTGGTGTAGATGATAAAGTCCACCCTTTATTATTTACACTTCCCCATAATGTCCTAATCTCCTGCTACCATAGGTAGCAAAATGCACTGAGCAACTTCTTCCTTGTACCAATGCACATGTTTTCAGGATCACTCTGAGATCGCGTTTCCCCTGGAAAATGTCTAAATCAACAACCATGGTCCACCTGAAAGTTCTATGTGAAATGCAGCACTCCAGAACCAGGAACATTCTAGGCTCCATCCCTGGTCTTTGAGCAGAATTGAATGGTCTTTGCTAGGGAGGTGCAGGAAGGGTTGATTGTGGGACATTACAGTTGGATAAAGCGCTGTGCGGCCGTGAAAGAGAAATGACCGATGATTCCTGCAGCAGTGATTCCTGGTAGACGTGTGAAGTCAAAACTAGGCCCAACTAATATGTCCCCAAGTTCAACGTTCTTGTGACCAGGTTTACACCTAAACAGAAGCAACTTGGGAAAGAGCTTGGAGCAATCATAGACCTTTACCCTAGAATAAGTCAACATCAGCAGAATGGAAGAGTAAGGCTAAACTATCTAAGAGAAACTGAGAGGGAAGAAAAATAGATTGCCAATAGCCAAACTAATTGCATTTGAGATTGATCTTGTATTCTCTCCCAGGGGATCCTATTGAACAGCCAACGAATACATTATAAGTGATTGCCTTACAACCAAAAATTATTAAACTCATTTCGAAAGCATACATTATCTTCAAATTCTGTATGAGGATCATGAGCAGCCACCTTCTCACTGTATCTAAATAAAAGGAAATCAAAAGAAGTTGTACAATATATGAGTCAGACTCCATCTCGGCTACTGTGGTTCAGCCTCAGACTGTTGCCAGGAAGAGGGATGGAAATTGTGGTCAGGGAATAGAGTTTATGGGAGAGGTCAGAGACAATGGCTTTGGTCCTTCCAGTACTTAGTTAGAAATTTCTGCTCATCTAATAGTGGATGCTGGACAAGCTCTGAGCACCTTGCCACAGGAAGTATATTAACATGCGTAAGATGTAGCAGAGAGAAGCAATGAGGAAAGTGTAAACCTCCTGTTTTCTCAGGAAGCTCTTTGCGGAAATCCAATGGGACTTCTCAAAATTACAAAGCAAATTAATAAAGTTGATCCAAGTAAATTGTTCCCTGTGGTGAAAGATACAAGCTCATATAGAGGAGTTACAGAAAAGGTAAGTGCCCTAACATTACCTTTTTCTAACACAAAAACAGAAAATGCTGGAAAAACTCAGCAGGTCCAGCAGCATCACCAAACACATCTTCCCTTCACTACCTCCCCACCCCCCAACCCCCCACCCACCCCCCCGTTGTCACTCCGTAGGGACCATTCCCCCCGGGACACCCTGGTCCACTCTGTCACCCCCAACACCTCATCCTCTTCCCACGGCACATTCCCATGCAATCGCAGAGGGTGCAACATCTGCCCCTTTACCTCCCCCCTCCTCACCGTCCAAGGGCCCAAACTCTCCTTTCAGGCAAAGCAGCGCTTCACTTGCACCTCCTTCAATTTGGTCCACAGCGTTCGCTGCTCCCAATGCGGTATTCTCTACATTGGAGAGACCAAACACAGACCAAGTGACCGCTTTGTGGAACACCTCTAGTCTCTCCACAAGCATGACCCAGACCTTCCTGTCGCTTACCATTTCAACACACCACCCTGCTCTCATCCTGATTTCCAGCATCCGGAGTAATTTGTTTTTATTTTACCCTTCTCTAACCCTGCCTCACTTACGACTGAAACCCTCGTTCATGCTTTTGTTGTTTTTTTATTTGTTCAGATAGTCAACCACATTGCTGTGGGTCTGGAGTCACATGGAGGCCAGACCAGGTAAGGATGGCAGATTTCCCTCTCTAAAGGACATCAGTGAACCAGATGGATTTTTACATGGGTTTTTGCATGGTCATCCTTAGACTTTTAATTCCGTATTTTTATTGAATTATAATTTCACCATCTGCCATGGTGCAATTCAAACCGGGCTTCCCAGAGTATCACCCTGGGTCTCTGGGAGCACTAGTCCAATGACAATACCAGTGACTATGGCACCGCCTCCCCTGTTGCCTCTAAGCTCGACTATTCCAATGCTCTCTTGGCTGAATTCCCACCGTGCACTCTCCATAAATTTGAGCTTATCCAAAACTTTACCCTTCCTATCTCTATGGCTTCATCCGTCCCAGTCCTAAACTCCTCCCGGCAATGCCTCCACTCCTGTGATTCTGGGCATCCTCAGTTTCCAGCTCCCCACCAATGTCAGCCATGCCTTAGCTGTCTACACCAACAACTTGCATTTATACAGAACCGTTAATATTGCAAAACATCCCAAAGTGCTTAACAAGAGCAATATGAGAGATTGGATAGGTTGGGGTTATTTTCCTTGGAACAAAGAAGGCCGAGAGGTGACTTGATTGAGGTGTACAAAATTATGAGGGGAATAGATAGAGCGGACAGGATAAAATTGTTTCCCTTGATGAAGAATTCTAGAACCAGGGGATACAGCTTCAAGATAAGTGGCAGAAGGTGTAGGGGGGACATGAGGAAGAACTTTTTTACGCAGAGGGTAATGGGTGTCTGGAATTCGCTGCCCAAGTTGGTGGTAGAGGCAGAAACTTTAAACTCTTTTAAAAAGTACCTGGATCTGCACCTTAAGTGCTGTAAACTGCAGGGTTATGGGCCGAGTGCAGGAAGGTAGGATTAGAAAGGGCACCTGGGTGTCCTCGGGCTGGCATGGACAAGATGGGCCGAATGGCCTCCTTCTGTGCTGTAACTTTTCTATGGTTCTATGGTTCTATGAATAAAAACTTGACTGTAATCTACAGGACGAGATATGAGGACAAATGGACAAAAGCTTGGTTAAAGACATAGGTTTTAAAAAGCACCTTAAGGAGGGAGAGAGAAGTAAGAGAGACAGAGATGTTCAGGGAAGGAATTCCAGAAATTAGGGTCAAAGCATTTGAAAGCATGGCTGCAGTTACTGAAACGATTAAAATCGTCGATACAGATGATACCAGAATTGGAGGAGCTCAGAGATTTCAAAAGCTTGTAGGGCTGGAGGAGATTACAGAGATAAAGAGGGGTGAGACTGCGATGACTGTCACTTTAAGACCAGTTCAGCTGAGTAGGGTCACGTGATTTGTTCAACCAATATATGGCTAGCGCAGGGGGAATAAATTCTAGGGAGGGGTTTCCTGGGAAATAAATGGCTGTATGAGGGCTGGCTGGATACAAGCAGCCATGGAAACTCTCATGTGAATAAAGTTTGCTATGTTCAACTAAGAAGCCTCCCAGAGCGTCTCTACTGAGACCATGGAAGGATTTGAAAACAAGAATGAGAATTTTAAAATGGAGGCAATACCAGATCAGGGGCCAGTGTAGGTCAGCAAGTGCAGAGGTGACAGGTGAACAGGACTTAACAAGTGCGAGTTAAGTTATAGGCAGCAAAGCTTTGGATGAGTTTAAGTTTATGGAGGGTGGAAGGCTGGAGGCGGGCCAGGAATGTGTTGGAATTGTCAGCTCTAGAGGTAACAAGGGCATGATTTCAGCAGCATCTGAATGGAGTCAGGATCAGAGTCAAGCAATGTTATCAAGGTCAAAATAGAAAGTCTTGGCATTAAAGCAGATAAATGCGATAAGAAATACATCTCGGGGTCACATACAATACCGAAGTTGTGAACAGTCTGGTTTGGCCTCAGACTGTTGTCAAGGAG